>NC_079193.1:273380836-273686670 GCF_029499605.1 Hyla sarda | reverse complement strand
TGACTTTTTCTCTCACTACCTCATCCTCTTATTTTGAAGATTATGTCATATATATTACTAAACACATGATACTTCTACCTGCCTAGAGTGTAGACAGACAGACAGATAGACAGACAGACAGATAGATAGAGGCTGTAGGATTGTTATGGTTTAGCTTGTTCACCCGCACTAGACCCCATACACAAGGTTATATTGTAGGTGAATATGAGTAAAACTATGTTTTACTCCCCCATATGCTTGCATGTATGCTTGCAATGCCGGCTCCTGCTTCCATTGCGCGAAAGAGCTAATTTGCAGATTAGCAACAGGGGCTCCATATCACTAATGGGACCACCGATTGTTGCACTCATGTTCACCTGCAACCTGTGTTTGAAGTCTAGTGCAGGTGAAAAAGCTGTAAGATTCCCTTTAACCTTATATCAAGAACACTTTTTAAAAACACTTTTTAAAAATAAAAATAAAAAACAACAGCTGTTGCATTTCATATAGTTCAGCAAACACTGTCAGTACGCATTGTGCAGTAATCTCTGCCAGTCAAAAAGCATGTTGAATTTATACATATCTAGCCTGTAGTGTTAATACAGATCTGGTGCATGTCATATAGCACCGCAAACACAGTGAGTACGCAGTGTGCAGACATCTCTGCCAGTCAAAAAGTATATTGAAGTTTTACGTATTTAGCCTGTAGTGTTAATACAGGCCTGGTGCATTTCATATAGTTCTGCAAACACCGTCAGTACTCATTGTGCAGTAACCTCTGGGATGCAAAACTGTGTTCCTCTGACACATATCTGGCCTGTTAACACAGTTTTTTCGAATTTCATTTTTTTTTTTGTAAACACACCTTAAATCTTTCTAGTTCTGTACACGCAAAACACAATATACTAAAAAGACTGTAAATTCCAAACACATTAGGCTTCTAAAACGACTGTATTTTTTTAATTTTGGTTTTAAAAATTTGCCTTATTCGTACCTTGTTGTAAGATAATAGCAGTTCAAATCACTGAAACTTAAAATTGACAAGTAGGTTGGTGAAAGATCACCCAAAAAAGATAAAACAATTCTTAAAAAAATGTCTGGTAAAGGAATTGTCCATCCTAGAGAGTTTGTTTCCTCATCTCTTTCTTTGCTTCCCCCCCTACTTCTACACAGAAGAATAGCACTAGCCACAAGGAGGAGTTGGGTCACGATCAGCCTTTGGAACGTATTGCTAAGGTGGGGGAAGGGGATGCAGTGGCCGAGCATATCACTAGTGGGGCTGGTGGTAGTCGTGGTGAGGATTCTGGAAGGTATCATGGTAGATGTAGTGCAGGGGAACAAGGAGGCAATGATGACATGTCAGAAGTGCTAACTGAGAGGATTAGTGGGGATAATAAAGAGGAGTTTAAATAGGAGGATGGGTCCAAAGTGAGGCACAGGTAGGGCCCAGATAGGTAGGGCCCAAATTTAGGAATTAGGCCTCTATGTCAGCACCTCAAGTATCACAAAGCCTGGCTAAAAGTATACCTGGTCCAACAATGCCTGCTCTCTGCTGGCTACAGATAACTCTACCAATCACCCTACAACACCAATCCACTATCACCCTACTTCCAGCCAGGCCTACACGTACAGAACTCATCGTCTACAATAAAAGGGATAATTTTTGTGAGTCTTGGAATAATCCATGCTGTCTTCTTCACTTGCTAGACTAAGAACTTGTTGCTACTCCCAAAAAAGGGATAATTTTTGGGACACTGGGATAAAGTCACTGCATCTTCCCATGCCTCTGTGTGCATATTAACACTGGCAGGCATCTACCAACAAACAGGGATACTTTATTAAATATGTTTAGGGGCTTATTTCATTTCCGGTTCGAGTCAAATCGAGCCGAACCTAACTTTTCAAAAGTTCGTTCAACTTTATCTGTGAATATCATAATGGTGTGTTCACTGTGTCAGAGGTATACAGCGGGAAGATTACCATGACATCCTTGACATTTTCAAATATAAATTGCTAAATAAATTCCTACAATTTTACAAGAAAAAAAAACTAGAATCTGAACTAGACAGAACTATTCTAGATCTTAACATTATCAAAAATTATATTCACATCAATATTTAGCAGCGCTAGAGATAAAGGATTGGACTGTGACAGCCGATCAGTCATTGACTGTCAAAGATAAAACTGCTCTACCAGAGAGTGAGCATGATGGATTATCTGAAATAGCACAGAGGATGATTGTGTATTTTTGGTGAAATGACTTTATATTATTCCTTATAGATGTTGCGATTATAAATTGTAGCCTAATTATTCATTCAGAAGATAATTAAACTTTAATTTTACATGCACATATATGCAAGAAAAGAACACAGTATCCTCCTAATATAAAAATATTCCTTCAACTAAACAGCAGGGATTACCTATCTATGTGGCCCTGGTGAGATCTCTGCACATTCTAACATTCTGTTTCAACACTTTAAAAACTTTCTACCTTATTTTCTAACTTCTACAGATAAAAGAAAGCAAAGACTGTATGAAGCGCTTCCATGGGAAGGATTAGTATATGAATAACTGTGGGGATCCATCTGTATACGCCAGATCCTTTTTAGTTATGTAGAATACTTTCTTTTATGCATGCATCATTTATAGCTTAGTGCTACCTTTAAGGGGGCACTCTGCTAGTCTGACTTCATTTATATGAACACTGTGTATTGTTGTCCGCACAGCACTTTACAGCAGATTTATTTATAGACAAAGTTGACTGCAATAATTGCAGGATAAAAGCTGAAATATTATTGTTGATGAAACAATATGTACAAATAGATGTTGCATTCAGTATTAATACATATACGATTGTATTTAAGCATCAATTAAGCACGGCTTGTATCCACTTAGTGCACTCAGCGTTGTTGCACATTCCGGTTACCATGGCTACAAATTAAGGACACCGAAGTGAAAAGATTTGCTGAAAGTTTGAATTGTAAATAATTGAGAAAATGACAGGAACATAAACAACAATTTCCAAGCATACACGTTTTTGTCCAGAAAACTTCAAGATGGAACATCAAATGGAAAATACTCTTGTCTTTCAGTAATTTTCCATAACTCATAGCTGTACTGAGGAAATCTATATAATGTAAAATCACAAGCTTCGCTGGTTACTTACAATTGATGATAAAATATATATTATACACTGTATAATGTCTTATCTTTTTATATCTTTTTTGCACCTACTAAAGCTGTTTATGTAGTTATAGAAAAAACTCTGTATGTTAATCCTTCTCCTCGGTACCAAATTACAATTCCTCTTTACCTAAATAACTCCAGCCAAAATTAACGTATCCCTTATACACAGGATAGGGGATAAATAGCTGATAAGTGGGGGGTCAACCGCTGGGACCCCATGAGATCTCTGAAACAGAACGGGTTCTCAGTGAGCAGCGCATGCGGTCCATCACTTCTATGGGAGTGACAAAGAGACCCGAATACAGAACTCGGGCATCTTGTGCGCTCCCATAGAAATGACTGGAGTGCATGCCATCTAACTGTAGAAAACACGTTGCTCCTCATTGAGAGAGTAGGGGTTCCATTCCGGACATCGCATAGTGTCCTAGAGGTCGGATCCCCCCCCCCCCCCCCCCGATCAGACACTGTGGCAAAGCTAAATAGGCCACACAGCAAGCACGGCAGCTCAATAATAATGATGACCATGCGTTAGCAAGGACCGTAAGTGTGTGTGTTTTTAAACTACCTACCCCCTTAGGAAGTGTTTAAAACTTTGCTGCGCAGACAACCTTATTAGATTCAAAAATACTAATCCAAAGTATTTCGTAGTATATCCTAGGCTCTGTTCACATTCTCTATATCCCATGTCTGCCATATACCCCAAAAAGGTTTTCAGGATATACATCAAACATATCCATAGGGCTCCTTTCACTTAACGGAGGCCAATAGAGTGTCCTTTTGCCTCCAATTGGCTGGTATACATCTGTATAGCATTTTAACTGCATACAAAAGTGTAGTCAATTACATGAAAAAAGTTTTCTAACAATGTGAGTCAAAGGATGATATTCACCTCTAACAGAGGTAAAAGACAGGCAAAATTTTTGATATACACATGAATGAAGGCTCAGACATAATGTGAACAGAGCCCCATTCACAAATTACAGGTAAAGACATTTCTGGGTTTATGTAAATTAAATACAGGACTATAAATACAACAAGGAATGCGTTAATAGGATTTAAAAATAAACAAGCTTTATTAAACAACATTTAAAATCAATTTAACATATAAATAACCCCATAAACAAAGGGGAAGGGACTAATCCAGGAACTGGAACTATAATGAGGGCTCACATAGAGTAAATAGCAAACATTATGGCTATGTAGTACAAGAGTACATTTTGCCTGGGGTTGGCTTCTTCCGGGGTGTGTAGAACTGGAAGAAGCAAACCCCAGGTGAAACGTTGGGTGCTAAGGGGCCCACTTTTTTGTACCTGTTTCCAATTTATACCGTAGTTCTCCTTCATATTGTATGTATTTAGCTTGTGAGATGCTATTAATGTATTGTACACTTGTACTCTTGTACTACATAGCCATAATGTTTGCTATTTACTCTATGTGAGCCCTCATTATAGTTTCAGTTCCTGGACTAGTCCCTTCCCCTTTGTTTATGGGGTTATTTGTATGTTAAATAGATTTTAAGTGTTGTTTAATAAAGCTTGTTTATTTTTAAATCCTATTAACGCCTTCCTTGTATTTATATTTTGCTTTGCATGGGATTGGTACCCATATAGGGGACTGCTTTTCTTTGATTATTAATTAAAGTACTAATTGATATGTACCCCAAATATTGAATTAAATCTTATTTTACAAATACAGCACTAAAAGGTTGTAGCTGCTGCACTGCAGGGATTGACTAAAGACAAATAATATTACATTTCTTAAAGCTACATTAAAAGAAAGTAGGAATTCAACTTATTCATTCTTCTTTGCTGCTTAGAATTCTTGTGAAGGGCTGAAGTGTTTCTCAAGGGCGACAAATTAGTTAAATCTCTTACAGAAAAGACTATAAATACCTAGCGTTCATTAGCGGTTAGGAGGAATTACCAACCCTGGTGAGCAGCTTACAACACTGTCTGGCATAGAGGCTGCAGTTAAATTAGTGCTGTGTTTCATAGGGTATTAGATATATCATCGTTGCTCTTATAAAAGTACACTGTCTACAAAGGAGATTGAAAATAGAGATTAACATAAGTGATTTGTTTATTTAGCTAACTAAAACATAGATGCATGAATTTCTTTATTATGATATTTATATACAGTGTTATCTCTGTAAGGGGGGCGGGGGTGTTTTATAAAGACAACTGTCCATGTGCCCTACTATAGCATATAGACATCAAAAAAGGGGTTCCCAGCTAGGGCCCCTACTGTTATTAGTCCCACTGTAAGAGCTGCTCTTATTTTTATGGAATTGGTCCATCTTTGTATGATCTGAATGACCACCCTGCACTACTTCATGCCTAACAGGCCTGCTAAGGTTGCTAGTGCTGAGAGTGGGACCTGAAGTGGTAGCTTCAGTTGTAGCTGATGACTAGTGTTGAGCGGCATAGGCCATATTCGAATTCGCGAATATTCGCGAATATATGGACGAATATTCGTCATATATTCGCGAATATTCGCATATTCGTTATATTCTTGTTTTATTTTCGCATTTGCGAATATTCGCGCACGCGAAAATTAACACTTGTGAATATTCGCATATGCGAACATTATCATATGCTAATTTTCGCATATGCGAATTTTCGCACGACAGTCTCACACAGTAGTATTACAGCCTTCTTTACACCACACAAGCTGGAAGCAGAGAGGGATGATCACTGTGAGGTGTACTGTGAAAAAAAAAACAAAAAAAAAAAACGAATATTCGTAATTACGAATATATAGCGCTATATTCGCGAAATTCGCGAATTCGCGAATATGCGATATTCGCGAATAATATTCGAATTGCGAATATTCGTGAGCAACACTACTGATGACACAACCCATGTAAAGCTTACTCCATACTAAGTCTAAAAATGTACATACAGCAGTAGATTTTTTTTTAGAGCCGAGGAACATGCTCTCAAATCACCCAGGTGCAAGTAAAAAGTGCAAGTGTTCACACAAAAAAATGTGCACGAGGATGCAGTCCATCGCAAGCCCTTCTTCAACATGAGAGAGGCCCCCAACAAACCAAACCCTTCGCCTCTGGGCCAAAAAGGTTCCAGGTACAATGTTCCCTTTTGCCGAAGCTACTCATTGACCGAAAAATGTTCCTGGTGAATAACTAGGTGTTAACCAATTTGCCACCGAGGAACCAGTAAATCCGGTTCAGCATTCCTGTCAAAGCAGGAATGCCACAGAGCATGGCAGGGAGGTGAACACCTCCCCTAGACCGGCAGGAGGGACACCCAGAAGGGCTACCGCACCCTGACCAAATCCTGGTGTACATAAAAAGAACACAAATGTGAGCACAGTGACAAAAAACATATAAAATAAATAAGTGGATGTGCACAGTGTGATTCTGCCTGGACATCCGGCTGGATCTATAACAATTCCTCTGCAGATAAACAGCCAGAAGGCTGGAACGCTAGAGGTGAGTGTTCAGAAGAGTGAAAGATAAAGTGTGTGCTGAGTGCCATCCATCAAGTGGGGAGTTCCGGCACCCTGGGGTCACCACTCCCAGGGCACTTCACTCTACCCAAACCTTAGGGCGAGATCTAGAAGATACAGGTCGCTTTAGGGCCCTCTGACTGACCATACAGCCGACCCTGGTACACCTGGACCATTCTGTGTGGTTCCCGTATGCTGCCTTGGTGGTCTTCCACACCGCCAACTAACAGGGAGGTACTACACTTGATTTTAGCCAAAAGGCCGTGAAGCAACAACAGTAGATACCAGTAGATACTGCAACAATGGTTCACGTGCCCAATGCCACACTTGTAGGGGTCCTGGAAACACTATGGCCCTCATTTACTATTCTAAACCCGACCTCTTTTGTCGGGTTTTTTTGTCGCATCTTTGTCTGCGCCATGTCGCAGACATCGTGCGCCAGTCTGCGACACTATGCGACATTTTTTCCCGACGGACCTGATGTGGATTCTCCCAAACCCGAAAAAGGGGCGTAACCCGACATTTCTGAGCTTTCCCACGTATTTATTAAGGTTTCCAACCCGAATTTGTTGAATTGTTGTGGGTTTTTTCCCGACAGCTCAGAGGAGTTGGAAACCAAAACCTACAAAACCCACGTGCGAAAAACAGGATGCGACATAATTATAAATACCAGGGGAAAAAAGCAGTCGGGTAAGAAAGCAACATAGACTTACAACCCGATTTTCTTAGTAAATGAGGGCCTATATGGTTAGGTCCTCACAAATTAGAGAGAGTACTTTGACATGAAAAGAATATTGTTATAACCAGCTTACCCTTTATTAAGTCAAACATATATTTTTTTACTCTGCAAACCCCACAGTAGTGCCCAGCACCTAAATACATAACACAGAGCTATACACAGCATAGGCAACACCACAAAAGTCCTGCTTCTTGGAGCACTCTGTGTAATCTTGTACAACTTGTAGTCATAAAATACTACAAATACAATTCCTTTTCAAAACAAAATATTTTGTTATTATAATTCATCTCCATTGTGTATCCCATAAACTACTGTATTTGTTTTGGCGTAAATAGTAGAGCCATGCATATAATTCATCTTTGTCATAGACATCCATAACAGCTTGTCTATGGATCAGGTATATTCTAACATTTTAGGACAATGATTTTTAGATATAAACATTAAATCTCATAAGCTTAAGATGTGGAAAACATAAGTTAATGGAATATGGAGAAGGTGTTCAGACTGGTATGTAACATGTAGACGAAAAATACCTTCCAAGCCTGATGTTCATATGGTTTAATTAGATTCTAAAGCATAACGTTCATATTAAGTAAAATATTGTGACATATCTAATTATATACTATCTATAATAAAGTGATTGAGAAGTGCTAGTGGTGTCCTGGACAGATGACAGTGATTTTCCATGGAATTTTAAGTTCAAGTTTCATTTGCAGTTCTATCGCATGCAATTACGCTGTACCCTTAGACTGCAATAATATCTCTATCCTTATGCTCCAAACAGATGCCATTAAAAAGGTCAACACTACCTTCATATCTACCGTGGTGAGGAACAGTTTACACTATACGGTATGTGCTGTAACAGGAAAGAGTTACATACAAGGAATAGAATGTAATCTTTATTTGTGATTTTAATAGTATTATTCAGATACTAGAGAAATTAGACAGTTCTTACAGTTTATTTATCTTTATTTATTTTTCCCTTAAAGAGAATCTGTCAGCTGTATTTGCTGCTAAGAGAGCTGCAGACACAATTGGTTAGCTGTTAGGATATTAAAGTAAACTGTACCTGTCCTGGAAATGATGATGGTTGCAAGACTTTCCTTTTCATTTTTCAGCTAAGTGTCAAAGAGGTGGGGCTGAGCTGCTCAAGTGCCACAACCTGGCAGACCTCACTGCTCATCCTCACTTATCAGTCTCTACTTAATAAATGTAAAAAGCCCAGCATGTCAGTAAAGGAGGAGCTGGGAGGTGAGTGTGTGAGGAGGTGTATCAGGCTATTGCAACTGAGAAACTTGGCTCTACATCCTTGACGCTTGGATGAAAAATAAAAAGGTGATTTTATAAGTTTAGCAACCATCATCAGCTCCAAGATAGATACAATTTGCTTTTATAACCAAACAACTTTCTAATGGTAACTGCAGCTCTTACCATAAAATAGAGCTGTTAGATTCTCTATAAAGGTCTTAAAGGGGTATTCCAGCCAAATACATCTTATACCCTATCCAAAGGATAGGGTATAAGAAGTCTGATCGCGGGAGGCCCGCCCCTGGGACCCCAGCAATCTCCATGAAGCACCCGCATTCTATGCGGGGTTGTTGTTCCAGTCTCAGAAACCTCTGTGTTTCCTAGAACTGGAGACATGACATCACACCACGCCCCCTCTATTCATGTCTATGGGAAGGGGCATGATAGGCGGAATGTCTTTGGCCGTAATACCCCTTTAAGGTGTGTTCACTCATTAGAGTCATTCACCCCGCTCTGGGGTACTCAATCTGAACAAAGACCTGATTGTAATTGAGTCACAGCATGGCCCTTTTTCCCTCTTTAGCACATGAGAAAGTGGCATTTTTCAGTGTAGACAAAAAAAAACTTGTGCTGGGAACTTTTTATTACTTACAATGTCAGCATTTAACAATTGAAGTTCAGTTTATAAAAAATTCTAGAATGACTGAAAAAGTGTTGTATAGATGGGTAAGCCTCATGTAGACAATGCCAGTGTCTGCCTACCACAACAATAATTTTGAGTTGATTGCCAGAAATCGGACAAGGCAAGGCATTGTACCCCCCAACCAGACCCGTGATTGTAAGCAAGCAAAGATGCATACATTGCATGCATCACTGCTCACCAGGGCTGTACGAAGGGTTTAAAGGGGTATTCCAGGCCAAAACTTTTTTATATATATCAACTGGCTCCGGAAAGTTAAACAGATTTGTAAATTACTTCTATTAAAAAATCTTATTCCTTCCAATAGTTATTATCTTCTGAAGTTGAGTTGTTGTTTTCTGTCTAACTGCTTTCTGATGACTCACGTCCCGGGAGCTGTGCAGTTCCTATGGGGATATTCTCCCATCATGCACAGCTCCCGGGACGTGACATCATCATTGAGCAGTTAGACAGAAAACTTCAGAAGCTAATAACTATTGGAAGGATTAAGATTTTTTAATAGAAGTAATTTACAAATCTGTTTAACTTTCTGGAGTCAGTTGATATATATATATATATATATATATATATATATATATATATATAAAAAGGTTTTGCCTGGAATACCCCTTTAAATAAAAACATTTCCTCCACACCAGGGTGACATATTACCACTGTAGTGACTAAATAATACCATCACACTGTTATTAGATGAAAACCCCAATACACAGACTTATGGGAGAGATTTATCAAAACTTGTCCAGTGAAAAAGTTGTCAAATTGCCCATAGCAACCAGATTGCTTCTTTCATTTTTGAAAAGGCCTCTGAAAAATGAAGGAAGCGATCTGATTGATTGCTATGGGCAACTTTTTCTCTGGACATATAAATATATATATATATATATATATATATTGTTTTTACAAATTCCTACAGCTTATTGTAGGACCCTAACACTTATGCACAAATGTTTATGTATTGATTTATTTTTAGTGATTGTTTTTGGAAATGAGGAAGCAATTAGTGAGCACCAATTGTCCATTTTTTTTATATACTGAAAGAATCCATGTTCATTGGATGTGTTGGGGCTAAAAATAATTTTGCAATAAATATACAGCAGCGCTCATTCAAGAACCATTTTTATTTTCCTCTATTTACCTTGACCCCCTTATATAACATTACTTGACAGGGCAAAATGACCTTTTATACCATATAATCAAAATAATAAATCGATCATAACATATCTCTTGGTCTCTATACATATATATTAGTATACTTTGTCCAGTATCAAGCCATCAGTTGTATAGTTAGACTGCAATATCAAATAGTTTGCTTCTGGACCTCTATATCTACTGTATATTAACTCAACATTTATGGGACTGTGGGAACTGTGGGATTTTACAGCTTCTATTAAAACAGTTGTTCAGTAAAAGAAACAACCTGTGTATGTAGTCAAAAAGTCTAATAAAGCAACTTACCGTACTTATATGATGTTATTTTGCACAGTGCAGAGACCTTCCATATCAGATCTTCTCTTCACTCTTAACTATGACATCACATAAGACTCTCTGAATGCAGTCTGTTCCTGTGCTCTCCTCCCCCAGACCATTGATGTGAAGAGGGAAGCTCATATAACTGCACATTAGATTTTAATGGAAAAATTTTAATGGCTGATCTGCACTAGATTCAAAATACTGGGTTACAGTGCAGGTGAACAGGATTAAAATTCAGGGCCACTTACTTGGATTAATGAATTATCAGCAGAGTTCTGTCCCTTTATCCTTCTAGCTGCATTACGCGGCTCTGCGTAATGGAGGCGGGGAGCTGCGCTTCCCAGCCTCCTCCATATTCCCCACTCTGCCCTGCCCCCATAATAAATATGCAAAATATAAATTATAAACATTAATAAATATTTTCAGTTTCCTTTCTGAAGAGCCATCTGGCAGTCCACAATTGGTTTAATGTACAAGATTCCGTTCAGTATTATGAATGCATTTTGCAGCTTAGATTATTCTTATATTGTTTTAAATATATTCCAGCAATTTTTGCCTAATGTATTTTAATGTGAAAGTTTCTTTATATGTTTGATATGTTTTAAACCTAAATATTTGTACAAACATGTTGTTGATTTTAAAAATTTTCAGGATTATTACAAATAGAGACTAATCTGGAGCGGCCATTAATTAATTGAAAATGGATTCACCTACAGTATATGCACCAGAAGAAGCTGAGGGCAAAACCTTCAATCTGGTTGTTACATGACCTACCACTCGGATTGTATTAGATAAAATAGCTTGGTATTTTACACGGTGCTTTGTGAAAATAATAAATAAAATGAATTTTATCCAAAAGTGATACAGGTTTTCACTGATATTTTTCTGCAGAACTAATAGATTTGTGGATATCTTGTGCATTCTTATGGTAATTTAAAGAACAATGAGTCCTGAGGAGAATTGGAGAATAAGTAAGGAGCCGGCTCGAGCTCCTTACACGACATTGCGCTCAGCCTATCACAGGCCAAGGCAGGACATTGCTGAGGCCGGCGATACACTAACTGCAGTGTGATGTTCCAAGGATAAGAAGCAGGGACCAGAGCAGTGCCGGAGGAAGGGGACGCCGATAATGGCGCAACAGGGGAACAAAGTTAGGTGTTTTTGCAGCCCGGGCACAGGGGAAGGTAAAAATGTTCCGCTGCATTTCTCCTTTAACTTGTTGAGTGACACTTCAGGTGGTTGCTACTGTGCTTTCTTTAGGTGGAGAGAAGATTGTTTACACTTGAACCATCCAAACAGCATTCAGCATAAATATATTCTGCGTCTTTGTAGCACTTTAGGAAGGCATTATGGATGCTCATTTTCTCACTACACTATTACCTGCTCCTCTGTACTGGATATACATGAAAATATCCCCTTCTGGCTTTTTACTGTACAATTGTATATAATACAGTACATTGAGACCCCATTATACTGTAAGTCAGTGTAGAACATCAGGTATCATTGGGATCCATCATATATTTCCCTACTGTCAGTAACAACTACAGTTGTTATTAAAATTGTTTCAGTACCATAATCTGCTTGTAAGACTAAGTAATAAACATTATTTGCTAAGTATTCATCTGGGGATATATTAAAATGTTCCATTATGCAACTACTGTATGTGTGATAATAAAATGAAAGCAAACATTCCTAGTAAAAGGTCAGTTCAATTTCTCTCACCAGCCAAGCATTTTTGAAATACATAAAAGAACTACTGGCAAATTAAAGAAAAATGTATGTTGTGTAGTCAGGGGAAATGAACAGAACATTTCATCATTTGTAGAGGAAGCAACAAAAAATATCTAAAATTCCAAATGTTCAGCACAAAAAAAAATGCTAATGACACAAAGGATTGACATGGTTAAAATGGAAAATCACATTATTTTGGAATTGATACAAACTATTTTTCTGTCTGAGACTTCCTGTCTGCACATGAACTTGGTGCTTTTAATCCTCTTTCAGACACAAATTAATATGAAATCTTTGTTCCTGACAAAAATATGTCCACAGGGATTTGCTTTCTACTTTAGCTTTATGTATAGTTTACAGCTTGAAGATATTGATTGAGACTCTGTCTGACAGCTATTATAATTGCAAAATTGGCCCTTATATGTCAATGTGATACATGTTTACACCCTTTTTCCCAAATTGTGCCCAAAAAAAGTTGAAATAAGTTTCTAAAACACAGAAAAAGGGTGCAAATCTTTCCATTATAGTTTTCACGGTACCGTTTCCACTCCTGGTTTTGGCTAAAAAAAAATATACTGACCAAGATTCTCTGTACGAACCCAGCCTAAAATTGTCATGGTTTCTAAGTAGACACTGGGGTAGACTACTGCAAATGCAGTAGAATTCTGTCCCAAAAAAGTGTCTTACATGAAGTGCATTACATTTATTATGTTCTTTAGACACTTGTGTGACTCATCTGAAAAAGTCTGTAGTTGTGTAACCTTAAAGGGGTACTTCGGTGAAAACCTTTTTTCTTTTAAATCAACTGGTGGCAGAAAGTTAAACATATTTGTAAATTACTTCTATTAAAAAATCTTAATCCTTCCAGTACTTATTAGCTGCTGAATGCTACAGAAGAAATTCCTTTCTTTTTGGAACACTGATGACATCACGAGCACAGTGCTCTCTGCTGACATCTCTGTCCATTTTAGCAACCATGCATAGCAGATGTATAGCAGATGCATAGCAGATGCATAGCAGATGTATGCTAAAGGCAGCATGGTGGCTCAGTGGTTAGCACAGCTGTCTTGCATTGCTGGGGACTTGGGTTCAAATCCCACTAAGGACAACAATCAATAAAGCGTTATTATTATTATAATGTCTGCAGAGAAAACTGTGCTCGTGATGTCATCAGAGAGCATTTCAAAAAGAAAAGAATTTCCTTTGTAGTATTCAGCAGCTAATAAGTACAGGAAGGATTAAGATTTTTTAATAGAAGTAATTTACAAATATGTTTAACTTTCTGCCACCAGTTGATTTAAAAGAAAAAAGGTTTTCACCGGAGTACCCCTTTAAACAGGTATTCTAGTCAGTGGGTATTCAACCCTACTGATCCTGAGAAATAGAAAACTGCATTGCTGATTCAGTGCTATGGCCCTTTCAGAGGTTTTGCCAGACACAGCTGTGCGCCCAACCATCCAGATGGACAAGGAATTGCTTGAGTGGAGAAACTACAGTCCCCAGGTAGCTGGGTGCTACAGTGCAAGAAAAGATTTTCAAGGGTCCCCAGTAGAGCCGTGTGCGGAACTGTTTTCTTAAAGGGGTACTCCGGTGAAAAACTTTTTTTTTTAAATCAACTGGTGCCAGAAAGTTAAACAGATTTGTAAAATACTATTAAAAAATCTTAATCCTTCCTGTACTTATTAGCTGCTGAATACTACAGTGGAGATTCTTTTCCGTTTGAAACACAGAGCTGTCTTCTGACATCATGAGCACAGTGCTCGATGCTGACATCTCTGTCCATTTTAGGAACTGTCCAGAACAGCATATGTTTGCTATGGGGATTTCCTTTTACTCTGGATAGTTCCTAAAATGGACAGAGATGTCAGCAGAGAGCACTGTGCTCATGATGTCAGCAGACAGCTCTGTGTTTCAAAAAGAAAAGAATTTCCGCTGTAGTATTCAGCAGCTAATAAGTACAGGAAGGATTAAGATTTTTTAATTGTAATTTACAAATCTGTTTAACTTTCTGGCACCAGTTGATTAAAAAAAAAAAAAAAAAAAAAACGTTTTTCACCGGAGTACCCCTTTAATCCCGCTCCTGCTGGATTTCTGACCATTACTGCCCCCTCTTCAAGGTGTGTGTTCTACTTCCGCCCACTCCTGTTACATATTTGTCCATTTCCGCCGATCCTTCAAACATTTTGTCACCGCTTTTAGATATAGTATTCCCCATGCCATTTCATCACCCCCTTGTGCCTTTAATCACCCCCTTGTGCCATTTCATCAGGCCCCTGTGGCATTTTTGAGGTTTGAGGGATTGCGCAGGATTTTGCGGGTCCCACTGTATGTTCTGTGACCGCCTGCTTCCACCCAAAACCTCACTACCGCCCACTCCCACGGGATCCCAATTCTGACGCAGGGCTCTAGTCCATAGTGCTGAATTATTGCTGTGGCCCCGTCATGATCAGGATTAGTTGGGTCCTGGAGCTTGGACCTCAATTGATTATAAAGTTATGGTACATCCTGACACCATACCATCATTTTATCACAGAATATTCCTTTACTGTACAATATTCTTGATGGGGTGACATAATATAGTTAGCCATTTTTAACCAATCCTCAGGTGACCGCAAAGACTAAACTATCAAGGTCAAATGTAAGGATGAGGAGTCAATTACCAGGATCGGTTTTCAGTAGAGCCTGTGAAAGCATTTCAATATAACAGTACGCCAAGGTGTCTTAACCACAGTACCATATATATTTTTTACAATTTCGGCTTGTAAGTAGGTTTTTATGGCAATTTATAGTTTGGTCTTTTCAACAGATATTTTATTTTTTTTACAAAGAGTTTTACTAACAACTGTCACCAAGACAAAACAGTTTCAAATGCAATGCTGTGTGATCAAAGCCCTATCTTGGATACAGAAATAATACAAATTTAAACGGGATTATTCAATTTTTTGTGTACAGAAAGCAGTTTGTATGGTTATATCTACTGTAACTCAATTATCCCTTGAAAGTATATTAAGTATATATTAATATAATAGATGCAGACAAAGGTATTGACTTTAAATAAATGAAAAGATGGTCTGCTGAATTTCTTTCTTAAAAATAACTTACTGGCATTAAGCAAAGCAATTTAATTTTCTTTTATAAATAATATTTCCTACATAACAGTCTTGATTTATATTTCTTTCTAATATTCCCTTAGGACATCAATTAAACCTTATCAGGGAAGATATAAACAAGACACAGATGTAAGATGTTCTTGAACCAAACACTTTAAAACTGATAAGTGAAAACAAGAAAAATATGTTCTCTGATAATATAACTTTAAGTAAGATAATAAAGAAAAAAATATATAAAAATATTTCTAAGGGAAAAAGTCAACAAAAAGTGCAAGAGTAGAGCTGAATTACAATTCACGTGAGCTCTGGTAAAATCATTTTACTTAAAGGGGTACTCCGGTGGTCAGCGTGTTTTTCCGTTTTTGACTTACCCTATTTGTTTTGTTTCATTTTCTATTCTTGTTGTTTAGCCTACTCTATTTCCGTTCTTTGTTGTCTTTTTATCCCCCACTTTGTTTTCCTATCTTTGCTTCTATTTCCTGTTTCTTGCTGTGCTGAAAACTACAAATCCCAGCACGCCACATGCCTTGCTGGTTTGGGGTGGCTCCTTTTTTTTTGTTTGTTTGTTCTGCCCTTTACACATCCTACTATTTTCCCGGGTCAGCCCCCTTATACACAGCACACTAATATAATCAGCTTTGGTTGGGATAAATTGTCATACACACACAAAAGGGACTACAACTCCCAGCATGTGTCATTCAGGAGTCTTCAGTCTGTGGTATAACACCAGCATGCTGCCTCTGTAGTCTCCTGGGGGTTGTAGTTCACTACACCTCTATAGGGCATACACCAGTGTTTCTCAACCAGGGTGCCTCCAGATGTTGCAAAACTACAGATCCCAGCATGCCCTGACAGCCTTTGGGCATGCTAGGAGTTGTAGTTTTGCAACAGCTGGAGGCACACTGGTTAGGAAACACTGGTGTAACATGATGTGTATGCTGAATAGGCTAGAACAGTGTTTCCCAACCAGTGTGCCTCCAGCTGTTGCAAATCTACAACTCCCAGCATGCCCAAAGTCTGTCAGGGCATGCTGGGAGTTGTAGTTTTGCAACATCTGGAGGCACACTGGTTTGTAAACACTAGCATACACACAAACACACAACAGGGACTACAACTCCCAGCATGTGTCATTCAGGAATCCCCCCTCCCCCTTCACATATAGAGATCATTCCCAGTATGAGATTTATTCCCCTGCAGTCCATACATCCCCAGCCCGTGCACCTTGTCATCCTCCCCTTCAGATAACACTTATCTTCTCTGTGAGGTCCTTCTCCTGTGCAGACCTACGTCCTTAGAATACAGAGCAGGGGGAGGGGAGGTGATGGACTGTGTACTCAGCTGGATGAGATGAGGGGGCGTGGCTTATTCCTCTCATGCAGACAGAGAGAGAAAAAAAAAGCTGTGACATCTTGTCCACAACAGACAACTGTGGACAACAGTAAAAGAAAACCCTCTGAACTACAGAACTTCCTGCCCAACACACACATGCTGCCAAAACATATAACACATGTATATTGCAAAAAATCTAAACTTACAAAGAAGAGGCCATATAGTCAAAAAAATTAACCACCGGAGTACCCCTTTAAGGAATTCAGATGCAATGGGAAATATTCAGAAATAATCCTAGAGTCTCTCCTTTTAGGCTAGTTAACACAGGAAGAGTCTTGAGCATGAATGGAGGTGGGTAAGTTAATGTCTGCTCACACAGTATACAGGCATCAATATACTTGGCTGTATGCTGTATACCCAACAAGAATTTAACCAGTGCTGCTAAGCAGAGCTAGTTGGTTCTTTCCTTGCTGGGCCAACATAGAGCACTCTGCCCAGTAAAGGGTTTCAGTAAAACAGCAATCTATAGAGTTTGCTTTGTTACTTTATATTGACCCTCTAAGCAGTTGAGCTAGCACTTAGCAGCGCTAGTTAACACTTTTTATTCTTGGCCCTTGCAGAGCTCTCAGCAAAGCAGTGGCTTACAGTAAAACAGCGATCTATACAAATCCCTGCTTCACTGTATGCTCATGCAGGGCAGGAGGTATACAATGTCAACCTCCTGTCCAGCTTAAGCTTTATCCACAGCTGTACAGCTTCTGATGCAGCTCAGCCCCACTAAGAGCACAGACAGTATACAGCAGTGCACACCCATAGAATTCTATGGTAGAAAAAAGCAGTGATTTCTTGGCAAAAATTGCCATATCATGCTAAGACATTGGAAAGGTGCCAGTGAGCCCAAAACGCTCAAAAGCACGGGAAAAAAATGACAAACCCAAAAAAACGGAAAGTGGGTTTGGTTTGGCATTTCATTTTTCTATTGACTCCCTGTCAACATTTGGCCATGGCATTTTTGCCTCAAAAAACTACTGTGCAGTAGGTTTTTTGGGGCCAAAAAACAAGTGGAAACTTAGGTAAAACCACAACCTACCCGAAACCAAAACTGCCTGTTTTTGCCCATAGCAACCAATCTCAATTTAGCTTTCATTTGACCAGAGCCTTTTATAATTTGAAAGCTGAGCCGTGATAAGTTTGTTATGGGCAAAACCAGACCGCTTTGCTTTTTGGCAGATTGATATATCTAGGCCATTATACAATCTAGGCCATTATCCCACCTGTTTTTGTTGCAGTAATCTGGATCTGGTTCTTTAGCATGGACAATGGATGCTTAATCTGAAACATAGTTACCCGCTTCACTCCAATGACGATCTCTTTTGCAGTCCCATTGACATTACTCTTTAACTATGGCTAACAGCCTCACTGACAGTGGTACTGGTTAGCCTATCAAGAGGCAGAGACACTAGATTAATTATGCTAAATTCCAGTCTCACCCTTCCTGAGGTGCTTTTATTTTAACAGGCATCTGCTGCCCACAGATGCCTGTGATTTGTGATACTAAGTGCTTAAAGGGGTTCTCCACCATAAGGTGATTTTAGTACGTACCTGGCAGGCAGAAATGGACATGCTTAGGAAGGATCTGCGCTTGTCTTGGGGCTAAATGGCTATGTCATGAGATTACCATAACGCTGTGGCTAGCTTTTGGTGAACTTGTATTTCCTGTTTAACTTATGTTTTTTTTACTACAAATCCCACAATGCCATTTTCCTCCCTCTCACACATCAGCCACCCCACCCTTTGAAACAAAAGACCTGTGGTTTTCAATCAGGGAGCCTACAGCTGTTGCATTAGTTGCAGATTGTTCCCTCCACCCATTGAAGCAGACAGGCTCCCTCTCATCAGCTGACTATTGAGTCAGGTCTCGGCCGCATTGCAAGCTGGGAAAAATCCGAGACAACTGTCATTTTGTATGCTGGTAAAAATAAATAGTGGGGTGAAAATCACAGAAGAATTGTGAGAAAACCGTCACACACAGGTACAGACACTATATTATGTACTACACTAACTTTACAGCCCTGGTAGCATAGTCAAATAAAAAAAAATCCTGAAAAGCCCCTTTAACTTGCATTATTTTTAACTTGTTCTGCCGTTTTACTGATCTCCTGCCTTACTACCTGTTGTTCCTTTTGTCTCTTTATTACGTGTGTTGTTATTGTCTTAAATGATCAGTGAAAAAGCCTCAAGGCACATCTCTATGGCACAAAAAAATACATATATGAAATACATATATAGTTATCATACAACATTGTTGCTAATATACCAGAATCACATATAAACTTCATACAGTGATGACATATTACCTTCTTACTGCTACTGAACAAAATACCCTAGAAAGATATTTGCCAGTAAAACCACTGCAGAATGTCACTGATGTGTCTCGCCTTTATTGAGCTGGCTAGTTGTCCCTTAGCTCTCTAGGGGTTACTTGTATTGGTTTCTCCTCTCCAACCGGCACCTATGCTACTTCCCAGGGCACTGCAGCTTCAATCTGTTCCCCTGGCAGCTAAGGCCATCTGATCTTGTAAAAGGTTCTGGTGAAGACAGAGTGATCATGCAGTTCCTAATCACACCCCCCTTAGCATAGCATTCGCACCCCATTTTGCAATGTAATTCCTACATTTCCAATAACTCCAGTAAGTAAAAAGTACAGATAATCAACCAAATAGTTTAAACCTCTATATTCTGGAAATTTAAGGACATTGCAATACAGTAAAAATGCAATTGAAATCAAAACACCAGATGCTTCAAAGTTATATTAAAAAAAAATATTAATCATTTTTGGACTGACCACAGTTCCTCTTTAAAAAGTATCTCTTTTTTATAACTAAAAGTCCCATTAATACTGGGTAAAAACCACTTGTTCAGATTATGATACAGTAGGCCACAGAAACATGTTATAGATGTGACTTTTAATAATAAAATAAGCTGGAGAATGTTTTTACAATGCTGAAAATGTTCTTTATTACAGAGGCTCCATTAAAGAGTACCTGTCATGATCTTGTAAAATTTTATAATCCTCCCAGTTCACTGCCCCCATCATAACCCCCCCCCCCCCCCCTGCCTTTATTTTTATTATTTGTTAGTTTTCTATCTTGATATTTCTCTGTATTTTCTGCATTCACAGACTGGGAAGGGGCGTAACCCAGCAGGCGTGACATCAACTGAAGCCATACAGGGGAGAACTTCCTCCCTTACTCTGCTACACACAGCCCAGAGCAGTTCAATGTGAGATGAGCTATGATTGGCTAAGGCTGCACACACACCCTCAGCACTCAGACTGCATTTCCTGATTTTGGACTTCTGCCAGGCCAGCAGGAGTCCAAAGTCTGTGCAAGAGAAAGGGGGAAATGTGCTCTGGACAAGTAGGGTGACACCTAGTGGCAGCTTTGTAAAACACAAATAAAACATAGAAAACATAATTTCTTTTTAAAACAAAGTACATTAGAAAGATATTTTATTTACCATAAGGGGTGCAATAGCAAAAAAAAGTTTTAATGACCATTTAAGGGTTAAAATAAGGTAATAATAATAATTAAAATGTAACAGTGGTGAGTACATATTCCTTACTTGTTTCACAATTATTTTTAAATCCTAAATTCTCATCGTGTGTTATATGTATCCCAGGGGGCACATCAATTTCTCTAGTCTCATTTTTTTTTTATTAGCAAAAACACAAAACACACAAAGTAAATACCACAAATGCCATACAACGTTTTGGGGTTTTCTTTTTGTTAAAAGAAGGCAGCTGCCAGATGTCAGCTTAAAGTCAATTGGAATTTATGAAACACCAAACCCACTTGCCATTTTCACTTCTTTACCGTTTTTGGGGCTCAGTGGCAGTTGATGCAGCATGATGAGACTATGGCATTCCTTTGGGAAAAAAAATTGCCATTTTCCTATATGGAGCAAAAAAACAAAAACATAATAAAGGCCATGTAGGTTTAGCACTGTCATTTTTTTCTGGCCTTTTTCCCAGTTTCTGCAATAGAAATCCTTAAAACACATGATGAAAAAATTACATGACTTGTTATAATAAAAATGCAGGGAAAAAAGTGCCAAAGAAAAAAAAACACCAAGACTATAATCCACTATTTTTTTTTAAATGCCACAAAAACTGCAAAGAGTGCAAAATGACAGGGCAGATTTTTGGAAAATTTTATTTTATTTTGTCAGGACAAAAAAATGTCAGAAATAAAAACAAATGGAATCCTAGCCTTACGCTGTGATTTTGTACAGCACAGTGTATGATCTTATCCTTCGGGAACTTTGACACACTTCATATGAGAAGTGGTACTTATGTTATTAACATAGAGAAATACTGAAAATAAATTGTAATTAACAAGTTATCTAAGATGTAATAAAGCAGAGTGTGAACTGTGCCAACTAATTTAGATGAAGTCATGTACAGAGTACAACCAGCTCGAGCCAAGGACAGTCCAGTTATATTGATTGATTGTGTCAAGTGAACCTCTGGACGAGGGCCATGTATGTTAGCATTTGTTGAATGGTTGGACAGAAAAGACTTGCATTGAATGTCAGGAGTGGAATATTAATCTAGACATATCAAAATACAACTAGCGGAGGGATATCCTAAACCAACATACTGTACCTTATTTATCATAGACTATTCAAAACATACAACCCTGATCAACTTTTTAGGAGATATACAAGTCACACTGATGATTATAGAATTCTAAACATCTCATAATTAAGGTTCTATTCACATTGTAATTCAGTGCACCCTGAATGCCATGGATTTTCGCAAAACTAAAGTTATGCCCACATGTATGAACCTTATTGCGCAAAAAAATATGTATACTGCACAACAGACTTGTTGGCAGCTAACCTTTGTATTGAAAAGTGTTGTTTACTGATACAGTTAAAAAAAAGTGTACTGAATAGATAATGTATACCAGTGGTCTCAAATTGTGACCCTCCAGATGTTACAAAACTTCAACTCCCAGCATGCCCGGACAGCCAGACTACCTGAGAACAGGTTCGGTGCTGTTATGGAAGAAAACAGCTATGTTTTGCTAATCCTGGATAACCCTTTTAAAGTCTATAGGCAGAGGTAACCCTCTAGAGGAAGTGCGTCATACTCACGAAACGTTCTGCTCCGGTTACCTCCGCCCGAGACCGCCATACCCGCCTGCACCTGTAATGCTTCATTGGATTGAATAAAGCATTTATCTGGATGGGGAGTGCTGTCTGCTCGTCTATTGTGTATTTACATGTCTATATATGTATTTTTTTTTTTACCCAGTACTTATACCCAGGTACATGTGTCACATACAGGGCCGCCATCAAAGGGGTACAGCCCCACTGCACCCCCCTGCAGCAGCCCCTCAGCAAAGAAGCAGGAGACTGCTGTTTTAACAGCAGCCCCTGCTCCCAGGGATTGGCTAATGGTCAGATACTCAGGTACTGACCAAGCATGAGAAGGGGCCCGCCGCTGCCAGCATCATTTTTTTGTTTTTAACATTGCGGTCCCTTTAACCCCTTAAGGACTCAGCGTTTTTCCGTTTTTGCATTTCATTTTTTCCTCATCACCTTCTAAGAATCATAATGCTTTCAAATTTGCACATAAAATTCCATATGATGGCTTATTTTTTGCACCACCAATTTTACTTTGCAGTGACATTAGTCATTTTACCCAAAAATCCACGGTGAAACAGAAAAAAATTTATTGTGCGACAAAATTGAAAAATGTCATTTTGTAAATTTTGGGGGCTTCTTCGGTAAAAATAACACCTTATTTTTATTCTGTAGGTCCATATGGTTAAAATGATACCCTACTTATATAGGTTTGATTTTGTCGTACTTCGGAAAAAAATCATAACTACATGCAGGAAAATTTTATGTTAAAAATTCTCCTATTCTAACCCCTATAACTTTTTCATTTTTCCGCATATGGGCTGGTATCAGGACTCATTTTTTTCGTCGTGATCTGAAGTTTTTAACGGTACCATTTTTGTATTGATCGGACTTTTTGATCATTTTTTATTCATTTTTTCATGATATAAAAAGTGACCAAAAATACGCTATTTTGGACTTTGGAATTTTTTTTGCGGGTATGCCATTGACCGTGTGATTTAATTAATGATATATTTTTATAGTTCAGAAGTTCTGACATTTCCACACACGGTGATACCACATATCTTTATTTTTATTTTTATTTACAGTTTTTTTTTTTTATGGGAAAAGGGGGGTGATTGAAACTTTTATTAGGGAAGGGGTTAAATGACCTTTGTTAACTTATTTTTTTCACTTTTTTTTTCCAGTGCTATTGCTCCCATAGGGACCTATAGCACTGCACACACTGATCTCTTATGCTGATTCCTGAATAGGGTCTCGATTGCTCAAGCCTGTAGCTCAGGCTTGGAGCAATCAAGCCCAGATCTGATGCAACGGAGCAAGGTAAGGGGGTCTCCGCTCGCGTCCTAGCTGATTTGTACATTGCGATTTTATCGCGATGTCCCGATTAGCCCGACTGAGCTGCCGGGAAGCATTTACTTTCACTTTCAGATGCGGCATCTGAAGGGTTAATAGTGCGCAGCACAACGATCGGTGCCGTGCGCTGTTAGCCCAGGGTCCCGGCTATGAATAGCAGTCGGGACCGACCCGGCGTGATGCGGGGTCAAGGTGTGACCCCATTTTGAACACCGGGACCGGGCTCAGGGCGTACAGGTACGCCATGAATCCTTAAGAGGTTAAATTCAGCGCAGGGGCCACGGCCGCACTGACTCTCTGGGAAGAAGCAGAGAGGGACGCTCCTCCCCACTCATGTTTCCCTGCCATGCAATCCTAATGGTGGAGCCAGGTCCGGCCCTACATTGGGTCCCGCTGGGTCCATTGGACCCAGGCAGCACCTTCACAATTGCCGCCCCAATAATATTTTTAACCACATTACGACCCATGATGTACCAGTACGTCATGGGTTGGGTCAGGGGAACATTGTGCGGGCACCCTGGTTGGGTCCATGTCATATCCGGCAGATCCACGCTGTTATCAGCAGCTGATATCTGCCAATAAAATGGCGGTCAATAGCGATCATGGCATTTAAACATTAAATCCCGGTAATCCCTGGGGTCTAGGGAACCCATCTGCAGCTCCACGATGTAATCGCAGGCTGCAGATGTGTTGCTGGGGAAGAACAGGGACTAACCCATCCTTCCCGCTGCTCCATGAGCAATCAAGCACCGAAAAGTAAAAAAAAAAAAGTTTGGAAAATTATGCACGCGGCGATACTAAATGTCTTTTTTTTTTTTTTTTACAGTGTTTTATTTCAAAAATGGTTAAAGGGAAGTGATTTAAACTTTTATTGGGGGGGAGGGGGGGCAATAAAAGTTTAAATCACTTCCCTATAACCATTTTTGAAATAAAACACTGTAAAAAAAAAAATTAAAAAAAGACATTTAGTATCGCCGCGTGCATAATTTTCCAAACTATTAAATTATGGTGCTCGTGATCATTCATGTTGAATGGCATAAACACAAAAAAAATAATGAAAAAAATATTTTAAAAAAATGGTGCAAATAATAAACCCTAACAGCTTTGTAGGTGGAAAAATAAAAGTTATAGGGGTCAGAAAATTGCATTGAAGAAATGTTTGCTTGTTTTTCTTTTTCAAGTTTTCTATTTTTTTTTCTTAACCCCTTAAGGAGGGAGGGTTTTTCCGTTTTTGCACTTTTGTTTTTTCCTCCTTACTTTTAAAAATCATAACCCTTTCAATTCTGCACCTAAAAATCCATATGATTGCTTATTTTTTGCGCCACCAATTCTACTTTGTAATGAGATCAGTCATTTTACCCAAAAATCTACGGTGAAACAAAAAAAATTATTTTACAACAAAATTGAAGAAAAAACATAATTTTGTAAAAATGACACTTTATCTTTATTCTGTACAATTAAAATGATACCCTACTTATATAGGTTTGATTTGTCTTACTTCTGGAAAAAATCATAACTACATGCAGGAAAATGTATACATTTAAAATTGTCATCTTCCGACCCCTATAACTTTTTTATTTTTCCGCGTACAGGCCGGTATGAGGGCTAATTTGTTTGTTCCATGATCTGAAGTTTTTAGTGGTACCATTTTTGTATTGATCGGACTTTTCGATTGCTTTTTATAAATTTTTTCATGATCTAAAAGGTGACCAGAAATACACTATGTTGGACTTTGGAATTTTTTTGCGCGTACGACATTGATCGTGCAGTTTAATTAACAATATATTTTTATAGTTCAGACATTTATGCACGCAGCGATACCACATATGTTTATTTTTATTATGGTTACATATTTTTTATATGTAATTTGGGAAAAGGGGGGTGATTTAAACTTTTAATAAGGAAGGGGTTAATGTGTGTATTTTGAAACTTTTTTTTACTTTTTATTTTTACACTTTTAGTCCCCTTAGGGGACTTTTAGGAGGAATCATTAGATTCCTCATACAGTTCAATGTGGTTTCATAAAACCACACTGATCTGTGTGCTCTGCGCTCGATTGATAAAGCCTGGCCCCAGAATTTATCATTCAGAGCTCAGGAACCACCGCAGCAGGAGAGGTAAGCCCTCAGGCTACCTCAGCAGTGGATCGCCCCCCCCCCCCCCACCCCAAGACGATCGCTCTGCGGGGGGGAGATCCACCCCACTGGACCACCAGGGAGTGTTTAAATGTCCCTTTTGATGCCGTAGTCAACTTTGACAGCGGCAATCTAAAGGGTTAATAGCCGGCAGCGACAATCGCTGCATGTCAGCTATTAATGCCAGCCAGAGGCGATCTAGGCGGCCGCCTAAGGCCTCGCGCTTAAAGGGGCCTCGCGGCCCCCCTGCCACTATACTGTACTATGGCCGCAGGTCGGGCCCTCAAGCACAGCCCGCGGTCTCGGGCCTGAAGCGGAGGCTTGTCGCTGTGGTAGCGACGCTGCCAGTACCAGGCCCGCCGCTAGTCTCAACCCCCATTCCCTCCCCCCCTCCCCCGACACTAGCTTCTACCACCCGCTGCCGAGACTTACATTTGATTCTATCTACAGTGCCCAGGTGTAGACCCAATTCACACTACTACAGTACACTACTGCTCTATCTTCTCCTATATGGACAAAAAGGATGTATGTATGATGTGTGGAAATGTATTATGCAGGGGGATCTGGAGGTGGCGGCTGTGTGTATGATGTATGTATGATGTGCGTGTGTATGTATGTATTATGCATGTGTGTGTGTGGAAGGGGGGGCGGAGGTGCCAGGTGTGTGTATGTATGATGCGTGTATATTTGATAGATGTGTGTAAGCTATATGTGTATGTGTGTGTATTTGTGATGTGTGTATGTATGTTATGTATGTATGCTAGATGGATGTATCTATGATGAGTGGATGTATGATGTGTGTATGTATGGTGTTTGTGTGTATGTATGATGGATGTGTGTATGATACATGTATGCATGAATGATAGGTATGTGTATGTATGATAGATGTGTATATGTATGCTAGATTGGTGTATAATGTGTAAATTTATCATACATACACCATACACACAAATATCATACATACACCAGTCTCATACACATCATACATAAATACATATACTGTTCATCAATGTGGGGGGCCAGGAGGTGATTGGGTATGGGTCGGACTTTGGGGACTGGAGAGTTTGGCAGGGGAGCCTAGAGCGGAATTCGGGGGCTCTGGGGAGGGAGCAGAGGAGCCTGGAGAGGACTTAGTGGTCTAGGGAGGGGGGAAGAGGAGCATGTAGGAGGACTTATGAGTCTGGGGGGGGGAAGGGGGGTTGGAACAGAGGAGCCAGAAGGAGGACAGAGGGGTCTGGAGGAGGACAGGTGGGATTCAGCGAAACTGAGAAGAAACAGTGTGTAACAGTATTAGTATTATTATTATGAAGGGATTATTATATTTGGAAGGTAGTGTGTGGCATATGTGAGTTATATTCAGAGGGTGCAGCGTATAGCATGGTTATTTTTGAGCGTTTACATTCAGGGGTACAGTGCGTGGCAGTATTACGTTCATGGGCACAGTGTGGCAGTATTATATTCAGAGAGTACAGTGTGTGGCAGTATTATATTCAGAGAGCACAGTGTGTGGCAGTATTATATTCAGAGAGCACAGTGTGTGGCAGTTTTATATTCAGGGGTACAGTAGGTGGCAGTATTATATTCAGGGGGTATAGTAGAAGGCAGTATTATATTCAGGGGTATAGTAGGAGGCAGTATTATATTCAGGGGTACAGTTGATGGTAGTTTTATATTCAGGGGCACAGTGGATGGCAGTATTATATTCAGGGGGTAAAGTAGGTGGCAGTATTATATTCATGGGTACAGTTGATGGTAGTTTTATATTCTGGGGATACAGTGTGTGGCAGTATTATATTCAGGGGGTACAGTAGGTGTCAGTATTATATTCAGGGGCACAGTGGTTGGCAGTTTTATATTCAGGGGGTACAATAGGAGGCAGTAGTATATTCAGGGGGTACAGTTGATGGTAGTTTTATATTCAGGGGATACAGTGGGTGGCAGTATTATATTCAGGGGTACATTATTTAGCAGAATTATAATGATTATTGTCCTCATACAGAGGATGAGGAACTACTGACAAAGTGAGGAGCCTATGATGTCCGGGTGTCAGACTCTGCAGAGAAGATGGAGCTGGAAGATGTCCTGACATCTGAACCAGTTGGAGAAGAAAAGAAAAGACAACAGAGAAGATGTCACCCAGGTCAGTGATATCACTGTGTTTTCTCCTGGCTGTCCCATCAGAGCTGTAATCACTTGTTAGCTCTGCAGTGATGATAGGTGATGATGTAGCCTAATCTGTGGCTCTCCAGCTGTTGCAAATCTACAACTACTATAGGATTTAAGTTTTAAGCCAATCCAATGCTTTCCTATGGGAAAGCACTGTGATTGACTGAGATCATCAATTTAGATTATGTCAGCCAATTTGGCGCATCCAGCGCTGGCGGACTTGTGCAACTCTAGAATTAAGGTACCTTTTTTCTAAATTTAAAGGGGATGTGGGGTGCCACTATAGGGTCAGGAACACACATTTGTGTTCCTGATTCTATAGTGTTCTTTGAATACCCTGTTGACAACCTTATTTCAGTTTTAGGAGACACCAACAAGAATAACTTGTCAGACACATTTTTTTTTTTTTAGCTATACCCAATGTTTGTGTATAGATATTTTGTAGAATAATTGAATTATAAAAATAAGATTTCAAGAGCTGTGAATAGCGAGGTTATTATATATATTGAGGTCTGCCTTAAAATATGCAATTTATACAGATAATTTTAATATCGCCGGCTTACTTTTTTTTATAGCGCTTGGGGGGCCTCAGATTTATTTTCGCCTAAGGCCTCAAAAAGTCTAAAGCCGCCTCTGACACCGGCCCCCAGCTACAGGAATCAGCTGGGGGTCGGCCAGTATGACACGAGCTCGAGTCAGGAGCCCACGTCATACAACGGTTGCTGGCTCAGGACGAGCCGGCTCGTCCTTCGTCGGCAACCGGTTAAAATGTTTGGTATCATTGGAATCTTACTGACCCATATATTAAAGATAGCATGTCAAATTTACTGTATTGTAAACTCTTTTTTTTTTGGGGGGTGGGGGGGGGGGCAGAATTTCACTCTTGAACCTGGGCAGCACATTGTCCTGCGCCAGCCCTGGGTGGAGCAGGTGTGTGCTTTATTTCCTGCTTCAGCACAGAGCCATACACCCCCCACCCAGCTGGGACTTCTCCTGCCCACCGAGGATGCCACCAATCAGAGTAAAGAACTTTCTGGGGGGGGAGAGGGGGGGAGTTGCAGTTTGGGGGTCATTGAGAGGTTATGTGACACTATTTCAGTGTTTCCAAAGCAGGGTGCCTCCAGCTATTGCAAAAATGTCTTTGGCTGTGTGGGCATGCTGGGAATTTGTACATGCTTGTAGTTAAGCTGGAGGCACCCTGCTTTAGAAACACTGATCTATCTATCTATCTAACTATCTGTCTGTTAGTCCCTCTGTCTATCTATCTCATATATATATATATATATATATACACAGTATATACTGTATATATATATATATATATATATATATATATACATATAGGGGCAGATTGTGCACTCCCCGAAGGCCTAAGCGTGAGGGTGGGCCTGTCGTTGCCAGCACTTTATTTTTTATTTAAATTTAGCCTACTTAGACATTGGGCCAGGCCTTCCACCAGCCCCTAACCCCAAGTCTACCCCCCTTCCCCAGTACCCCTACTCATCAAGATGACAGGACGGGCTGCGGGCCCTTTAAACTCAACACAGTGGCTACCAGGGGTAGCAACTACCTACTAGGGGCAATATCTTCCTTGGGGCATAATGCTGTGTAAGGGGCCCCAAAATTTCTGATGGCAGCCCTGGTCACATAACATTCAACTCAACTGAGGAAGCATTTTGGAAGGATAAAAATGAATTCCAGGCAGAAATCTTGTAATAAAATGCACAATACAGCAGGTTAAAAGGATTATAGCAAGCCAGGGCTGTAGGGAGGGGAGAAGCTATTACATCACAAACAGGGCATGGGGAAACAGGAGGGACAAACTTAAAGGGGTTGTCTGGCCTACTTTCTAAGGCTAGGCTTACACCACGATTTGAACCTCTGAGGGACGAAAACCTTGTGAAAATGTCAAAATGAAATGCCGATGTCTCTGTGCTCAGACAGGCATGGACTCTATTAATTTCAATGGTCAAAGCATAGTCCCAATATATCAGAGTTATGTCTCAGACTGAAAATTGCTGCAAGCCGCATTTTACAGTCCAAGCCAAAATTTGTATACGCCCGAGAAATGACCCGAACGTAGTCAGTACCTGACTATGCTCTGATCATTGAAATAAATGGGGGCCTTGACTGTCCACAGCCGATGCCTGTCCGGGTTTTGCAACATCTGGAGGGCCACAGTTTGAGACAACTGTTGTTAGTAAAAAAAATTTAAAAAAGACATGAATAATGAAGTGGAGGGCAGCACAACTATAACAACACTGCCACTTACTGGAGAGTGTGAGGAGGCACTCTGCAATATTGCACTTGGCTGACTTGGCACTGGACTTATTGAACTATCCAAACAGTGGTGCACAGATTAAGTCAATACTGTAGACATCCAACATAGAGTAAAGAGATATGAAATTCCTTCACTCACCGCAACTGTAGAGACTTCAAACGGTCATTGCAGACGGACGGAAGAGCCAAAGGGCTCTTCCGTCTGTCTGCAATGACCGTTTGAAGTCCCCACAGTTGCGGTGAGTGCAGGAATTTCATATCTCTCTTTACTCTATTAAAAAAAAAAAAAGTCTCTTGTTCAAAGGTATTTGTGCTTCTGCTAAATTGGTTTACATCTTAATAAATGGCCATATAGATAACATAAGGCAATGTCAAGGAACATTGAGTTTGTTGTCTTGTTGGAGGCATTCACTCCCTTCAAGATGATAAACAATTTCCTGAGAAATTCTAAACTGCCTATTCATTTCCAAACCTCAAAAGCAATGTGCGCCTGTTAACCTAATAAGCTGAAACAAATAGCAGGGAATTATGCTTTATACTGAGAATTAAAATCTTATGTATTGTGGTTCTATGTTGGAATAAAAAAAAGCTTGTTTTATTAATAGTGAACAAAACTTCCTCCTCAAAGATACCGACTACTGAAAGATATTTGTTAGACAGGACATACACAAAAGATACTGGAGCTATTGGTAAAGTTTCTCGACACTCCTGTTAAAATCCAACATATCTGATCCTGTTTCCTCTGACAGTCACAACAGTCAGGGTGCAAATACTGTTTTAAGTGTAGTGGAGCTCATTGTACTCCCCTCATAAGTGCATACCACATACATACATATACGTGGTGTCCCATTTTGTTACTGTTATAGTCCTAAAGGCCCAGTTATTGTGAAAGGCCAGCCAAAAGTACACACCTGCTGGTGTTGTGGACAAATACTGTTTTAAGCGTAGAGGAGCGTATTGTCCTCCCCTCATATACGCACTAAGTATATCAGGCAGAGAAGTGCCAGGTCGTGCACAGAGGAATGGCAGAGTCCTAAATTCATCAGGCACAGGCAGAGGTCGCAGCAGACTAAGGGCGAGTGGCAACAGGAGTCACAGCGAGAAGCCCGATCTCCCGGTATCATCTAGCGGTCGTGTCTCGACCAGAAACCCATCTGACATTATCGATTGGTTAACACTAGAAAAATTTGATTCGGACGATTTGCAGAATTTTCTTAAAAAATTTGGTTCAGGTCGAATTTATTTGCAGTGAACCGCTATTAAAAATGGCTGTTTCTGGCCTACAGAGAGCCTCAATTGGGGTGTGGAACACTTTGCTTTGTCCTAACATGCATAGCGAGCGTGCTGTGTTAGTGAAATAATACTGTTATTCAGTATGACATGCAGATTACAGGCATCGCTATTAGAATCACTGCCACAGAGAATCTGAATGTGGCGGATTTTTATGTAATTTTCATTTAATTTAATTTTAATTTATTTTCATTTTTTGATTACCCATTCTGGTGAGCATCGAGCCGTGAGGCAAGCTACCACATGTTCCAGCCCCTGCCTCTCAGCACACCCCCCATACTGTGAGTGTCCACTTGAAAAGGGAGGGACTGCAGTACCAGCAACTTGGGCAGGATCACATTTGGCGTCTGTGCTTCAGTGACTCGGAGGGACTCCCTACCTCCATCTCCACTGCATACTTCCACAGTTTGTCTGGGTCCTCTGTCTCGCCTTCCTCATAACCCTCTAGCTCCTCTAGCTGCTCCTCTAGCTGCTCCTCCTCTCCTGTCCGATGACTTTCGCAAAACCTAAACTGTGCTTCATTGTGCCCTTCCTCCTCCTCCAGTTCAGCTGCCCTAGGGCTCATGTGGCCATGTGGCCATGAGATGTAGGCGCCACATCTCCATTGCCCTAACCAGCCATCATTTCCAACATGTGCTATAGTAAATACAGCAGTGGAATGATGTCGTTCATCCTATAACCCTGGTGACTGACTAATAATGTTGCTTCCTCAAAGGGCCTGAGCAAACGGCAGGCGTCACGTATAAGCTGCCACTGGTTGACATTGAAGTTACACAGGGGAGTCTAGGGGATCATCTAGAAATCAGTGATTGCTTTTCTCTGTTCATATAGTCAGTCCAACATATGGAGGGTGGAAGTCCAACATGGCAACGTCGCAAATCAGACTATGTTGGGGATACCGGTCTGACGCTGCAGCTCAAGGAGGATGTGCTTTGCGGTGTATGAGTGGCTGAAGTGCATGCAAAGTTTCCTTCACATTGTTAAGATGTCTTGAAAATGGGGTGGAACACTTTAGGAACTGCTTGACACCCAGATTGAACACGTGTGCCATGCAGGGCGCATGGCTCAGCCTTCCTTGTCGCAGCGCAGACAAGATGTTCTTCCCGTTGTCAGTCACCATGGTTCCCATTTCCAGTTTTCGTGGAGTAAGCCATGTTCCAATTTCTTTATGAATGACTTTTAGCAGTTCCTCCCCTTTGTGACTCTGTTTGCCAAGGCAAACCATGTGCAGGGCACAGCGTTGTCACGCTGTTCTTCACATGATTTGCCTTGGCGAATGGAGTCACAAAGGGGAGGAACTGCTAAAAGTCATTCATGAAGAAATGCTGAAGGGGCACTGAGACTTGTCTGTGCAGTGAAGGCTGAGGACACAGTGGAGGATGAGGAGGCGGAGTCCACACTGTCACAGGACCAACGGCCTGAGAGAGTGGAGAAGAAAGCGGCGTGACCTGTCCAAGTTGGTGTTGTGGCTGTACAGGAACTACATTCACCCGGTGGGCCGTAAAGGACATGTATTGTCCCTGACCATAGTTACAGCTCCAAATGTAGGTGCTGCCGTGCACTTTAGTACACACCAACAGGCTCAAGAACTGGCCCACCTTCTCTTACACAAAATTGTGCAGGGCTGTTACTGCCTTCTTCGCAAAGAAATGACGGTTTGGTACTCTCTACCTTGGCTCGACACAAGCCATCAGTTCTCTGAAAGGTGCCGAGTTCACCACTTGAAAAGGGAGGGACTGCACCACCAGCAACTTGGACAGGAGCACATTCAGCTTCTGTGCCGTTGGATGAGTGGGCGCATACTGTTGTCTCTTGGACATGGCTCCGCCGATGGATTGCTGGTGGAATGACTGACTAAAAGTAGGAGGAGCTGGAGCATCTGGAGCGACAGAAGGAGGGTATGACACACAGCTCCCTTCTGCTGAGGTGGTGGAGCCTTGGCTGGCTGAAAGAGGGAGCGGCTGGCCACTGGGTGATGCAGCAGGCTGGACCACTACATCGGAGCCACGGTTCTCCCAGGCTGCTTTATGGTGGCGTAACATATGTTGACGCAGGGCCATGGTGCCAACATAGGGACCCTGTCCATGCTTCATCTTCTGCCAACAGATCTTGCATATGGCTATGTTAAACTCCTCCGGATGCTTGATGAGAAACTGCCACACCGCTGAGTAGCTGATTTTCCAACCAACAGTCCACACTAATTGACTGCTACTGCTGTCGTTTCCAGGAACCCCTGTTTCACTACCTCCCGGGAAGGTAGGCTTTAGCAAAGCAGGTGGTCTCCCCTGGACACATTTTTCTCTAGAATTTCTACTTCTGCCACCATGCTGACTTCCAACCATGCTACCACCTTGCTGGCTCAGCTGCTGCCTCACGGGCAACCTGCAACCCTCTTCTCCTGATGATGATGAAGCCCCTTCTACACCCAGCTCCCAATTGTGATCGGCTTCATCATCATAAACAAGTGTCTGCACGTCACTGATGTCATCCTCAGGTTCCTCAACAGTGTCTGCTTCAGGACTCTCCCACGTCATCTCTCCTCATCACTACTTGCCCGCCTAGCGGAGGAAGCGCCGGATGTCTCCTCCACTTCTTGGTTGGGCAGTAGCTGCTGAATGTCCTCTATAAGTTCATCCTCACTTAATAGTGGAGCTGAACTCACAGCATAAGAACCTACTTTTTTTTATGAAAGGAACAGCAAAGGACAGAGGCAATGGGAGGACAGGGACTGGTCCCGGGCCATGCCAACCGTGGGTTGTGTCTGAGGAAACCACCGAATGTTGACTGGGGGTATCACATGTCACTTGTGATTAAGTGGATGACCGTGTTAATCAATCAATGACGGCAGATGGGTTGCTGGTCGAAAGGCTGCGACTCCTGCTGCCACTCGCCCCTAGTCTGCTGCAACCTTTGCCTGCGCCTGATGAATTTAGGCCTCTGCCACTCCTCTGTGCATGTACTGGCACTTCTCTGCCTGACATACTTAGTGCATATATGAGGGGAGTACAATATGCTTCACTACGCTTAAAACAGTATTTGTCTACAACAGCAGCAGGTGTGTTCTTTTGGTTGTCCTTTCACAGTATCTAGGCCCTTGAAAGATTAACAGGTACAAAATAGTACACTACTTAGATGTAGGTATGTGGTATGCACTTATAAGGGCAGAAAAATGCACTACAGTACACTTAAAGAAGTAGTGAAGTAAAACATGAGCCGGTGATTACTTTTGACTGGAATTTCACACTATCTAGGCCTTTGACGGATTAACAGGTGCAAAATAGTACACTACTTAGATGTATGTATGTGGTATGCACTTATGAGGGCACAAAAATGCACTTCAGTACGCTTAAAGAAGTAGTGGAGTAAAACACCAGCCAGACATTACTTTTTCCTGGCCTTTTACAGTATTTAGGCCCTTGACAGATATGTAGTATGCACTTTTGAGGGCAGAAAAATGCGCTACAATACGCTTTAAAAACGTATTGGAGTAAAATACCAACCGGTGATTACTTTTGCCTGGCCTTTCACAGTATCTAGGCCCTAGACAGATTAACAGGTACAAAATAGCACACTACTAAGATGTACGTATTTGGTATGCACTTTTGATGGCAGAAAAATGCACTACAGTACGCTTAAAAAACTTATTTTTGCACAACAGTCGCTGTTTACTAAACCCAAAATTGCACTCACAGACTATTACAAAGTCTGGACTGCTGGGTGTATATTATACCTTCTACAGACTAGTCCTGTCTGATATTTTTCTTGGTCTTCCAGATCTTGCGTTAACTTCCACTGTTCCTGATGACTGACATTTCTTAATTACATTCCGAACAGAGGATATTGACATCTGAAAATGTTTTGCTATCTTCTTATGTCCTTCTCCAGCTTTGTGAGCGTCAACTATTTTCAGTTTCAGATTTCTAGACAACTGCTTAGAAGTACCCATGGTGCTGATTGTTGGGGCAATCAGATGAGTCTGGACATTTAAAACCTTTGAGATTGACATCACCTGGTCTTCCCAGATAATGATTTCTGCAGATGCCATTTTTCTGTTTTCTGTTATTTTGAAAGTGTAAATGATGGAAATAAAATCTAACTTTTGTTGACATATTATACGAATGTCTAATCTGTAATGTAATGCCTTTTGGAGATTTTTCCATCTTTCCTTGGCTTCTTTATGAACATTAATACATTTTTTTACCTGGGGTGCCGAAACTTTTGATCCCCACTGTACTTGTAATGAAATGAATCCACAAGCAATATACCACTGGGTAATACGAGCACCACGTAAGATGAAACGGACAGACTACGATAAGAACAAAACACGTCAATGGTATACTAAAATCCGAAACAACAACACCTAGCGAATCTAACTAATTTACCTACAGTAATCCCTGAAACATGAGCTAAACAGTGTGGTAAGTAACTGGTAGTAGCAGTAAGATACAGACCCCGTACGAAGATCCAGAAAAACAATAATTTCCGGCATCTGTAAAATAACAACAGAACAGACCTAGCTATCCTAAAGTCCGTGTTTACTAATTATCCATGTAACTAAGACACTTACCACAACACTCCTAAGAATATGGTTATAGAATAGTACCGTAACTGGACAAATGTACCGTTATTTCCCAGTATTCTGATCCTAAAATAATCAAATAGATAAATAACGGTAATAAAGAAAGCAAATGCTAACACCCTCTTTATTCCGTTTTTTTTTTTTTTGTAAACCTACCCCAACTGTAGACCACAAAACATGTGACCGTAGCTGGACAACCAAAGCAGCAAATTAACCACCACTTGTAATACCTGAGTGAAATCATAGTTAATAAAATGCTACCCATAAAATCATACAACTACAAATGCTACATACTGTAGTTAGATATGTGAAAAGAACTGGAAACAGACACTCTGCAAGAATCAGATTAGTATATGCAGACCTGCAAGAGGAAAACACATTGAATGCACAACAGTTTAAACCCCTAGCATGAAAAACTATGAAAAACCGACTGAGACCCACCGCCCGGATCAATAAAAACTAAGAGAAGACATCAAAATTACAGTAAAATGAAGGTATGAGACAAATGTGGCTACGTAACATGAGCAATTGCACTTCATGCCCTGCCCCATACGAAATCATATAGTGTCACCTTTACCAAAAAAGCACCTGCAATAAGAAAAATGCAACAAATTGTGTTACATTATTAACAAGCTGCTAACACAGCCCAACATGATCATAGTACAACAAATGACTGTGACCCACCGCACGGAGGCTGAATCAATCACAACTAAAGTAACAAACGTGGCTCCGCAACGTGAGCAATTGTACTATTAGTCTGAAGTTCCCCCCCCCCCCTTTTTTTTTTACACATATAAAACCTTTCATTACATGTGTGAAGGCCAATCCTATTAGCCTGTTTTTGTTGGAGGGGAGGGTATTCTCCTTAAGAACCAGCAGCGTTGCCTGACCCGTATGCCGTGGGTTCTTCACGTGATTTCAGCTGACAGGAAGCAGGAACAGGAAACAGCGTCTTTCTGCTAATGAGTATGTGCGCCTGGTGCTCCCGGCTCCCGCAAGCGGCACGACGTCACCTCACCCCCGCCAGTTGGTGAGTAGGTCGTGGGATCCGGGGGGTTAGGGGTGCTGATCCCGATTGTCCGGTTACTCCGGGCTCTCCCCCAACGGAGCAGCAACTCATGCGGAGGTGCCTGGCTGCTGGGGGGGAGGGTCCCGGCGGCCAGAAGTGTACATACGGGCAGGTTTGATACCATGCCTGCTTGTTAGTATTGGTGTGCGGAATTTGTTGGGGGGGCTGGCGGGCTGCGGCAGTGCAGATCTATCTTGTAGGTGGTCGGGTCTGTACTGTCGCCGCAGGAACTCTGCCTCAGCATCAGACCCTGGTGACAGCATGGGGGCAAAGCTATTTGGTTCCCTTCTATTTATGCTCCAGCCTCAGGCTGTGGTCACAGGGTCATATTGGCGGCCTGGGGGGCTTGGGTGCCCTGATCATGGCTGCCTCGGTGGTATTGGGGGGCTAGCAGGCGGCATCCCTCGTGGCTATGGGCAGATTCAGGGTGCCAGGTATGGCTGCCTTAGGATTTCCGCGTTGGGGCCGACCCTCTGATGCACAAGGTTCATAGCCCCCTAGTCACCCACGATGGTGGGTTCAGGTTCACATGTGTCAGGAGAAGGCGGAGCCCATTGCGTGGCACACACTATATGCCATTCAGCTATATAACCCAGCCGTACATACAGCTCTGGGGGTACCATGTGATGTTAGTGTGGGGTACGTGTTTCCATATTAACCTCCAATCATGCATATTCCTTGTTTTTGTAATGCAAAATTTTTCTGAGTATAAGGGGCTGGGGTTATATATTAGATGTCTGTATTATTATTAAGCCATCACATACGCATATTTATTGATTTCCCTGACGTATCATTTCCTGTTTTGTGTAGTTCTTAATTCTCAGCCTATGGGGTCAGTAGCTAGGATGTAAAAAAAAAAAAAAAAAAAAGGGGAGAACAGGCACCGCCTAAATACACACCCCTGGGTACAAGAAAGTTGCTGAAATACACATGCTATTTAATAAAAAAGACAAAGCTAGCAACTATATGATGCTGCACACCAATAAATTATTCAATCAGTCTCATGTGCCATACAAAAAACCTCTTTATTTCAATATGCAAAAAAGAAGAGAGTATACAGACATTTAAAAAAAATAAAAAAACATACATTCTGGAGGAAGCCTTCCTAGTTGAAGGCGGAACGCGTGGGGTCTGCTGCCCCCGTGTTTGGGATGAGGACATTCTGCCATTGCACCTTTACTAGCTAGAGACGGTCATCTCTCTCATGTCACATGCACTTTACTAGGACTGGTATTTACCTTGATTTGACCTGCTAGCCATTAGGATAGTTGGATAGATGCATGTCAGTTGGTTTGCTCATATTTGGATAGTGTGGAATTGATTTCATCTTGATGTTATTACCTTTGTGAACGTTTTGTACTTACTGCATTATTTATTTGAAACTGGTGTTACTCTCTATTCAGCTATTTTTGTGGCAGGATTGTCCTCTCCCTGAAGAGTGGGTCATTTGCCCAGCACGGGGTGGGTGTAGTAGGGTTACATTCCGCCATCCAGAATGTATGTTTTTTAATTGTTTTTAAATGTCTGTATTCTCTCTTTTTTTGCATATTGAAATAAAGATATTTTTTGTATGGCACATGAGACTGATTAAATAATTTATTGGTGTGCAGCATCATATAGTTGCTAGCTTTCTCTTTTTTTCTGAAATAGTAGCTAGGATGTAGCTAGGAGTTCATGTCATTATATTCACAGGTACAGTGATATTAAATGTATATGTAGGGTTAATGATATGCTATGTGCTGATTAAGTTAATATTTTATTCTAAGGTCTCCTTTCGGGTGGTTTGACGCTTAATCTCAGTGTATAACTGTACTGGGACAGACGTGATACAGGGTTTGTATCAAGTTGCTGGCGGTTGTCAGGTAGGTGTTGTTAGTATAGTCCTAAGCATATTAGTCTAGGTGAGGAACTCAGGGTGATCCGGTCTTAGGGGAAGCAGCAGTGCATTGACATGTTAGTTTTCACGAATAGTTATGTTCTGTTTAAGGCCACGGTGTAGTGGTTTGTAGAGTCACCTCAGAGCACGTGAGCGCAGGGCGTTGTACCTGGAGATCAGTTGGGCTCAGGTAGGTGCTATGAGTTTAGTCTTAGGTCTAGAGGGTCATAGGTGAGTAATTTTTGTTCTGGTTCAGTCCTAAATATTGCAGCAGAACTTTCTGGGATCAGATTCCAGCTCATGCTCGTCTTTTCAGAAGCGACACAAGGTTCATTCTACGGCAGGTAAAAAAAAAAATGAAACAAAAAAAAATTCTCATGGGTTACCCATCACGTCATTGGGTACTTGTCCTATGCTGTGCATTCGGAATTGCATTCAGGAGACTTTATGGGCATCGGTTTGTACTTGATTGTTTCAGGTCCCTGTCTTTAGATGATATACAGTCAGTCCGGTTAGAGCACTTCAGTTTGGAGCGTCTGCAGTGGTATTCTTCCCACAGAGGCTTTAGGTGTGTGTCTTCACTGCAAATGGGTCAGTAGCAGTTAAGCATGAATAGTTATATGGGTTTGATTTTTGGTACAGGTCAGCATTCTAGGCAAGTAGTTTGGAGCGGCATTGCGAGCGTCCGAAGCTCCTGGCGTATCTCACACTTAGAAATCTTGCATTTGCAACTTGGGTAGGTGTTTAAACGGAGTTATACAATTAAAGGGGTACTCCGGTGGAAAACATTTTTTTTAAATCAACTGTTGCCAGAAAGTTAAACATATTTGTAAATTCTATTAAAAAATCTTAATTCTTCCAGTACTTTTTATCAGCTGTATGCTACAGAGGAAATTGTTTTCTTTTTTAAATTCTTTTGTCTTGTCCACAGTGCTCTCTGCTGACACCTGATGCCGGTATCAGGAACTGTACAAAGCAGCATAGGTTTGCTATAGGGATTTTCTCCTGCTCTGGACAGTTCCTGATACGGGCATCAGGTGTCAGCAGAGAGCACTGTGGAAAAGACAAAAAAGAAATTAAAAAAGAAAACAATTTCCTCTGTAGCATACAGCTTTTAAAAAGTACTGGAAAAGTAAAGATTTTTTAATAGAAGTCATTTACTAATCTGTTTAACTTTCTTTCACTAGTTGATTAAAAAAAATATATTTTCCACTGGAGTACCCTTTTAAGGCTTTCAGGGGAGAGTCTATGTTTCAGGGGTCTTGTCGTGTTTCCTTGCAAATATTCAACTCATGGTTCACAGAGGTACAGGTAGTTCTGTTTTTCCGTTGTCATCTGTCCATTACGTCTATGGGTATTAACGCTTATCACAGTTCGGCTCAACACGTCTTTGAGTACTACTACGTAGTTTCACGTTACTTCACTCTTGTCACAGGTTGTGAGTATGTTTCCACTGATTTCCACTAAGTCACAGTTATTGCTTGGAGGTCTGTCATGTCCTCAGACCTCATCATGCATCAGGCAAGTTCTGTTCAGCACGATTCTGACGATTAAGTTGACAGCTGTGTTTAGCTTTCTTTTTAGGTTCAGATGCGAAAGGTAAGTCATGTTTCAGTTGTTTTTTGGACTGGTTGTAAGCGCGGGGTATGGCATGGTTGAATACTTTGTCTACTAAGTAAAGCATAGCACGCTGTAACTTTAATGTTTGTGTTGTTAGCAATGTTGCATGCATCGGACATTGAGGTTGCTGGCTCCATTCAGGATAACACTGCCAGAACTTCAGAACATGGCAGTATACCGTCCCTACATAGCTGGACGACACCTAACCTGACAGCAGAACTGGTGCACAGAGGGATTCCTTTCCTGGCCACAGCCCGCAAAGCAGAACTTTATCGTTTATTGGTCACCGAGCAAGCTGGTGCTAGTGATCAGGCAGGCACCAGTTCGGGGGAAGGCAGCAGCAGCTCTGGCTCAATTTACTTATTCGATGAATTGGGCATTGATTGACACAGAAATATTCTGTGATCACTTCGCAGGTTTGAAAGACCCGGTATGCGCCCGCTGCCAATCGATAGCATACTCTACGGAATGGTGCAGCAGTATCAATAATGTTTCGGATGAGGCAGTCCCAGGGACGTTCACTTCCACTGCTCAGTCTAAAGGCCCAAAAGCAGTTGGTCTGACTGACAAGCTAGGGAGGCCTATTAAGTACCTGGGCAAGTCGCAGATCTGCAATAATTTCAACTTTACAGTATGCAACTACAATCAGTGCAGGCTGCTGCACGTATGTGCAGTATGCTTCAGAGCGCACCCAAAGAGCGCTTTCCCGCCAAATGTCACAGCATTACTAGCAGTGGTGGAGGTGCCGGCCTTGCAGCTGTTTCTTCAGGAACACCCAGACAAAGATTTTGTTGCATTTTTGATTCAAGGTTTACAGGAGGGTTTTTGCACTGGATTTGAAACACTTCAAGGGGTCACTTTCGAATGTAAGAACTTGAGGTCGGCTTTGAGAGATCCTGTAGTAATAGATGAGCTGATTGCTAGCGAGGTTAATAAGGGTTTTGTTATTGGGCCCTTTGACACTCCCCTATTTGATGTTTGTAGAGTGAATCCGGTAGGGTTGGTAGTTGGCAAATTCAACAATAAAAAACCATTAATTTATGACTTGTCCGCGCCTTACTCATCCTCCACGTCCAGCTTAAATTCACTTATACCAGCGGAGGAGTTTGCCCTCAAATATTCATCAATAGACCAAGCCATTGCAGTAATCATCAGCATGGGGGGTAGGGCCTGGTTGTCCAAGGCTGACATTTCAGACGCCTTTAAGCTTCTCCCCATTCATCCTGATTTATGGAAATGGCATGGGTTAAAATGGTGCAACTGTTATTATTTTGCAGTCAAGCTGATAATCGGTTCACGCAGTTGCCCCTGGCTATTTGACAGATTTGCGCAAGCACTACACTGGGTCCTAGAGCATAGGTTTGACTGTACACATGTCATTCACTATCTGGATGATTTTCTGTTAATAGAAAGGGGTGATGAACGACCCAGAGATTTGGGTGTTTTGTTGGCATCTTTTGATCAGTTGAAGGTCCTGGTTTCTAGCAAGAAGGTGGAAGGTCCCAGCAGGTCAATGACCTTTTTAGGGATAGTGCTTGATACGCAGGCCATGGGAGCCAGACTTCCTGCAGACAAATTGACTTGCATTAAGAATGTTATTCACAGTGTGTTGTTGACTCCTAGGATCACCAGGGTAGAGTTGCAGTCCGTCCTTGGCATGTTGAATTTTGTAATGCGAATCATACCCTAAGGAAGGTCGTTTATCTCCAGGTTGCTAGAACTGATGTCTTTGGTACCCGGCCAAAATGACATTGTGGTTTTAGATAGACATACATAGGCGGACTTACTCATGTGGGACTCCTTTATTTATGGTTGGAACTGTATATTCTTTTTTATACCAGGAGTAGACAACCGGTCCCTGTTGATTTTCACGGATGCCTCGTCTTCCATCGGTTTTGCCACGATCTGGGGGAACAGATGGTTGGCCAACGCTTGGCCCATAGAAGTATATCAGTCACCTGGATTCACTTCCAATTCAGGACTCTTCGAGTTATACCCGATTGTCACAGCAGCCAGGGTGTGGGGTCACTTGTGGCACAGGCAGACGGTTATGTTTGTATCTGACAATGTGGCTATAGTCGACATTTTGTTAAAAGGCAGGTCCTAGTCTTCTGTGATCTTGTCCTTAGCTAGGAACTTAGTTTGGCTATCTTTACATCATAACTTTCACTTCACCAGTGCGCACATTCAGGGAGTCAGGAACACAGCAGCTGATGCGTTATCCCGACATAACTTTCCACTTTTTTTACAGGTGATACCGGAGGCCAACTTAGCAAGGTCCCCAGTACCCACGTACCAAGAGTTGATCCTGGATTAAAAGTTCACTTGTCAGCAGCTAAACATCTCATCAGCAATTCATTGTCTTCCAACACATGGAGCGTTTATACCACGGCATGAAAGACGTACACTAAATTTTGCAACAGGTACTCGGAGGAAGTTCCTCATAACATTTCATTTCTACTGGCCTTTATTGGATTTTGCCCCTCTTCACTCCACTTAGCGCACAACACCATGAAGTTATATTTATCAGGGGTGCAGCACCATATCTCATTGTCCTATCCATATCAGGCATCATTATTTACATCACATGCGATTAAAGCAGCTCTGAAGGCCTTTAATTAGCCTGTATTTGTGGGAGGGAAGGGTATTCTCCATAAGAACCCATTAAGCATGATGATAGACAAGGAGAGTGGAAAAATTGAGGGCTGGCTGGGTGAGGCGTGAAGAACCCGCGGCGTACTCGTCAGGCAACACCGCGGGTTCCTCACGTCCCATCCAGCCCTCCCTCAATTTTTCCATTCTCCTTGTCTATCATCATGCTTAAAGGTATGCCCTCTATTTATTCAGGTGTACCTATACGCGGCAGTATATGGCACAACACAGACTGCCTTTAGCTTGTTTAGAGTGTTAAATGGGCACTGTCACCAACTTTATTTTTTGATCTGTTGTAGTACTTATGTACTACAACATACCTCTAATATACTTTTATTATTTTTTTTTATTAAAATTGTTTAATTTTCATTTGAAAACCGGCCATTAGGGGTCTCCCTCCTAGTGGCCGGCTGCAGCCTGGCGTGATGTCACGCCTGAAAAAGGACCGATGCGGCCGGGCATCGGTCCTTTTTCATTCAGCCACTTCTCCCGCACATCGCCGCCGCCGCCTCGTCGCCACTGCTGCTGTCCCTGCACGCCCGCTGCCGGACTCTGCAGTAAGTGTAATGGGGGGGGGGTGTTGTGATGGAGGGAACAGGGTATGGCGGGCGGCGGGGGAGACGGAGGGGAAGGGCTAGCGCCGCATGTAACTAATATAGTTTATCTACACAGGGTGCCTCCAGCTGTTTCAATACTACAACTCCCAGCATGCCCTGACAGCCAATAGATGTCAGGGCAAGCTGGGAGTTGTAGTGATGAAGCAGCTGGAGGCACCCTGTGTAGATGAACTAAGGGCGGAAGTCCCCCACAGCAGGCATCAGTAACGTGGTGCCTGCTGGGGAAGTCTGCCTGGTAGTGAGCACACTGCCAGGCAGACAAAAAGCATTTTTTTTAATATAGTAAAAATAAAATTTTAAAGCAAGGAGGGGGTTAGGGATAGATGGGTAATAGGCAGGGACAGAAAAAAAAAATAGGATTGTGGGAGCTACACTTTAAGCTTGATAGAGGTGTGTAGGTAGGCTCACTATTCCCTTGAGCACCGACCACAAATATATATATATATATATATATATATATATATATATATATATATATATATATATAAATAAGAAAAAATACTGGAGAAGCAGCACAACCCAGGGGGCAAAAAATAGCAAAAAATAGGAGGGTGCAAGCAACTAGTTGGGCCCGGTTGAGACCCCAATCCAGATACAGCAATGCAAAAATAGTCGCAGTACTCCAAAGTATAGAAAAATTTTTAAGTGGCTTTATTCCATTTCACAAATACAGGTGCAATGTTTCAGCTGCCCATGCAGCCTTTTTCAAGCACCTGTATTTGTGAAATGGAATAAAGCTACTTTTATTTCTTCTATACTTTGGAGTGCTGCGACTATTTTTGCATTGCTGTATATATATATATATATATATATATATATATATATATATATATATATACAAAACAAAAAGATCCTCGCAGCACACCAAACATAGTGCAAAGCAGTGAAGGTTTATTGACCCATAGAAAAGATACCATGTTTCAGCGGCATCATGCTGCCATTCTTAAGCATGATACAAGGTTACAAGTGCTGGTTTATATCAGATGCATCATTAGCATCATAATAAGTGACAATTAAGATATAAAATAATAAAAAGAGCAAATATCATGTAAATTTGATATTTGCTCTTTTTATTATATTATATCTAATGATGCTAATGATGCACCTGATATAAATCAGCACTTGTAACCTTGTATCATGCTTGAGAATGGCAGCGTGATGCTGCTGAAATGTTGTAACTTTTCTATGGGTTAATAAACCTTCACTGCTTTGCACTATTTTTGGTGTGCTGCGAGGATCTTTTTGTTTTTGATCTACTTCCATGGTCTGCGATTGGGACTGTGTATTCTACTTGTCTGCACCCTAAAACCATCTGTGAACTACGGTTGTGCTGCCTCTATCTTGCTGTTCATATATATATATATATATATATATATATATATATATATATATATATATTGTGATAAGGTGGCAAGGAAAGGGTGTATTTCCTTTGCTCACCCTGAAGATTCTCTCGCCTGCTTCTTAAGTAATGAGGCAGCAGGGAAGGGAGGTGTATATAAGATGGAGAGTCAGTCTAATCTGTGTTCTCCCTGGGAAACAGCATGTTGCTGTAGGGGGAGACACTCGGACCCTGTTGAGGAAGCACACAGCTGGAATCTGTGAGTGGTCCAAGAAGTGGTGTGAACTGTGTGTAACAGGTTGCAGGAGTCACATGTATAACTGGCTGAGGTTAGCTCACCAGCTAGTAGTCAGGGCATGCTGATATGTGAAGTCAGTGACCAGACGGTCTAGGATTTTATTTTGTTCCTGCGTTATTTTTGTTTTTCCCCTGCAACCTGTCTAAATGAAGCTGGCAAGGTGCCAGGCTCGCATGAATAACCGTTGTCTGCACGTTTGTTGAGTGGAAACGTGTCCCGTGGCAGTGTCCAGGACGATCCCGAAGCTATCCCCAAGGAGGATGCGGGCACGCCGTTGCTAAGGGCAACCCGTTGCCAAGGGCAACCAACGGGCGAGTTGGAGAGGAGCTGTTGCTGGGAGCAACCCCCTGCAAGATTGCAAGTCGGAGGAGCCCAGCAGAGGAGTTCAAGCACAGGATGGTGTCTGTGGAGGAGCATTGCTAGGGGTAACGGATCGAGATATTTTTTTTGGGGAAAAAGGACATCGACAGGCCGTTGCTGGGGGCAACCGACGTGGGCCACAACCAGTGGTCACCAGGATGAATCCGAGGTCCCGTGAGTTGTTGGTGGGCGGAATCCCACTGTGGGTGGACTTGGATTGTTGCCAGACTGTATCTCGGATTATGCCAGAAATAATTCTCTTTGTGAAGTCCCACCCGGAGCCCGGTAAGACTGTTCAAATTACCTTTGATACATGTTTTGGGGCAGTAAGCCATGTGATGGAGGTATGTGGGGAACTTACAGTTGAAATTGTACTGGGCAGAGACTTTCCGTATTTCTGGCAGCTGTGGGATGCCGAGAGTGCACCTGAGAGTTCGCACCCAAAGGTTCCGGAAGTAGTGAGGACTGGGGGGTCTCTACTGGACTGTGTGAATGGTGCTGTATATTGTGAACCCATGCAGGCTGATAATGTTTTTCTTGAAACACTTATGTTAATGTGTTCTGATGTAAAGAGTTCTATTCCCACCTCTAGCAGGACACAAGAAAACCTGTGTGAGCTGGAAATAGAAGGTAAAAAGATGATGGTTTTGTTAAATCCAAAATGTGTAATAAGTCTGGTAAAGACCAGCTGCAGAAAGCCAGACCCTGCTGTAAAGTCTATACAAGCCGATATTTGGGGTTATAAAACAGTTAATGTGTGTATTTCCACTCCCTATGGTACCACAAGTCGCAAGGTTGCAAAAGAGCCTACCTTAGAGTATGAAGTAGTGATGGGGAAGGATTTTTCGTTTTTTCAGCAGTTGTGGGAAGATAGTCAGGTGACTAGAGCAGGAACACCTGATAGGCTCTCAACACTTGGTTTTCATCACATAGCAGGGGACAGTAACTCAGCAGATGATGAGGACGGGGAGTGTCAGCAGACCCTAGGTATATGTCAGGTGGGAGTGTGCCAGACCACTAGGAGAGCTAAAGAACAGTCCGCGAGTCAAGTTAAAGAGGTGACTGGAATAGAAGCTACGGAGATGGCTGTGGAAAAAACAAAACTCCGGAAGAGAGTACCAGTAGAGCTGGGTCGAGTGTCTGACAGAGGACCAGGAGATGTCTCAAGGTCTAACAGCGAGAGTGAGGAGACCGCTGTCAGTAAAAGGTCTCGGAAAAGACGAGCTGGCCTTGGAAAAAAACTGGAGCAGATCCAGAATCTGGAAGAATCCCTGCAGATGATTTCTATGAAGTTGACGGAAAAGGAAAAAGAGGTACATTGCTTGACAGAGGAGAGGGACAAATCGCTTGCTGACTTTAAGAAAGAGCAAGAAGCGAGGCTTCAGCTGGAAAAAGTCATGGAGCACCACAGAAGTGAGTTTGTGGCTCTGCAGGATGAACTGTCCTGCTCCCAGGGTCTTGTGACCAGCAAGGAGAGTGAAGTGGAGAGTCTGGCCAAGCGAATGTCATTCCAGGAAGAAGAAGTGAGTCTTCTACATGGTGCATATCGAGCTCTGCGGAGTGATCACAAGGCTAGGCTGGTAGCCATGGAAAAAATTGAAAGAGAAAGAAAGAGAAGAATGAAATGAAGATGGAAGTTGATGCTCTATCCAGCAATATGGAGAGTGTCTGTCTCTAAAGCTAAGAGACGACTTGAGGAGGAAGTCAAGGCGAAGAATACCCTTGCACATCCTCTTCAATCTGCTCGTTATGACAATGACTTGCTCCGTGAGCAGTATGAGGAGGCCCTGGAACAAGTTGAGACTCTGAAACATGAAAACAAGAACTTGCAACAGGAGATCTAAGATCTATCTGAACAGATTGGTGAGAGTGGAAAATGTATCAATGAGTTAGAGAAGACCAAGAAACAGTTGCTGGACAGTGAGAAGATGATCTCCGCAAAGCTCAAGAGTGAGCAGCTGAAAGATATAAAGCTGGAAGAGGACATGAAGATCTTAAAAGAGAGCCTGGAAGCACAGAACGAAACACGCAGAAGCTCCCACGTAGCTGCCTTGGTTTTGCTGGGAGCGCAACTCTACGAGCAGGTGGCTGTGCTGGCGGACAATGAACAGTTGAGGAAACAATTGCTGTCTTCAGAAGATACTGTCAGGGACTTGAAAGAGTTACTTGACAGTGAGAGGATGAAGTCCACTAAGCTCCAGTGTAAGCAGCGAAAATGTGAGAAAAAGGAAGAGGACCAGGAAGTTCTAAAAGAGAGCAGAGACCAAGCTATGGTGGAATTGGCTCAAGAAAGGCTTCTGGGGCAGAAGTTACGGGATACAGGGATGCTTTCTCTGAAGCCCAGTAAAAAGTCCTCTAATGATAAGATTGAGGTGAAGCCCCCTGTAAGAAGTCCCCTGATGCTAGGACTGAGCTGAAACCTGGTGTGAAATCCTCTGAAGTGGAGACTAAGGAGAAGTCAGATGGGAAATCCTCTGAACCTGAGCAGACCAACAATTCTGAAGGTAATGCTGAGGCAGAGAAATCCTCTGAAGCAGAAGCTAAACCAGAGTAAACTTCAAAAGTTATGAATAAATAGAATGGCACAACTGAAGCTACAGGTGAAGAGAAGAGTAAGCCTGAAGAAGCTGCAGAGAAGAGCCAAACAGTAGTAGAAGCTGATTCTACACAAGAATCTGAAGGAGCCAAAGACTCTGAAGCCAAACCTGAGGAAGCTGAAGAGAAAGCTGGAAGGGATGAGGTGAAACCATGTGAGAAATCCACTGAAGTCAAAACTGTGGTGAAACCAGGTGGGAAGTCCTCTAAAGTTGAAACTGAGATGGACCCATGTCGGAGGTCCTCTGAAGCTACAGAGAACAAGACAGTGGTTGGTGAAGCCACTGAGGCCGAAAGATTCTCTGAAGCAGAGGCAGAGGTCCGGCAAGCCAGAAGAAGACAAAGGTTAGAAGCATCGGTCCTCTATGTCCTTAATTTCAAAAACCCTGCCCACACCAGAGTGAAGAACCTGGTACTGGAGAGTTGTGACCAAAATAGTTGCAGATGGTGGCTGGTAAAAGTCCGGAAGAAAAAAGTCAAGGACTTCAGAGATTGTGGGACAAAAGTTGTCCAAGAGAAAGGAAAGGAAGATGGTTTCTGCCTTTCAAATGCATGTGCTCCTTCCCGGTGGTCTGAGCAAACAGGGGGATATGTGATAAGGTGGCAAGGAAAGGGTGTATTTCCTTAGCTCACCCTGAAGATTCTCTCGCCTGCTTCTTAAGTAATGAGGCAGCAGGGAAGGGAGGTGTATATAAGATGGAGAGTCTGTCTAATCTGTGCTCTCCCTGGGAAACAGCATGTTGCTGTAGGGGGAGACACTCGGACCCTGTTGAGGAACCACACAGCTGGAATCTGTGAGTGGTCCAAGAAGTGGTGTGAACTGTGAGTAACAGGTTACAGGAGTCACATGTTTAACTGGCTGAGGTTAGCTCACCAGCTAGTAGTCAGGGCATGCTGACATGTGTAGTCAGTGACCAGACGGTCTAGGATTTTATTTTGTTCCTGCGTTATGTTTGTTTTTCCCCTGCAACCTGTCTAAATGAAGCTGGCAAGGTGCCAGGCTCGCATGAATAACCGTTGTCTGCAAGTTTATTGAGTGGAAACGTGTCCCGTGGCAGTGTCCAGGACGATCCCAGAGCTATCCCCAAGGAGGAATCCTTACAAATATATATTTATATATATTTTTTTTTTTATTAAAACCAAACAAAGCAAACTGAAAGTAAGGATAATGCTCCGACATATCTCTGTTGTCCCACCTGGTGTAGATCTGACTCTTTCCAGAACGTGACCTGCCTGCAACCATAACACGTATGAAGTGCCTACAGACTGTCGGGAGCTTAAGCCGAACACTGCTACAGGTAAACAACAGACCCCCTTCACAGGAGCAACACGTGACACGCAGGAAGCGAACAAAATAGTCTATAGCCCGTGATAGCTAACACCTCGCCACATACCGGAGAAGAGCAGACAGCCGAACAAACAGTACATTGCTAGTGCTAGTAAATACTATACAGTGTAACTTGCAAGCCCCGGCCTGCCCCGAACAGAGACCGAACAGGAGACGCTGCAGGGCACCGCCATACTTACCTCCCACGTGATGCCGACTTCCACGTGATGCTGAACTTCCTGTTAGGTGGAGACATGAAGAACCCGCAGCGCAAGGACTGGGAGCAGCCATGGATTCTTATGGTGATGTTCACCACTCCCACAAACTCAGGCTAACAAGTTAGCCTTAACACACACACACATATATATATTGGCCCATCTTAGTGTGAATTCTCCACATCTATTGTCTTAACCCCTGCATATTTGTGAGATGTAACCTGTGTCTGCTGCTTGTGATCTTAGATTTGCTTTGGACTTGATAAAGGGAGGTATCCTGAAAGCTTGTCTCTACAAAATTATGTTAGTCCAATAAAAAAAAAGGTATTACAAGATACTGCAAAATTTTTTGATTTGCATCTATCTATATATATATATGTCACAGCGAGCGCTCCGGTCCCCGCTTTCGGACCGGAGCGCCCACTTCTTCGTCCCCTCTCCTCGGGATCCCGGTGCTGCCCGCTCAGACACACTGACCGGGGGCACGGGATCCTTTGTGTCGGGGACGCGGCTGCCGTAGCGGCTGGTCCCCGCTCACGCGCCGCGTCCCAGTCTGTCTTACCCGGCGCCTCGTTCCCTGCTTCTCGGCACGCGCGGCACTGCTCTCTAGGGCGCACGCGCGCCACCTTCAGTAAATTTAAAGGGCCAACGCACCATTGATAGGTGCGCTGGCTAATTACCCCTACTCCTTCCTAATAAAAGTTCCCTGCCCCTTCCTGCCCTTGCCGGATCTTTGTGCCTTGTGCCTCTGAGAAAGCATTCCTAGTAGCCTTTATTTCCTTGCCTATTGCCGAACCCGTTGCTACCGTCTACTCGCCTGTGAACCCTTGCCGCCTGCCCTAACCTTTGCTACGTCCGACTAAGCCTTTGCCTGTTCCCTGTGTACTTCATCTTATCAGCTGCCGGAGAGGTCGAGCCACTATTGGGGAAACGACCTGGGGGCTACCTGCCGCAGCAGGTCCATCCCACTTTGCGGCGGGCCCTGGTGAAGACCAGTAGTCCCTTAGATTCCGTTCCCCTGGTACGGCCCGTGCCATCGCCTCTCTGGTCTAGAGGATCCACTACCAGTCCTGCCGGTTCATGACAATATATATATATATATATATATATATATATATATATATAAAAGATGCCATATGGTTGGGCACAGGTTCTGTATGGAATTCTGCAGCATATTTGCCCACAGATGAAGCTGCTGGGCCTGTAGATGCTTCACACTCGTAGGTTGTCAAAGCTGATATCCCAGCTGGCCCCATTAATGCTCAATTGGCAATAAATCTGGTGATTAAGTTTTGCAATGTGGTGGAGACATTTCTGGGAAAACCTTGCTATGTATCTGTGAGCATTATCTTTGATGGCTCCCAATATTATCACAACAGCAGTTGGGGCAGCTGTGTTGTCCACACCAAAGGCAGGATTAAAGTGCTGAAAACAAGGTCTTCATACTTAAACCTAACTGTCTTCGGATCCCAAACAGCACATGGATTAAATGATAAAAATGATGTGGTTCTAGTCTGTTCTGATCCAAGTTTGTTGTTCATGACACAACTGCAAACAAAAGTGAGGTGAGCGGCTGTCAATGGCAGGACATGCACTGGGGACAGTGACACCAAATTTACTTCTGGATGGTGGACAAGGAAACTGTGGAAGTTGCTTGTGCTTGCCGGTCGATAAAAGGATTCTGCCATCCAGAGACTTTTTGCAGTGTGTGCATGACCTTACATAACCACTGCTCCCAATACCTCCTAACAGGTGATTATCTAGTCAAAACGATCATTCTGCTTCCCACTCAAAATGTGCTTGACCCTTTCTGGCTTAATACCGAGGGTCTAAGAGTGTGGGGATCCAGTAATCCTCTCTTTCCTTCATGCTGACAATATGCCTGTCAGTGTTAGCAGGGAGATGTTCACTAGCGGTAGCTGTAGCAATTGATAAAGGCAGAAGCCGAAACGCGTATTGCTTTTATATATGCGAACTATGCATTAATAAAGCATTTGAAAAAACATCAAAGAAGCCAGTGCCGGGATACTTTCTTTTTTCTGGATATCTACAAATCCACGTGAATGGCAAAGTACTTCAAGAGCAGCCCTCTTTCCATTACCTTGTAACAGGTTTTGTGCCTGGCATTAATATAGCTTTTGTAAAATTTGAAAGGCTGAAGATGAATTTTTGGGGAATCATGTTTTGTGTATGAGTAGACCTGGTAGTAACAGTAGCAAAGGTGGTACAATAAAGCACAAAGTACATGACAGGGAAATTGAATCTGTGCATAAGTAGGCCTGGTAGTAGTGGGCGGCAGCATGGGTGGTGGACTGGTGGCAGTTGTAGCCAGTGACAGCAGGCGGTAGTGAACTGTTGGTAGGTATAGCAATAGCACAACAGACGGTGTTGGACTGCTAGAAGTTGTAGGCAGTGGACAGCAGGGGTAATGGTAGTACTATCTAATCAGTGGCATCAAACACAGTAGTTTCCTCACTGATCCACACCTGATTTATTTTAACCAACATGAGTTTGTTCACATTGTTGGCAGACAATCATGTTGGCTTAGGGGTAACAACACCACCTGCCGTGCTGGACATCGCAAATAATACTGGAGGGTGGACAAGAAGGCAGAACACCCATGGCAAACTGGGCGACTTAGCAGGGAGCAGAGAATTCTGCTGCGTACATTTGAAAAACATTTTTGACAATTGATTTAGGAATAAATTAAAAATTTTCAACAAATTTACATCAGTTCTGCACACCAGAGAAAGATGTGTTCATGAAGTAAAATTTTTTGACAATTCAATGGGGTACTCCGCCCCTAGACATCTTATCCCCTATCCAAAGGATAGGGGATAAGATGTCAGATCGCTGCGATCCCGCTGCTGGGGAGCCCTGGGATCCCCGCTGTGGCACTGCGCTATCATTACAGCACAGAGCGAGTTCGCTCTGCACGTAATGACGGGCAATACAGGGGCCGGAGCATCGTTAAGTCACGGCTCCGCCCCTTGTGACGTCACTGCCCAACCCTTTCAATACAAGTCTATTGGAGGGGGTATGGCGGTCGTCACGCCCCCTCCCATTGACTTGCATTAAGGGGACGGGCCGTGATGTCACGAGGGGCGGAGCCATGACGTCACGCTGCTCCGTCCCCCGTATCGCTCTTCATTACGCACAGAGCAAACTCGCTCTGTGTTGTAATGATAGCGGGTTGCCGCAGTGGGGATCCCAGGGTTCCCCAGCAGCGGGACCGCAGCGATCTGACATCTTATCCCCTAAGATGTCTAGGTGCGGAGTACCCTTTTAAGAAAAAAAACATTTTACATGTCAGTTGAGTTCTAGTGGACACCAGAGAAGGACTTGTTGAAGAAGTAAGACTGGAGGTGAGTCTGGGCTGGAAGCTTGAAGAAGTTTAGAAAACAATTTAAAAATTTTTTTTTTTGTGTGTGTGTGTGTTTTGCTTTTAGTTTTTTTTCTTGGATGTTTTTTTTTTTTTTTTTTACCAACTATTAAGTTGTTTGCCCCCCCCCCCCCCCCAGTTTTCGGTTAAAACCAAAAAGTGCAGGTAACCTTGCATAAAAAGTCAACTTTACTCTCCCAGCCAGAAATGCTTTGTTAAACACAGCTATAAATGTTCCATATTTAGTTAACCCCAGAAAATACAAGTACCGTAGTGTAAAAGGCCTATGCAACTTTCACTCTCACTGATGGGAATTAGGTTTTTTTTTTTTTGTTAAACCCAGCTAGAAATGCTCTATTTTTGTTAAACCCCAAAAAAATTTTTTAAAGCAACTGGTGCCAGAAACAACTTTAATTAAGAAATTCTTAATCCTTCCAGTACTTATCAGCTGCTATATGCTCCACAGGAAGTTCTTTTATTTTAAAAAAAAATTTTCTGTCTAACCACAGAGCTCACATCTGACACCTCTGTCCATATCAGGAATTGTCCATAGCAGGATAGGTTTGCTATGGGGATTTGCTCCTACTCTGGACAGTTCCTAAAATGGACAGAGGTGTCAGCAGAGAGCACTATGGCCAGGCAGAAAGGAAATTCAAAAAGAAAAGAACTTCCTGTGGAGCATATAGGAGCTGATAAGTACTGGAAGGATTAAGATTTTTTAATAGAAGTAATTTACAAATCTGTTTAACTTTCTGGCTCCAGTTTATGCTTTCTAGCGGAGTACCCCTTTAAATTACATATCATTCCACTACACAGTGCTTTCCTCAAATAGCTTTGTGTTGTAGTGTGATCGCTTTCTATGAGCTTGTTCTGCAGTCACACTGCTGGGATCTATTCTGCAGTAACTGAACACAGTAATGCAGATGACTAAGGTCAGCTTACTGCACAATGATTTGCTCAAATTGCTTTGTATTGTAGTGTCAAAGCTTTCCTGGACCAGTAGTTCCACAGTTAGTTCTGCTGTGGACTGTTCGGCTTTCTCTCCAAAATGGCAGTGGCAATGCAGTTCATAGCATTTTATCACTCCTTTTAAACCCACCCTTATGCTATCTTCTGATTGGCCTGGGCGACTGTATGTAATCAATGCTTGGCTAACCTATAGTCATGTGATCTTTATGCTAACTGTAAAGTATGCTGGGCTACCCTCACATCATCTCTGTATTCCTACTTTCTTATCCTATGCTGAAGTGGCACCAAAACACGTGTTCTTTATCCCTTCTCCTATAATAGCATCATTGCCAAGCCCGCATGAGCTAAGCCTGGCAAAGTTCTAATGTTTCTGAGCGAGACAGGTTCTACAGGCTCAGTTCACTCACCTCTAGTCTTGAGTATTAGACGGTTTCAGTCTCATATACAACTAATGACAACTCATGACAACTAATATATTTTATTATTTATTTTTTATTTATTCTTATTATTTATGCAGGTTAAAAAAATGTAAATAACTCTAACAATATAAATATTATGTAAAGATTCATAAATACAGATACTATTTGGCAGAGATACAGCTGCTAAGTTTACACCTGGAGCAAAAAGCCCTGTCCATTTCCACTCCTAGTCTTGCAGAACCCAATCAGACAGCTTGCTGTAATATGACTCCTTATGTTTTCCTAGTGTAGGCTATCGGAACATTTTATTCTATCCTTAGGAGGAATGAGTGACAGATCTGATACAAGCGTTCGAGGGTAAGTGCTTTAAGCAACACACAATACATCATTCATGTTAAAAAGTGCAGATAATTCTTCATCATCTACAGGTCTGACTGGATGATCGAATGTATACAGGTGTCACATGGAACCAATTGATGTTTTATTTGCATTATTATTTGCAATTTCTATGTTGTGAAATATTTTATGCACATGCTAATATATAATATAATGATATATATTATATAAGACCTATCTGACAGTTGACTCTTTGCAGCAATGTTAGTCAAAAAGGCAGCAACTTGTTAAAACTAAGTAGACATTTGTGTATAGTATCTATGTTGTATACATGTTGTCTCGATCCAAAAATTGTTAAAGGTGAAAATATCTTGTAGATAAAATGTTAGGTGGGACACAAAGTAACATATCAAGCAATACTTTGCCAAACTAATAAACTTTTCTCTCAGATATGATATGCCACTGTATCTGTCAGGAATATGCCATATATAGAAAGCCTATCATGTTCCCAATATATGCTAAGTTGAAAAGGCCAAAAATTGACATTTCATAAAGGACATGGAGCTTTTTTTCAGAAATATTTAAGCTAAATAATAGGTTTTTAATTAATAAAAAAAATAATAATAAATTACATAAATTGCAACATATCAATAATTAGTTATTTATTTATTATGGATACAAAAATAAAGACATTTCAGTGTTTTTAGAAAAAAAAAATACATTTAGTGAAATATTCACTACTCTTAAAGCATCACCATCCACGTCAGATAGATTGAGTGGACTGGTAAGGCTAGGTTTGTATCTATATTTGGGATCCCTTCAGAAGGAATCCGTTCATGGAGTCGAACAGATCCTAGTAAACATGGGTGATATACTTCATCATAGACTTCAATGTTATCAGTTCTTTTCTGTTTTTCTGATGTCTGAACGGATCAGACAAACAAAAATAAAGCGGAGAGCACAAATGCAGATGTGAACACAGACGAAAGTTAGGTTTACACTAAGGAATTTCAGTGAGGAATTTCTTTCCTGAATTTCCTCAGCAGATTCGCAGCATTCTAAAATGGTAAGGAATTGTGCTCTTGTCCGTGGCAACTTGGCGCTGACATATGTGCCATCTCATTGTCAAACGGCACTTCTCCAGTGGATTCTGCTACTAGAATATGCCTCATTTTCCTAAATCCAATTTTTTTGGGTGAGAAATTCCATCAATGAACTTCCAACATGTAAACTGTGCAATGAAATTCCCACTGAAATCAATGCAAGGCTGCTGCACGTGGAGTCGACACTGAATTTTTTGCGGAAATTCTGCACGGAATATTTGTACTATGAATATAAAGGCACAGTGATAAGCCAAGTGTGTCATTGGAGAACAGTGCTAGTATTAGAGTTATCTCAAGATGGTAACATGGCAAAGTTTAAAAGTGAGAACCTACTCATGTGGAAGAATGGGGCTGAATTTGTTCTGCAACCATCTAGCTGTGTCTATGTCAAACTTTTGTTACATAATTTGCTGTTGCAAGGGAAAAAGAGCAGTTCCTTTACAGAGACATTTCTACTTTCTGACAAGAACTTGGACAAATAGGCGATTGTCCTGGTCCTGGTGTCAGGACAGCTCAGAATTTCACTATGCCACTGTTAGTCATACACATATTGTTCATTACAGTTCTGTGTCATTAAAGGGGTACTCCGGTGTAAAACAATTTTTTTAAACATCTGGTGTCAGAAAGTTAAACAGATTTGTAAATTACTTCTATTAAAAAATCGTAATCCTTCCAGTACTTATTAGCTGCTGAATACTACTGAGGAAATTATTTACTTTTTGGAACACGGAGCTCTCTGCTGATATCACGAGCACAGTGCACTTTGCTGACACCTTTGTCCATTTTAAGAACTGTCCAGAGTAGGAGAAAATCCCCATAGAAAACATATGCTGCTTTGTACAGTTCCTAAAATGGACAGAGATGTCAGCAGAGAGCACTGTGGTCATGATGCCAGCAGAGAGCACTGTGTTCCAAAATGAAAAGAATTTCCTCTGTAGTATTAAGCAGCTAATAAGTACTCAAAGGATTAAGATTTTTTAATAGAAGTAATTTAAAAATCTGTTTAACTTTCTGGGACCAGTTGATTAAAAAAAAAAATAAAAATTCCACCAGACTACCCCTTTAAAGAGGAAAATCATCTTACTAGCATTTATTCTCATAAAAAAAAAAAAAAAAAAAGGTTTTACTGTGCATTTTTCATAGGAAAATGTACTAGACTAGGATTCTCTATACAGTGAAAGGAAATCCTATATACACTGGGTGCATAGGCACTAGCCAGGAGCTCCACCACTCATGACTAATGTACAAATAACCATATTTAGACATTGTCCAACCACTCTTCTCTCTGGTCAAGAAATAAGGGTCCTAAATAGAGACATAAAACCGCAAAAAGTTGTATGGACATAGGTTTCCTAAACCAGATGACCCCTTAGTATTATGCAGCAATCATCCATTGCAATAAATTCACCTGCCTAATGTTGTATCGGTCTTTATTATGCCACCAAACTATTCTGAACCACTAAAGCATGGATTCCAAATGACCCCTGAAGCTATCTTGTGTAATCTAGCAGTAAGACTGGCAGACATTAATCCCTTAAGGGCCCAGCCCATTTTTTACCTTAGGACCCGGCCATTTTTTGCACATCTGACCACTGTCACTTTAAGCATTAATAACTCTGGGATGCTTTTACTTTTCATTCTGATTCCAATAATTTTTCTTGTGACATATTCTACTTTATATTAGTGGTAAAATTTCATCGATACCTGCATCATTTCTTGGTGAAGAATTCCAAAATTTGATGAAAAAATTTAACATTTTGCATTTTTTTTACTTTGAAGCTCTCTGCTTATAAGGAAAATTGATATTCCAAATAAATTATATATTGATTCCCATATACAATATGTCTACTTTATGTTTTCATCATAAAGTTGACATGTTTTTACATTTGGATGACATCAGAGGGCTTCAAAGTTCAGCAGCAATTTTCCAATTTTACACATAATTTTCAAAATCGAAATTTTTCAGGGACCAGTTCAGTTTTGAAGTGGATTTGAAGGGCCTTTTTTTATTAGAAATACCCCATAAATTACCCCATTATAAAAACTGCACACGTCAAAGTATTCAAAATGACATTCAAAAAGTTTGTTAACCCTTTAGGTGTTTCACAGGAATAGCAGCAAATTGAAGGAGAAAATTCAAAATCTTAATTTCTTACACTGGCATGTTCTTGTAGACCCAGTTTTTGAATTTTTACAAGGGGTAAAAGGAGAGAAATCTTCCTAAAATTTGTAACTCAATTTCTCTCGAGTAAGGAAATACCTCATATGTGTATGCAAAGTGTTCTGTGGGTGCACTAGAGGGCTCAGAAGGGAAGTGAGTGTGAGTTTTTCTGAAATGGTTTTTGGGGGGCATGTCACATTTAAGAAGCCCTTATGGTGCCAGAAAAGCAAATAAAAAAAACACATGGCATACTATTGTGGAAACTACACCACTCAAGGAACGTAACAAGGGGCAGTAAGCCTTAAAGGGGAACTCCGGTGAAAACAAGTGGAAAACAAATGTTTTTAAATTAACTGGTGCCAAAAAGTTAAACAGATTTGTAAATTATTTCTATAACAAAATCTGAAGCCTTCCAGTACTTTTCAGCTGCTGTATAATACAGAAAATTTGTGAAGTTCTTTCCAGTCTGACAATAATGTTCTCTACTGACACCTCTGTCCGTGTCAGGAACTGTCCAGATTAGAAGCAAATCCCCATTGAAACCCTCTCCTGCTCTGGATAGTTCCTGACATGGACAGTGGTGTCAGCAGAGAGCACTGTTGTCAGACTGGAAAGAACTTCGCAAATTTCTCTGTAGTATATCTGTAGTTTACGCAGCTGATTGATATTTTTAAATAGAAGTAATTTACAAATCTGTTTAGCTTTCTGGAGCCAGTTAATTTGAAAAAAATTTAACACCCCACAGGTGTTTGAAGACTTTTCGTTAAAACTGGATGTGTAAGTTCTTTTTTTTTTCTCACTAAAATGCCAGTTTTCCCCCAAATTAATTTTTTTTACAAGTGGTAATAGGAGAAATTGCACCCAAAATTTGTAATCCCATCTCTTCTGAGTATGGAAATACCCCATGTGTGGACATCAAGTGCTCTCCTGGCGCACTACAATGCTCAGAAGAGAAGGAGTCACATTTGGCTTTTGGAAAGCAAATTTTGCTGAAATGGTTTTTGGGGGGCATGTTGCATTTAGGAAGCCTCTATGGTTCCAGAACAAAAAAAAAAAACACATGGCATACTATTTTGGAAACTAGACCCCTCAAGGAACGTAAAAAGGGGTACAGTGAGCCTTAACACCCCACAGGTGTTTGACAATCTTCCGCTAAAGTTGGACGTGAAAAATTAGATTTTTCACTAAAATGCTGGTGTTACCCCAAATTTTTCATTTTAACAAGGGGTAATAGGAGAAAAAGCCTCCCAAAATGTTTAACCCCATTTCTTCTGAGTATGGAAATACCTGATATGTGGATGTAAAGTGCCCTGTGGGCGAACTACAATGCTCAGAAGAGAGGGAGCGCCATTGAACTTTTGGAGAGAGAATTTGATTGGAATAGAAGTCGGGGGCCATGTGCATTTACAAAGCCCCCATAGTGCCAGAACAGTGCCCCCCCCCCCACATGTGACCCCATTTTGGAAACTACACCCCTCACAGAATTTATTAAGGGGTACAGTGTGCCTTTACACCCCACAGGTGTCTGACAGATTTTTGGAACAGTGGTCTGTGAAAATGAAAAATTTAATTTTTCATTTGCACAGCTCACTGTTCCAAAGATCTGTCAAACGCGAGTGGGGTGTAAATGCTCACTGCACCCCTTATTAAATGCTGTGAGGGGTGTAGTTTCCAAACTGGGGTCACATGTGGGGGGGTCCACTGTTCTTGCACCCCGGGGGGCTTTGTAAATGCACATGGCCCCCGACTTCTATTCCAATCAACTTCTCTCTCCAAAAGTTCAATGGCGCTCCCTCTCTTTTGAGCATTGTAGTTCACCCACAGGGCACTTTACATCCACATATGGGGTTCAATTTCCGACACATTCTCTCTCCAAAATCCCAATGGCGGGCCTTCTCTTCTGAGCATTGTAGTACACCCACAGAGCACTTTATATCCACATATGCGGTATGTTCTTACTCAGAAGAAATAGGGTTACAAATTTTGGGGGACTTTTTTCCTATTCTCCTTTGTGAAAATGAAAAATTTAGGTTAACACCAGCATTTTAGTGAAAAAAAATATTTTTTTTTAATTTTCACATCCAACTTTAACGAAAATTCGTCAAACACCTATGGGGTGTTAAGGCTCACTATACCCCTTGTTACATTCTGTAAGGTGTGTAGTTTCCAAAATGGGGTCACAAGTGAGTATTTATTGTTTTGCGTTTATGTCAGAACCAATATAAAATCAGCCACCCCTGTGCGAATCACCTTAAATGTACATAGTGCGCTCTCACTCCTGAGCCTTGTTGTGCGCCCGCATATTACTTTACATCCACATATGGGGTATTTCTGTACTTACGAGAAACTGTGTTACAAATTTTGGGGGTCTTTTTTTCCTTTTACCGCTTGTGAAAATTAAAAGTATGAGGTAACACCAGCATGTTAGTGTAAAAAAATTTATTTTTTACACTAACATGCCGGTGTAGACCGAAACTTTACCTTTTCATAAAGGGTAAAAGAATAAAAAGCCTTTAAAACCTGTAATGCAATTTCTCCCGAGTACGGAAATACCCCATATGTGGCCCTAAACTATTTCCTTGAAATATGACAGGGCTCCAAAGCGAGAGAGCGTCATGCGCATTTGAGGACTATTTTGGGGATTTGCATCTGCCACCAAAATACCCTACCGCAGTGTTTCCCAAACAGGGTGTCTCCAGCTGTTGCAAAACTCCCAGCATGCCTTGACAGTCAGTGGCTGTCCGGCAATACTGGGAATTGTTGTTTTTCAACAGCTGGAGGCTCCATTTTGGAAACAGTGCTGTACAAGACATTTTTTTTATTTTTATTTTTATTGGGGGGAGGGGACTGTGTAGGGGTATATGTAGGGTTTTAGTGTTCTTTTTATTTTGTGGGGTTTACAGTGAGTTTCTCGCTGGGAGTTTGAGCTGTGGTGGAAAATTTGCCGCATCTCAAACTTGCATCAGAAAACTCGCTGTAAACCCGCCCGTGTGAATGTACCCTGTAGATTCACGCGATGGGGCAGGGGCAAACATCCAGATGTTGCAAAATTACAACTCCCAGCATGCACTGACAGACCATACATGCTGGGAGTTGTAGTTATGCAACAACTAGAGGCACATTGTTTGCGTAACACTGAGAGTTTGTTACTTAACTCAGTGTTTTGCAACCAGTTTGCCTCCAGCTGTTGCAAAACTAGAACTCCCAGCATGTACAGGACCCCCCCGAGCATTTGTACGGGATGCCTGCTGATAGATATCAGCCATCATCCCGGTCTGGTCCCCGCCCAGCGCGTGGCAGGGACCGAAATTCCCACGGGCGTACAGGTACGCCCTGGGTCCTTAACTACCAGGGAGCCAGGGTGTACTCATACGCCCTGGGTCCTTAAGAGGTTAAAGTCCTATAAATTGTGAGGTGAGGCCTTTTTATTGTAGCCAACATTTTGTTAAACAATTTGTGCTATAGTAGCGGTTCTGTAGGATTAGACTAGACAGGATAGCTTTTACTCCCCAACCACATGAATGGAGACATGACCCTGTCACCAGATCACCATTGCCCTTGGACCACTTTTGGTAGGAACTGAATCCTGCATACCAGTAATACCCAACAAGACAATGTGGGAGAGATATCAAAACCTGTGCAGAGGAAAAGTGGCCCAGTTGCCCATAGCAACCAATCAGATGACTTCTTTCATTTTTAACAAGGCCTCTACAAAATGAAAGATGCAATCTGATTGGTTGCTATGGGCAACTCAGCAGCTTTTCTTCTGCACAGGTTTTGATAAATCTCCCCCAATATATATTGGAGATCCTCTAACCAGCTGTTCTTCAATTACTATTTGGCCGTCGTAAACGTCTTTGAAAACCTTATGTTTGCAAGTTCCTTCTAGCACATCAACTGACCGCTCCTTGACAGGATCCATTGGAAACAGATTATTAATGGTATTTCATATTATGGCTGTAGATTAGTTTATTTGTAACTATTCACAAACAACTCCAACATGTATTTCTTTTTTAACCATTCTGCTATATCATTTGTGGCTACATTATGAATAAAAACCTTTCCTAATTATCAAAATACAGTATGATTTGAGCAAGATGTAGATGTGTGACCATGTCTGTTTTCTCCATTGATGTCTTATATGTATAATTCAGAGACACAATGCTAGGGCAGATATGGATGAGCAAAATCAACAAACGTTCAAAAAGCCTGCCAGAAGCCAGTCAAGAGCTTGTACACCTGCAGCACATCGCCACCAAGTCCCATAGTATCTTTACTCCTTGTTGTGCTCAACCAGATGCAAGCAAGACCAGCAATATAATCCACGATAGGATAAATACTCACAATGTAGAATCAAATATCTATTTATTTCTCACACAATTAGGGATTGAACAAATGGATGACCAATTGTTTTGTGAGCTTAATTCTTGACCCCTGGGATATAGATGATCTATATTTGGCCTACGATTACCTGTCTTTTAGCACTTTTTAGAAATCAAGCTAAATATCTAATTTACTTCAACAGAATGTATCCATTTTGCCCCACTTGATGCTTCATTATACACATGTCTATAAGAATGTGATCACCCTTTTCCCTCCATGTTACAAAGAGTGGTTATAGCAACTCTACAATTTCCTGGACCCCTTTAATTTAGGGCTTCCACCTAACAGTTTACCCAAATGCCCAGATGCTCACAGTAGCAAAACATGGAACCAACACCTACCAGCATCCACCACAGCGTCCTTTCTTTTACAGTCATTTCTGGCAGCAAGGTAAAGGAGTTTGAAAACATTAAATAAAGTATAATATTGAAGAACAAACGGGGCACTCACAAGGTGAATCTCCACTCCTAATCTATAATCGGGCTATATGGAGACATGTACATAGATATGGAGGTCCAGGTATTCATATGGATATGCCACCTGCGGGGTGCATACAAAGAAACTGAAGTATAGTGGTAACTTTGAAAAAGAAAAGTAGTATGCACTCACCGCTAGGCTATGGCTGTCATTCATCAGAGTCCGGGGACATCGGCGGAATTGGCGTCTTCAAGGAGCGCTCGGAGGCTACACCGGTAGTTTCGCGGGATCTACCCACTTCATCCGGCCTCCAAGAGGCCGGATGAAGTGGGTAGATCCTGCGAAACTCCCGGTGTAGCCTCCGAGCGCTCCTTGAAGACGCCGATTCCGCCGATGCCCCCGGACTCCGATGAATGACAGCCATAGCATAGCGGTGAGTGCATACTACTTTTCTTTTTCAAAATTAATGTATATCTTTAATGATAAAAATAAATTTTAAAAGCATACCAGTCATTTTTGTGTTCCTCCACTGTTGCTGAGCCTCTGAGAGTTCCCACCATCCCCCCCCCCTCCCCCAGTTATTTCTCATTCACTACATATTAGGGGTGACCAGGGCTGGACTGTTTGCCAGTAGGAGTCACACAGAACTTCCATTCTTTTCTTCCATCCTTCTTTCTCTCCTTCCTTCCTTCGGAAATCAAAGCACAGCACATCACATACTTCTTTCTCTTAAATGAAATGACATAGTGTTGATAAGGGTGCACTGAAATGAACAGGCTGGTACTGGAGGGATGATTTATAGTACGCTATTACAGACATGTGGGGGCTACTTAAGGTGCTATGCAAGAAGAAATGAAACTAAAAATGGAAGGGAGGGGTTACACTAAGAAATAAACTTCTTCTGCTGCTGAGAATAGAGGGAAGCTTTGATTTACCTGTCAGGCAGAGCTGTACACGCTGCAGAACACTGCCAGGCTCAGGATGCATGACTATAATTCCCCCCGCCCCCCTATATACTGTGGTTTCTCTTCATTCCCGACTAAATCTTTCACCTTTTACTAAAGATTTCCATGGAGAGGAACAATTGTAAATCACTAAAAAAATTTTGATGCCCGGTGATAGCTGAGCTAAACAAAAGTAAATAAATAAATAAAGATTTGAGTAAACTAGAGGAATGGTGCGAACTTTGGAAACTAAAATTTTATGTGGAAAAGTGCAAGATAATGCACCTCGGACATGAAAACCCAAGGGCAGAATATAGAATATGTGACACAGTCCTAACCTCTGTATCTGTGGAAAGGGATTTAGTAATTATTTCAAAAGACTTAAAGGTAGGAAGACAATGTAATAGAGCAGCAGGAAACACTAGCAGAATGCTTGGATGTATAGGGAGAGGTATAAGCAGTAGAAAGAGGAAAGTGTTCATGCTGTTGTGCAGAACACTGGTGAGACCTCACTTGGAGTATTGTGCACAGTACTAGAGACTGTATCTCCGGAAAGATATAGATACCTTGGAGAGAGTTCAAAGAAGAGCTACTTAACTAATCCAAAGTTTTATAAGGTAATATCAGTAAGTATTACATTACTGAGAGAGTAGTGGATGCAGGGAATAGCATTCCTGCAGAAGTGGTAGCAGGATAAAATTTACAAGGAAAGGTTAAAGAACCTTAACATGTATAGCTTGGAAGAAAGACATGACATGACAAGACTTTTAAATACATAAAGAAAATCAACACAGTAAAGGAGGAGAACATATTCAAAGGAAGGAAAACTACCACAAGAGGACATCATTGTAAACACTGCTAGTAAACATGAAGGGAACACTTAAACAACACAATGTAACTCCAAGTCAATCACACTTCTGTGAAATCCCACTGTCCACTCAGGAAGCAACACTGATTGACAATTGATTTCACATGCCGTTGTGCAAATGGAACAGACAACAGGTGGAAATTATAGGCAATTAGCAAGACACCCCCAATAAATGAGTGGTTATGCAGGTGGTGACCACAGACCATATCTCAGGTCCTATGCTTCCTGGCTGATGTTTTGGTCACTTTTGAATGTTGTCAGTGTTTTCACTCTAGTGGTAGCATGAGATGGAGTCTACAACCAACACTTGTGGCTCAGGTAGTGCAGCTCATCCAGGATGGCACATGAATGTGAGCTCTGGCAAGAAGGTTTGCTGTATCTGTCAGCATAGTGTTCAGAGCATGAAGGCGCTACCAGGGGACAGGCCAGTACATCAGGAGATGAGGAAGAGACCATAGGAGGGCAAAAACCCAGCAGCAGGACCGCTACCTCCGCCTTTGTGCAAGGAGGAGCAGGAGGAGCCCTGCCAGAGCCATGCAAAATGACCTCCAGCAGGCCACAAATGTGCATGTCGATAAAAAAAAGCAATCTCCAGGTAGCAGAGGGGGATCAATGGAAGCGCTGAGACCAGATAAGAAGTTAAAAGGATTTATTTCCCAAAATCCTTTTAACTTCTTATCTGGTCTCAGCGCTTCCATTGATCCCGCTCTGCTACCTGTAGATTGCTTGTTTTTATCGTGATTCTATTTCAGCGGGACGAAGCTGCAGAGACCCTTTGATGATACACCCTGTTCCATTGTTGTACTTGGTTGGAGTACAACTTCATGTGGTAAGCGCAATTCACACTTAGCGTTACCAACTCACCTTTGGTGTTACACTACGGAGCGCATCCGTTTGTGCTTTTTTTTTATTTCACAAATGTGCATGTGTCCACTCAAACAGTCAGCAACAGACTCCATGAGGGTAGTATGAGGGCCCGACGTCCACAGGTGGGGGTTGTACTTACAGCCCAACACTGTGCAGGACGTTTAGCATTTGCCAGAGAACATCAAGATTGGCAAATTCGCCACTGGCGTCCTGTGCTCTTCACAGATGAAAGCAGATTCATACTGAGCACATGTGACAGATGTGACAGAGTCTGGAGACGCTGTGGAGAACGTTCTGCTGCCATATCCAGACCTCCATGGGTTGATAAATTTGATTTCCACTGATAATTATTGTGTGATTTCTTTTGTCACCACATTCAACTATGTAAAGATGATTTTCATATGATTAGTTCATTAATTCAGATCAAGGATATGTTATCTTAGGGTTTCCTTAATTTTTTGGAGCAGTGCATTATAGGGGCAAAGGTTTATGCAGTAATATCAGGAAGTATTATTTTACTGAGAGAGTAGTGGATGCATGGAATAGCCTTCCTGCAGAAGTGGTAACTGCCAATACCGTGAAGGAGTTTAAGCATGCATGGGATAGGAATAAGGCTATCCTTCACATAAGATAGGTCCAGGGACTATTTAGCCTCTTAAGGACGCAGGGCGTACCTGTACGCCCTGCGCCCGGTCCTGGTATAGAATGGGTCATACCATTTTATACCGGGACCCTGGGCTAATAGCGTGGGGCACCGATCGTTGTGCCGTGAGCTATTAACCCTTTAGACGCGGCGTTCAAAGTTGATCGCCTCGTCTAAAATGAAAGTAAAAGCTTCAAGGCAGCTCAGTCGGGCTGATTGGGACCATCGCCGTGAAATTGTGATGTCCTGATCAACTAGAATGCAGGCGGAGGTCCCCTCACCTGCCTCCGTCACGTCCGATTGGCGATTGATTGCTCCAAGACTGAAATCCAGGCTTGAGCAATCGACTGCTGATTACACTGATCTTTGCCATGTCAATGCACGGCAATGATCTGTGTATGAGATCGGTATGTGCAGTGAAACAGCCACTATTGGGAGCTATAACACTGCAAAAAAAAAAGTGTAAAAAAAAGTTAATAAAGATCATTTAACACCTTCCCTAATAAAAGTAAGCATCACCCCCCTTTTCCCATTTAAAAAAAAACTGTGTAAATAAAATTAAAAATAATCATATGTTGTATCTCCACGTGCAAAAATGTCCGAACTATAAAAATATATCATGAATTAAACCGCATGGTCAATGACGTACGCGCAAAAAAATTCCAAAGTCCAAAATAGCTTATTTTTGGTCACTTTTTATATCATGAAAAAAAATGAATAAAAAGTGATCAAAAAGACCAATCAATATAAAAATCGTACCGATAAAAACTTCAGATCAGGGTGCAAAAAATGAGTCCTCACACCGGCCAGTATGTGGAAAAATAAAAAAAGTTATAGGGGTCAGAAGATGACAATTTTAAACGTATACATTTTCCTGCATGTAGTTATGATTTTTTTTAGAAGTAATACAAAATCAAACCTATATAAGTAGGGTATCATTTTAACCATATGGACCTATAAAATAAAGAGAAGATGTCATTTTTACCAAAAAATGCACTGCGTAGAGACAGAAGCCCCCAAAAGTTACAAAATGGCATTTATTCTTCAATTTTGTCGCACAATAAATTTTTTTCCGATTCGCTGTGGATATTTTGGTAAAATTACTATTGTAACTGCAATTGCTAGCGAAAAAAATAAGCCATTATATGGAATTTTAAGTGCAAAATGAAAGCGTTAGGATTTTTAGAAGCTGATGAGGAAAAATTTAAATGCAAATGCGAAAAAAACCTGCGTCCTTAAGGGGTTAAAGTATTCAGAAATATTGGGCAGACTAGATGGGTCCTTATCTAGTGACACATTCTATGTTTCTAAGGACTGGGGCCTTTTTTTTTTTTCTTTGTTTGGAGTACCATGCCCCATCTGTCTACATTGCGTAAGGTCCTTTTATAGGGGCCTTTTATATGGCTTAATAATTGTAAGCCCTGGGCCGCACACACACAATGCCAATCAACAATGATTTGTAGAGCTTCATGATCCCAGCAAGCCGCCAGAGAATATGTGATTGCTGGTTCTTTTCCTGGTCATTGGGTCTTTTACATGGGGAAATAAATGTCTGGTTTGTCTAAAATAACCTTGTGTAAAAGACCCTTTACTGAAAGAAATCTAGAGGATAAAAACTCCTTATTTGCATTGTAGAAAGAGCGATAAGGAGCTGAACAAGGAGAGAACAAATGGTCAGGTATGTTAAAGAGCAACATGTTTTACGCAGATCTTTTATATTGTAGTTCACAAGGATTAATTCTGATTTCTGAAGTCAAAAGTATACAATCCATGAAGTGCATACAGTATGAATATGTATTTACAAATTGGTATTTATGCTGCACATAATTATGCCAACGTAAGATAAACAAAAAAGAAAAACATTATAAAGAATACATAAAAAATATTGATAAACTCTTGAACAAGCCATTTAAGAAATAACATAGACTATTACATTAGAATAAGCCATGAGTATAAAGAAATGTTTTTAAAATAATAGAAGCTAAACATCCAATTAGTTTATTAAACATGTTGATATAAATACAATGTCACACTGAATTTAAGTACAACAGTTTTTAAGGTAAAAGCGCCCTCTATTGATGAATATGTAGTATTAACATTGTTTGAGAAACTAGATGAGCATTATGATAAAAAATATTTTCTGCTAATTTGCGTTTCTAAGGTCTAACACGAGATATAGAAACATGACTTATAAATGCATTTATCTGTATAATTATTTACTTTGCCCTGATATTGTCATCTTGTTGTTTGTGTTTTTTTACTTATGAAACTTCATTGTTGGACTTCATTGTTATCTTCACATAAAGTTACCTAAAGATTTCTAATGAATACTGGTAATACTAATAATACTACTCTTTATTCTTTAAGGGGTATATTCCCAAAAGGGAATTCTGTACATAAAAGGGTAAACCCTATATACAGGTATAATTTAGCTTTTATTCAATATGTTTAAAAATCAAAAATCCACACCAGTAAGTGCATACAACATAGTCTGTGATGTACCAAGTACCCTTGGGGGTGCATATATGGCTTTGATGCCTTATCATACGAGCTCCGATACCGGAGATTTGGGACCCGTTCCGGAGATTTCAGGGGGTCCCAGATAGACAGAGGATAGATTTTTGAATGCTGGAGTACCCTTTTTAATTAGAATGATTCTCATACATTTTAGACAAAAGTCAGGCGAAACCAGCTGAGTTCGGCGGGACTGGCCAACTTTCTTATGTGTATGGCAAATAATTTCAGGAAAGAGAAAAGTTTGGCATGTTTGATTTCAACTACCCAACTGTATTGTTCTTGAATAAATACGCCACTACCAAAGCTGTCTGGCAGCAGCTTACCGCTCCTCTCTCCATAAAGAACACATAAATATTTAGCTATGCCAAAAAATGTATTGTGAAATCAGGAGAGAAATATGATATATACCATTTGTTCAGCTGACAGTTAATGAATCTGTTTAGCCACCTTTATACTTACCAATTTTCCTGCTTACAACATATCAACTTCAAGAACTGACAGGTGACTTTCTGCTTAACCCTTTAAGGACTTAAGGTGTACCTGTATGCCTTGGTCCTGTTACCGCAATTTGAAGCATGCTCACAGACTGAGCATGCTTCATAACTGGTGGGTCCTGGTTGCTATTAGCAGCCAGGACCCACCATTAATTCCGAACATTGTATAGGACTACAGAATAACGATAAGGTGTCACTTTTACCAAAAGGTGCACTGCATAGAAATGGAAATCCCCAAGAGGTACAATTTTTTTAATTTTTTTTTTACCCCACAATTTGTTTTTGTTTTGCCATAGATTTTGTTATGAAATGATTGATGTAATTTCAAAGAACAATTGGTGACACAAAAAACAAGCCTTTATATGGGTCAGTAGGTGCAAAATTAAAAGTGTTATGATTTTTAGAAGGGGAGGAAAAAACGGAAGTGCAAAAGCGAAAATTTGCCTCCTTGAAGGGGTACTTGGGCGCTTAGACATCTTATCCCTTATGCAAAGGATAGGGGATAAGATGCCTGATCGTGGGGGGTCCCGCCACTGGGCACCCCCGTGATCTTGCACGCCGCACCCCGTTAGAATCAGTACCCGGAGCGTGTTCGCTCCGGGTCTGATTACTATCGATCACGGGGACGGAGCATTGTGACGTCACGGCCGGGCCGCCCCCTCAATGCAAGTCTATGGGAGGTGGCCTGACAGCTCCCATAGGCTTGCATTGAGGGGGTGGAGCGTGACATCATACGGGGGTGGAGCCGTGATGTCACAATGCTCCGTCCCCATGATCGACAGTAATCAGACCCGGAGCGAACACGCTCCGGGGACTGATTCTAACGGGGTGCGGCGTGCAAGATCACGGGGGTCCCCAGCGGCGGGACACCCGCGATCAGGCATCTTATCCCCTATCCTTATGATAGGGGATAAGATGTCTAAGTGCCGGAGTACCCCTATAAGACCAAAATGGGCTTGCTCTTTAAGTTGTTAAAAGGGTACTCCACTGGAAAACATTTTTTTTTTTTTTTTTATCGCCTGATGCCAGAAAGTTAAACCGATTAGTAAATTACTTCTATTAAAAAAATCTTAATCCTTCCAGTACTTATCAGTTGCTGTATATTACAGAGGAAGTTATTTTCTTTTTGAATTTCCTTTCTGTCTGACCACAGTGCTCTCTGCTGACACCTCTGTCCATGTCAGGAACTGTCCAGAGCAGGAGAGGATTGCTATGGGGATTTGCTCCTACTCTGGACAGTTCCTAAAATGGACAGAGGTGTCAGCAGAGAGCACTGTGGTCAAACAGAAAGGAAATTCAAAAAGTAAAGAACTTCCTGTAGAGCATAAAGCAGCTGATAAGTACTGGAAGGATTAAAAGTTTTAAATGGAAGTCATTTACAAATATTTTTAACTTTCTAGCACCAGTTGATTTAAAAAAAAATGTTTATAGCGGAGTACCCATTTAATATATCCCACACCTTCATAGGAGCCATTGACAGAAAATAGTCATTGTTATTCACCTGAATACATATATTTAAGACACTGTCTTTTTTGAATTTAAGCATGAGACTATAGTCAGACATGTGAGCTAAAAGACGTTAATTCTCTCTGTTTCAGCAAGTGTGGTCGTCTGTGCAAGTGTGAGTCAATCATGGTGGCGTGCAAAGGCGTCTGGACACAGCCCTTCTGGAAAGCAGTGGTTGGCGAGTTTCTGGCTATGCTAATATTTGTCCTTTTAAGTCTTGGTTCAACTATTAACTGGAGTCCAAAGGAAAATCGTCAACCAGCAGATCTGGTCCTTATTTCACTCTGCTTTGGACTCAGCATTGCAACCCTAGTACAATGTTTTGGACATATCAGTGGAGGCCATATTAATCCAGCTGTCACTATTGCGATGGTGTGCATGAGGAAGATCACCATTGCAAAGGCAGTCTTTTATATTGTGGCACAATGCGTGGGTGCCATTGCTGGAGCAGGAATTCTCTACCTGGTTACTCCATCAGACGTTTCTGGCCTCTTAGGTGTTACCAAGGTAATTCTTACAACCATTTACTTTATTTTATAATATCAGTTCTTTACTCCACAGGGACTCCAAAGAACATTACTATACACCATGGTACAGTAGCTGCCATATTAACTAAACAATTAGTTTAATAGTTAAGATATACAGTATAGCCAATACAGGAAAAGTCCCATAATAATAAACATATCAATGCATAGATACTAGAGATGAGCGAATCAAATCGGACGAAGTTGAATTTTTTCCAAATTTCATGTAAAATTGGATTCGGACCGAATCCAAACTTCGACTCAATTCGAAATAATGAATTTCTTCGTTAGCGACACCCTGTGATCATCCTGTATAATGTTAGATGCGAGCGGATTTCTCCTGCGCTTGCATCTCTGCAATAGATAGGACGATCGCGGGATAGCAGGTGTCAGGAGTGACACTTGCTGTGATCTGTCCTTAACTGCAGGTACTACTGGTCCCAACATCATAGATATGGTAAAGTGCTATTCCTGCCCCTATACGCTTATCCCATATCTTATGGAGAAGTGTTTGTGGGCTGAAGTACCCCTTAATAAAGTACAGAATACAGAAACTGGCAAGGTGAAGAGAAAATTTGCCGATCAGGATAGGTTAACCCCTTAAGGACAAAGGACGTACCGGTACGTCCTTGGTCCTGCTCTTCTGATATAACGCGGGGTTACACAGTAACCCCGCGTCATATCACGGCGGGCCCGGCGTCATAGTGAAGCCGGGACCCGCCTCTAATAGCGCGCAGCGCCGATCGCGGCGCCGCGCGCTATTAACCCTTTAGCCGCGCGCTCAGAGCTGAGCCGTGCGGCTAAAAGTGAAAGTGAAAGTTCCCGACTAGCTCAGTCGAGCTGTTCGGGATAGCCGCGGCTAATCGCGGCATCCCGAACAGCTGACAGGACAGCGGGAGGGCCCCTTCCTGCCTCCTCACTGTCCGATCGCCGAATGACTGCTCAGTGCCTGAGATCCAGGCATGAGCAGTCATGCGGCAGAATCGTTGATCACTGGTTTCTTATGAGAAACCAGTGATCAACATAGAAGATCAGTGTGTGCACTGTTATAGGTCCCTATGGAACCTATAACACTGCAAAAAAAAAGTGGAAAAAAAAAGTGAATAAAGATCATTTAACTCCTCCCCTATTAAAAGTTTGAATCACCCCCCTTTTCCAATAAAAAAAAAACACAGTGTAAATAAAAATAAAAATAAACATATGTGGTATAACCGCGTGCGGAAATGTCCGAATTATAAAAATATATCATTAATTAAACCGCTCGGTCAATGGCGTGCGCGCAAAAAAATTCCAAAGTCCAAAATAGTGCATTTTTGGTCACTTTTTATATAATTTAAAAATGAATAAAAAGTGATCAATAAGTCCTATCAATGCAAAAATGGTACCGTTAAAAACTTCAGATCACGGCGCAAAAAATTAGCCCTCATACCGCCCCATACACGGAAAAATAAAAAAGTTATAGGGGTCAGAAGATGACAATTTTAAACGTATTAATTTTCCTGCATGTAGTTATGATTTTTTACAGAAGTCCGACAAAATCAAACCTATATAAGTAGGGTATCATTTTAATCGTATGGACCTACAGAATACATATCAGGTGTAATTTTTACCGAAAAATGTACTACGTAGAAACGGAAGCCCCCAAAAGTTACAAAACAGCGTTTTTTTTTTCAATTTTGTCGCACAATTATTTTTTTTCCCGCTTCACCATAGATTTTTGGGCAAAATGAATGATGTCATTACAAAGTAGAATTGGTGGCGCAAAAAATAAGCCATCATATGGATTTTTAGGTGTAAATTTGAAAGAGTTATGATTTTTTAAAGGCAAGGAGCAAAAAACGAAAATGCAAAAACGGAAAAACCCCTGGTCCTTAAGGGGTTAATACGGCATTAAGGTTAATAAATTAAGGTTAATTAAGGTTAATTGAATAATGAGACCACAGCCAATTAAAGGGGCTATCCAGTAAAAAACTTTATCTATACATCAACTGGCTCCAGAAAGTTAAACAGATTTGTAAATTACTCCTATTAAAACATCTTAATCCTTTCAGTACTTATGAGCTTCTGAAGTTGAGTTGTTCTTTTCTGTCTAAGTGCTCTCTGATGACACGTGTCTCGGGAACCGCTCAGTTTAGAAGAGGTTTGCTCAATGGCCCTCATTTACAAAGACTGGAGTGTTGGTTAGGTTTTTTTTTTCAGTGTACTTGTCTCTTTTTTCCTTGTGATTTACTAATCTGTCGCATGTGTTGTTTTTTTTGTGTCGCACGATATAAAATTCTGTCGCACAGGAATAAAAAGTGTTGCACTGGAAAAACAAAAATTAAACCAAATAAATAAAGTAAAGTTACTCTGCACAAGGATGTAACTTTACATTCATGATTGTTAATGGGTTAACAACTGAAAAGTTTAAAAAAATATATACATATAAAAAAAAATATATATATATATATAAATAAAAAAAATCTGTTACATAATTTAATCATAAAAGCGTTGAGGGGTTAAAAATGCTTTTACAGTATAAAACAAGTAATTTAATCATGAACCACAATGGTCAGCTGTCCCTTCCTCAAAAACACTCCATCTTTCCATTTTCACTCGACCCTTGGGCTGTCGGTTTTTCAGAGTTGAGAAATCCCACTTTTTTCAGAGTGATTTCACAATTACTCCGAGTGATTTTTCCATTTTTGTCGGGTTAACGCCCATTTGTGAGCAAACCACGCCCATTTTGTAGGTTAAATTAAACTCTCCGAGTGTTTTTGAAAATGTAGGTTGTGCGCCTAAATTTTGGGTGCAGATTTGGTCGCACGTGGGATGCGACCAAATTTTGGGCGCAATAACCGAGAAGAACCATCGGTTCTCCTTTAGTAAATAAGGGCCAATGTGTGTGTATGTTCCAGCATCACGTCCAAACGGCTAAAGATATTAACATGAAACTTGGCACACGTTACCATAGAATTGGTAATTTATCCCTTACTCACCCCTATTTGCAATGGCTGGGTTTTTTGTTTGAAGTCCCATACAAGTGTATGGGAAATATATGTTGCTGCATAACTTCCAAACGGCTGAAGATATTTCCATAATACTTGGTCACATGTTACTTATATGGCCACTTAAAATATAGGATAGTTAATTTAACCCTTAACTAACCCCATTTGTGAGGGTCGGGGTTTTTGTTTAAAGTCCCATGCAAATCAATGGGAAATGTATCTTCCCCCATAACTTCCGTACGGCTGGAGATATTTCAATAATACCTGGTACACATATTACATATATGTCAAATACAAATATATGATAGTTAAATTAGCCCTTACCTACACCCTTAAATAAAAGATGGGTTTTTGTTTCAAGTCCCATGCAAGTAATTGGGTCTTCCAGTACCTTACTCCACAAACTCCGCTCTGCATCTCCTGGTGAATGTGTCAATCCAGCTTGCAAGCCACACCCCATCTCCAAAAGACATGCCCACTGTTTAAGCCCCACCCCCTTTATTCTCTACGCTTTTGTGCATTGGTCTGGCTTGCAAATCACGCCCAGTCACACAAAGCCACATCCCCTTCAATTTTCAGCTTACAATATCTTCATCACAAATCAGTTCCAACTGAGGACAGGCTATGAGTATGGGACATGGGGACGGGACATGGGGTCGGAACGTGGGGTCGGGACGTGAGGACAGGACGTGAGGACGGGATGTGAGGAAGGGATATGATGTCGGAATATGAGGAGGGGATATGAGGATGGGATATTAGGTCGGGATAGGAGGTCGTGATATAGGAACGGGATATGGGGTTGGGATATGACAACAATATATGAGGATGGGATATGAAGTCAAAAGCTTTCCTCCCCTACAAGGATTAGGATGAAAAAACCGGGCAACGCCGTGTACTCAGTTAGTGCATATATATATACCCAGGTGCCCGCGGAGTGCAAAGGGCCTACTTAAATCTCCGTCTCACATCAGGAGTGGCGTCCTCTCCCCGAGGAAAATACTGATCCCGTTTAGCTAGTCAGAGGCCTCTCACCCAGCCAGATAACCCTGCTCTGTACTGACGAGGGGCAAGCACCCCGAAACAGCTGTCTGCAGATGGGTTCTCTTTCCTTCTGGAGAGAGTTCTGGCTTGGCATAAAATCCCAATCAGTTCTGAGACTTCTCAACTGGAGTCGGAGCTGGTTGCAGGATACACTACCTGTATAGGGGGTGGGGTGAGCTCATTTGAATGTTTTTTACCCAGGTGCCCGCGGAGTGCAAATGGCCTACTTAAATCTCTGTCTCACGTCAGGAGTGGCGTCCTCTCCCCGAGGAAAATACTGATCTCGTGTGTGTGTGTATATATATATATATATATATACATATATATAAATATGCAGTGACCCCCCCGACATATGATAGCCCCGACATATGATCAAATCGACATGTAAGCATCGACATACAATGCTTTTTTATGTCGGGGCCATCGCATTAAGTGCTATCCGGCAGCGCAAAATGCTTAAGCTGCTGCCGGATAGCAGCTTAATGTTCCCCGTGTGGTGCGGTGAGTATTACTTACCCCTCCACGATGCTCCGGGGTGCCCTTCGGGTCCAACGCTGGTCCTCCGGTGTCTTCTCGGCCCTCTCCGGTGACGTCAATACAAAGCTGCGCGTGCCGTCCCGTCATCCAATAGGAACGGCGTACGCAGCGACGTAATGACATCGCTACGTAGGCCCAGTAAGGCCTTGCGAAAGACAGCGAAGGACCGGAGAAGACAGCGGAGGACCGGAGAGCCCAGCAGAGGACCAGAGAAGATCAGGAGAGCCCAGCGGAGGCTCGGGGTCCCCATCAGGAGCGGCGGGACGCGGTCCGGAGCGGCGGGGACTGGTGAGTACAGCTTCTTATACTTTACATTGCACGGATCCCTCAACATACGATGGATTCAACAAACGATGGCTCGTTTGGAACGAACTACCATCGTATGTTAAGGGACCACTGTACATACATGATCTGATGTGAAAGTTTACATCTACATTTACATGAGCAAATAAAATAAGATATATATATATATATATTTATATCTATCTATATATATATAGAGAGAGAGAGAGCGAGAGAGAGAGAGAGAGATGGATAGCTACATATATAAACATATATATTTATATATATATATATATATATATATACATATATAGATATATATATATATAATTTAATTGTTTACATCTACATACATCTACTCTACAGTATATATTATTACATATTATCCATATGGTACATATACTCAATATGCTCGGTCCTGCAACAGTATAGAGATATGCTGCGGGACCCACCGACAGTGCACAATATATATTTGCAAACTGTCCATGGGTACCACCGATCCTGCAGCATATCTGACCTTGGTTGAAGGAACAAGACCCGCATCCTATTTGAGTACCCACAGGATCAGATTGTTAACCCTTTAGCGGGACCCCAGCCCCACAATACACAGTAGGGAGGACACCACAGTATCAGGGGTATTTATCCGCTCATAGGCAGCATTAAATTTGTTCAAATCCCAATAGGTCAATGTTAACTAATTAATGCCCGTGTTCTCCCCCTTTACCACACCCATCATGATCAGTCCCTCCTGGTTGTGCAGTGAGCACTGGCGGGGACTGATCCTATATAACACCGAGGACTGTATACACACTGCAGCCATCTGATCACAGCTCCAATCATACCACACGATAATAGACGATACCATTAGCTCCAAATCTGCCTCTATCAGTCTGTGTAGACCAGATTAACAAACACCTGCCAGGGGTGAGTGGTGGGGACCGGTACCTCTCCCTGTAGATGTCCATACTCTTTCTGCACTCTCTTGTTGCAGTGATGCTGGATTCACATGGAGCAGACTGTGGTGGATGATATGTATAGTTATTAAGCTGAGTCTGATAATCGGTGGACATGTATAGTGTGATACAGATTGTTTCTCTCTGATATTACAAGGGGAGAGGATTGTAGAATGAATTCTCCCCAAACGCTATACAGAGATCTTTAGAGGAACAGTCAGTGATCACCGGGACTCCTACTACCCAGTGGTAACGGCGAGAATCGGATAAGAGTAGAACATAGTGCTACGATAGTCTGGTGTACAGGGAGCGCCACCTCAGGGTTAACTGGGGAACAGAGAAGTATTGTTCTAAGGGGAGGATGCCGAGGGTTTACAGGAGAAGTCATGGGGCGCACTGCCCCCTCATCCCCATCATAAGGAGACCCTGTGATCTCTATAACCCGGGGTTACATTAACCCCAAAACGTTAGAACCAATAATTAATACCAATAGCTTTTATTTAATGCTCATAACATACACTTTATTATAACCTTTACATTAAATTCTCTTTTTATCACCAACCTATAGGATCATCACTGTATTATTTTGTATTATTTTGTGTGTTACAGTATATAAAGTACAAGCGCCCAGCTTGTCTGTATACCAGATATGAGCGCAACTGGAATAGTGGGTTTAATATAAGTCTAGTTGTATCTATTTGTGCCTCTGTAACAATTGGGGATTATCTGATGAAGTCACATGCTCTGTTCCAGCCAATAGACATATACTTTCCCCTAACTGTCAATCATAATAAGGAATTAGAACGTTCTCTCCTCAATTGTAGAAAAACATTCTAATTGGTCATTGAGATTGACAGTTATGGGAAAGTATTTTTGGATTGGTCAAAACAGAGGATGTGACTTTATCAACCAGTGAAATATATACAGCTCTGCCCAACTTATAAATGGCAGAAAAATTCCTCTCTATTCCTTTGCCTGACTGTGTGCAGCTGCCCCCATTTATATCTTCTGTGCGTAATATAAATAAAAATTATTTAAAAATATAATTGCTTTTTCTTTTTTTATGGAAATTAAAGGGGTACTCGGGTGGTTAATTTTTTTTCTATATGGCATCTTCTTTGTAAGTTTAGATTTTTTGCAATATACATGTGTTATATGTTTTTGCAGCATGTATGTGTTTTTCTTACCTGTTCGTTGGGCAGGAAGTTCTGTAGTTCAGAAGGTTTTCTTTTACTGTTGTCCACAAGGTCAGCCATGTTCTGAGTCTGTTGTGGACAAGATGTCATCGCTTTTTTTGTTTTTTTATCCTGTCTGCATGAGAAAAATAAGCCACGCCCCCTCATCTCATCCAGCTGAGTACACAGCTCCTCACCTCCCCTCCCCCCTGCTCTGTATTATAAGGACACAGGTCTGCACAGGAGAAGGACCTCACAGAGAAGATAAGTGTTATCTGAAAGGGAGGATGAGAAGGTGCACGGACTGGGGATGTATGGACTGAAGGGGAATAAATCTCATACTGGGAATGATCTCTATATGTGAAGGGGGAGGGGGGGGACTCCTGAATGACATATGCTGGGAATTGTAGTCCCTGTTGTGTGTGTGTATGCTAGTGTTTACAAACCAGTGTGCCTCCAGCTGTTGCAAAACTACAACTCCCAGCATGCCCTGACATACTTTGGGCATGCTGGGAGTTGTAGATTTGTAACAGCTGGAGACACACTGGTTGGGAAACACTGTTCTAGCCTATTCAGCATACACACCATGTTACACCAGTGTTTCCCATACAGTGTGCCTCCAGCTGTTGCTAAACTACAAGTCCTAGCATGCCCAAAGGCTGTCAGGGCATACTGGGAATTGTAGTTTTGCAACACCTGGAGGCACCCTGGTTGGGAAATACTGGTGTATGCCCTACAGAGGTGTGGTGAACTACAACCCCCAGGAGACTACAGAGGCAGCATGCTAGTGTTATACCACAGACTGAAGACTCCTGAATGACACATGGTGGGAGTTGTAGTCCCTTTTGTGTGTGTATGCCAGTGTATCCCAAACAGGGCTGATCATATTAGTGTAGTAAAATAGTAAGGTGGGTAAAGGGCAAAACAAACAAACAAAAAAAAAGGGTCCGCCCCAAACCAGCAAGGCATGTGGCATGCTGGGATTTGTAGTTTTCAGCACAGAAAGAAACAGGAAATAGAAGCAAAGATAGGAAAACAAAGTGGGGGATAAAAAGACAACAAAGAACGAAAATAGAATAGCTTAAACAACAAGAATAGAAATGAAACAAAACAAATAGGGTAAGTCACAAACGGAAAAACACATTGACCACCGGAGTACCCCTTTAACCTCTTAACCCCTTAAGGACTCAGGGTTTTTCAGTTTTTGCACTTTGGTTTTTTCCTCCTTACCTTTTAAAAATCATAACCCTTTCAATTTTCCACCTAAAAATCCATTTTATGGCTTATTTTTTGCATCACCAATTCTACTTTGCAGTGACATTAGTCATTTTACCCAAAAATTCACGGCGAAAGGGGAAAAAAATAATTGTACGACAAAATCGAAGAAAAAACGCCATTTTGTAAATTTTAGGGGCTTCCGTTTCTAGGCAGTGCATATTTCGGTAAAAATGACACCTTATCATTATTCTGTAGGACCATACGGTTAAAATGATACCCTACTTATTTAGCTTTAATTTTGTCGTACTTCTGGAAAAAATCATAACTACATGCAGAAAAATGTATACGTTTAAAAATGTCATTTTCTGACCCCTATAACTTTTTTATTTTTCCACGTACAGGGCGGTATGAGGACTAATTTTTTGTGCCGCGATCTTTTACCGAGTACCGAGTTTTTATCGGTACAATTTTTGTTTTGATCGGACTTTTTGATCACTTTTTATAAATTTTTTAATGGTATAAAAAGTGACCAAAAATACGCTTTTTTGAACTTTGGAATTTTTTTGCGCGTACGCCATTGACCGTGTGGTTTAATTAATTATATATTTTTATAGATCGGACATTTACGCACGCGGGGATATCACATATGTTTATTTTTTTTTTATTTACACTGTTTTATTTTTTTATGGGAAAAGGGTGGTGATTCAAACTTTTATTAGGGAAGGGGTTAAATGACCTTTAGTAACACTTTTTTTTTCCTTTTTTTTTTTTTTGTCCCCACAGGGACCTATAACACTGCACACACTGATCTCTCATGCTGATCACTGGCGGGTATTAACACGCCTGTGATCAGTGTTATCGGCACTTGACTGCTCCTGCCTGGATCTCAGGCACGGAGCAGTCATTCGTCAATCGGACACCGAGGAGGCAGGTAAGGGCCCTCCCTGTGTCCTGTAAGCTGTTCGGGATGCCGCAATTTCACCGCGGCGGTCCCGAACAGCCCGACTGAGCAGCCGGGATACTTTCACCTTCACTTCAGACACGGCGGTCAGCTTTGATCGCGGCGTCTGAAGGGTTAATACAGGGCATCACCGCGATCGGTGATGTCCTGTATTAGCCGCGGGTCCCGGCCTTTGATAGCCGCCGGGACCGACCCGATATGATGCGAGGACACCGCGTGACCCCGCGGCATATCGCGGGAGCCAGCGGAGGACGTAAATATACGTCCTGCGTCGTTAAGGAGTTAAGAACTCGCCGTGACCCCGCATCACACCGGGTCAGTCCCGGCTGCTATTCATAGCCGGGACCCTAGGCTAACAGCGCACGGCACCGATCATTGTGCCGTGAGCTATTAACTCTTCAGACGCGGCGGTCAAATTTGACCGCCGCGTCTTAAAGTGAAAGTAAACGGTTCCCGGCAGCTCAGTCGTGCTGATCGGGACATCGCAATAAAATCGCGATGTTCTGATCAGCTGGGACGCAGTCAGAGATCTCCTTACCTGTCTCCGCAGCGTCCGATCTGGGTTTGATTGCTCCAAGCCTGAGCTACAGGCTTGAGCAATCGAGCCCCTATCTTACTGATCCGGGCAAAGCTATGACTTTGCAGGGATCAGCATAAGAGATCAGTGGGTGCAGTGTTATAGGTCCCTATGGGGTCTATAACGCTGCAAAAAAAAGTGAAATAAAAAAGTTAACAAAGGTCCTTTAACCCCTTCCCTAATAAAAGTTTGAATCACCTCCTTTTCCCATTAAAAAAAAAAACAGTGTAAATAAAAATAAACATATGTGGTATCGCAGCGTGCGTAAATGTCCGAACTATAAAAAAAATATCAATGGCGTAAGCGCAAAAAAATATCAATGGCGTAAGCGCAAAAAAATTCCAAAGTCCAAATTTTGGTCACTTTTTATATCATGAAAAAATAAATAAAAAGTGATCAAAAAGTCCAATCAATACAAAAATGGTACCGATAAAAACTTCAGAACACGGTTCAAAAAATGAACCCTCATACCAGCCCGTATTCGGAAAAATTAAAAAGTTATAGGGGTTAGAAGATGAGAATTTTTAACATAGAAATTTTTCTGCATGTAGTTATGATTTTTTTCCGAAGTACGACAATATCCAACCTATATAAGTAGGGTATCATTTTAACCGTATGGACTTACAGAATAAAGGTAAGGTATTATTTTTACCAAAAATTGTACTGCGGAAGCCCCCGAAATTTGCAAAATGAAATTTTTTCTTCAATTTTGTTGCAAAATACATTTTTTTTCCATTTTGCCGTGCATTTTTGGGTAAAGTGACCAATGTCACTGCAAAGTAGAATTGGTGGCGCAAACAATAAGCCATGATATGGAATTTTATGTGCAAAATTTAAAGCGTTATGATTTTTAGAAGGTGATGAGGAAAAAATGAAAATGCAAAAACGGAAAAATGCTGAGTCCTTAAGGGGTTAAGGACGCAGCTGGCCTCTCCATGTACCTGTGGGCCACATGTGCTGAAACTCTGTGAATAATCTTAAAGAATAGGTAGAGCAGTCAATTATCAGCCGCAGTCATTCTAACGAGAGGTGCATACTGTGTGTGCGGAGACCAGCAGATGGCAGAATGCTCTGCACACATTGCACGACATTATATGAAGACCCAATATGTGTAATGAGAGTGACCAGGAATAATTGTCCAAGAGCCTGACCCGTCCTGACCTCGCGTGTTATTACATGGAGGAAGGTGAGAGAGCGGTAGAACGATCAGCAGAAGAGCGGGAATATCATAATCACCGAAGCTCGGATAATCAGCCAATAAACCTCCAGTATTGGGGCTTTGGCTCCGCACACACAGTTAACCCTTCAGTGACCTCCTTATTTATTTATTTTCTTTGTTTTCCCCTTTAAAGCTCAATCATGGTAAGTGGGGCACAATCCATAGATACCTACAGTACAGCGCCCCTTAGTCAGACTCCATTCGGGGCTTCACTGGCATAAAAATTCCATAAGAACAAATAAGCCCAATAATTCTCAGGATGGGTAAAACAGGCAAGTAGATCAATAACTTCCTTAAATCACATCCATCCATAGAGGAGAGCGTCTATTTATCCCAGCAGTATATATTCTTACGGTTGCCATATATACAGATCAGCTACATTGTGTTACAATAGCGACACCTGGTGGTGGGACCTTTGTATTCTAATCTAAGGCATGTGACCAAATTGTAACAAATGGTGTCTACAGCGGTACAAATAGGTACAACAACTATGGTTGGTTACTATAACATACAACAACATTTGACTATTTATCCCAATCTGACCATATGCCATAACAGGGTTTATCTTCTTTCTAAAAATATCCTATTCTGGTTGGGGGATTCTCGCTTCACCTTGCCAGTTTCTGTATCGGGGCCATTAACTTTATCAAGGGGTACTCCAGCCCACAAACACTTCTCCATAAAATAGGGGATAAGCGTATAGGGGCAGGAATAGCACTTTAACATAAAGCCGCCATCATGAACCCAATACCAAACACCCCTGTTTGTTAGGCTTGTCCATTACACTGCAGTTAGTTCTTCTCCTACTATCTCTCTCTCTCTTTCCTAGCTGCAGGTATTACAATGCTGCATTTTCAGAAACTTGTGCAATAAACCAAATCGGCTGTCTACTCAACATTAATCCAACTGGAGCTCATGGTTGTGGCAATCGACCTAAATATATCACATATAGCATTGGTGCCCATGGCTTCTTCAAAGACATATTATTAAAAATGTAGATTTTTTTTAAACATTTATATTTTATTGAATTTTATGTAGTTAACATATAAACAACAAATAAACTGGTCACATTATAAAGGCCATTTGTCCAGTTACAGGCAATGACAGGAAGCAAATATTCAGTTGAAGAGCATAGACTCAACCTGTAGCTACATTACCAATGGATACTGCTAGACTGGCAATACAGCTATAGCTAGCATCCTCAATAGCTAAATTAACTTTACTAATCTCCTGTCACCAATATCAACAAGCTTTGACTTGAAAAAATTGGATCAAATGACAACTGTCCCTAACTACACAAAAATACAAAAACAAAGCAAAACGGACATAGAACAAAGAGTCACCACCTTCTCCCGGCAGAGCTGTATGATCACTGCCCGTATATCCCCCGGTTCCAGACAGCAGCGATCCTGAAGAGAAGGAAGCGCCATCATAGGACTCTGTAAATTTATGGATGTTTGGTAAATTAGGGAAACTCAGCCTTTTTTGCCTACTGTATTATACATATTATTGATGTCCCTGTCCTCGGCTCCTCTTTGACCCCTGCAATTATGCATGGCAGCACATCTAAATGCCCAAAAATAAATAAATAAATGGGGCTAAAAAAGTAAAGTGAAAATAAAAAAAAATATGATTTGGAATGAAAGCTAGTAAAAAAAAAATTACGATATGCACTCCTCATTCATTTTTAATATTGAGCGGCTGAATTTTCTGGTCCCTGCCCGCTCCCGAAAATTGAAAGACAAAAAAAAAAAAATGTATCTTAATTTTTAAACAGGGATCAATTTATATGGGCGGCAGGGACCTGAAAATGTAGCCGACAATAATAAAAATGTGGAAAGGGGCTATTTAAATGTAAAAATAATATATTTTTTATAATACATTTTTTAAAATGTTTTTATTAGTAATGTATTTTAATATTGTGTTTAATAAATTAAATAAAATGTGTGTGTATTTTATTTAATTTTTTTCATTATTTAGGTAGTACTACTACAGACTGTTCCATGATGGGAGCTGTAGTACCTGTGACAGATCACAGCAGGTATCACTCCTGACACCCGATGCGACTGAATAATAGGTACATATATGGTATATACTCATACTACAGTGGGACCAGAGAAGAGCGGCTGGCTGCCCGCATCTATGCATTATACAGGACGATAGCAGCGAGTGTCAGAAGTGACACCCGGGGTGATCTGTCTATTAGCACAGGTACTACAGCTCTCATCATGAAACAGTCTGTAGTACTGCCAAAAAAATAGAGGAAAAAAAGTGAAACACACAAACTTTATTAAACACATTACTAAAATACATTATTAATAAAAATTAGTCGAGAATTTATTCGCATCAAATCGATTTTTTGTTAAAAATTCAGCGAATCGGTTGAATCGAATTTTTCAAAAATTCGCTCATCTCCAATAGATACCAGAAAATATCTCACCCAATGATAATGATTGTAAATATAAAAAAAGACCAATGAATACATTGTTTTATAAATCCCAATTCATGTCAGTAAATAAAAGATATTGGCCATATTTGTATAAATAGCTCTAGATTATAAGTAAGATTATGGTATGATGGTAAGTTATGCCATTTACTAATGTATTGACACTTTACTGCATCTCCTTCCATGTATAAATATCTAAGTCTCCCTGCTCCAGTTAATTTCCATCCATGGGAAGTGAGGACCCGCAGGAGCATGTGATGTTCAATATGACCATTATGTCTAGGACTGAATGCACATTCCCATTCCTCTGATGCACTGCACAGATGTATGTTGACGTCCACGTGTCTTCTGTCCAATGTTTGCTGGTCAGCTCTAAAGTACATATGCCCAAAGCATCCTGTCATTGGGATGCATATTCGGAGTAGGAGAGAGCAGAGAATGGCAGCACATGATAGCAGCAGCTCTGAGTATGTCAGTATGGGGCAGACATTGGAAGCACAGCTCAGATAAGTGAAGCATAAGAACGCTTAAGAGGAAGTTAGATGGCAGGATTTGTAGTTTTAGAGCGATCACATACATGGCTTCTCAAAACTACAATGGATCCCTGGGGAAGATCAGGATCAGTATGAGCTGTCACACTATATTATCCTACTACTTACTACTGTAAGACCCTTCCCAAACCAGAGGTAAATTAAAGGGAATCTGTTCCAAACCCATGGAGGGAGATTTATCAAAACCTCTACAGAGGAAAAGTTGACCAGTTGTCCATAGCAACCAATCAGATTGCTTCTTTCATTTTTAAAAACACCTCTGGAAAATGAAAGAAGCAATCTGATTGGTTGCTATGGGCAACTTCACCACTCTTCCTCTACACAGGTTTTGATAAATCACCCCATGGGGCCATTCCTATATCCGTCTGTATTTCCATAAGGAGAATAATGTTATTCTTTGGTACAAAAAGTCAAAATGCTGAAGTGCTGAGAGCAGGAACACATCCTTTGCTCCCGCTCCCATCCCTGTGTCTGCTTGACTAACAGTCAGTTGGAAGCCAAGCCCTGTTTCCAAATCTTACACCTGCACAAAATTTGTATTCACAGCCAAGGAATAAGATATGAAAACAGGGCTTGACACTGTAAGGGGAGCCCTCACTGTCAATCAAGCAGGGACAGTGATGCTGGGGTGGGAGGAGGGGGGAGGTGTTCCAGCCTTTTTGACACTTTGCACCAGAGAGTTAAATAGTTATGAAAGTACCATGTGTCTCCTTGCCCTAGCAGCTTTCCAACAGTGTCAGTAGTTTTGAATGTAAATTGCAGCTCACATTTTCCCTTTAAAGGTTTTGTAAACTTTTGCATTGATTTGCTTTATTGTTGATTTGTTACCTGTATGCAAAATGATTTAACTTTGTAAATAGTCTACATTATTGCAATAAGTTGGTCCAACTTGATATAATGTTTTTCAAATGTATCCATAGGTGAATGAAATGCTTTCCCCTGGTCATGGCCTCCTTGTGGAACTGGTAATAACCTTCCAGTTGCTGTTCACAATTTGCGCAAGCTGTGATTCAAAACGTAATGACATCACTGGGGCTGTAGCATTAGCCATTGGATTTTCTGTGGCTATAGGACATTTATTTGCTGTAAGTACAATTTAATATGAATATCTAAGTATTTTTATGAACGTTTTGACATATTGCTACATGTATATAGTTGAATCTCTGTTAGGACATAGGAATATCAAATAGAGGGGCCACTTATATTAGTCACTCACAGCAAAGAATAGCAGGGATCCCAGCATAACCATGTACTGGATGGTGGCCTATGCAATGCATATTTAACCTGCAGAATTATGGCAAGAGATTCCTTCAGTTCAAATGAATGATTGTCCTTAAAATACATTAACTGCTTAAAGGGGTACTCCGTTCCTAGACATCTTATCCCCTATCCAAAGGATATGTGATAAGATGTCTGACTGTGGGGGTCCCGCCGCTGGGGACCCCCGTGATCTCAGCTGCAGCACCCTAGACATCACGGGTGCACAGAGCGAACTACAATCCATGCCGGATGACTGGCGATGCAGGGTGGAGGCTTGTGATGTCACAGTCACGCCCCACTCGTGACTTCGCGCCCACGACACCTCAATGCAAGTATATGGGACTTTCATTGAGGGGGCGTGGCCGTGACATCATGAACGGGGTGGGGCATGACTGTGACGTCACAAGCCTCCGTCACTTCACCCGATGCTCTTAATCAACGCCTGGTGCAGCACGGAGATAAGATGTCTAGGGGCCTCTCCTTACTTTTAATGGGGTCTTGAGTGAAGGAATTCCCCTCTATGATGTCCCTTTGCCCTAATCGAGAGTATGATAAGGCTTATCTGTCTCCTTCAGTATACTGTATAGCTTCTGGGAGGCCATATCATTGTTTCTCTCAGTCTTTGTGACTGATAAGATTACATTTTTATTAAATACCATACAATGTAAAGCCTTGTTGATCTAATGGCTGCAGTGGTTATTACATATTCTTAATAGTCTTCAATAAGATCGGGGAATACATAAAAATGTAAATCACTAATTTTATTGAATAAAGAAACACTTGTTTTCGTCATTACTTCTTGGCTTACGTATGGTTAACAGTGATTTATGTTCCACTTTTTGTCCCTACTGTGCTACATTACAAATGCTTAATTCTATAAAACCTCATCTCTGTTATAAATGTTGTTTGCTTCTAATTTAACAAGATGTTTCTAACATTATATTTATTCCATACTTTTATTAGATCAATTATACAGGAGCCAGCATGAACCCAGCTAGATCCTTTGGACCAGCTGTCATTATGAACATATGGGAACACCATTGGGTATGATGATCTATATTCATTATATTATTAGAATTGTTCTTAACTTGTATTAAATTACATTCTTTATTCAATAGACCTGACTCTGTCTTTATCTTAACACAAAGGCTCAGAGCCAGTATTAAAAGTTTTATACTATACTAAGCACACTAAGCACACAGTGTGTCACTGTTAGGCTGGGTTAACATATATCAGGCGTCCGACATAGTTTCCCTTTGGCGTGCATCAGAGGGAAACTGATGCTAGAACTGATCCCATTCATTAAAATGAGACAGTTCACAATCATCCAGCGTCATAATTTTGACGCCGGATGGTTGGACATGCCAGAGGGCACCGAACAGGAGAATGCAGAAACAGTGGACTCCGGACAACATACAACTGATGACAACTTGTCATCAGTTGTGGCATCAGTTGTGTCGAGATCTAGGCTGAATTCCAAAGGATAGGGGATAAGATGTCTGATAGCGGGGGTCACCGCCGTTGGGGTCCCCCTTGTTCTCCCTGCTGCACCCAGCATTCGTTTAGAGCATCGGGTACAGCGGCAGAGGCTCGTGACGTCATGGCCATGCCTTGCTCATGATGTCTTGCTCCATGCACCGGATTTCTGGGGTGCCGTAGCCAAGATCGGGATAATATGTCTAGGGGCAGCGTACCCCTTTAAAGGGGTACTCCGCCCCTAGACATCTTATCCCCTATCCAAAGGATAGGGGATAAGATGTCAGATCGCCGGGGTCCCGCTGCTGGGGACCCCGGGGATCGCTGCTGCAGCACCCCGCTATCATTACTGCACAGAGCAAGATCGCTCTGCACATAATGACGGGCAATACAGGGGCCGGAGCATCGTTACATCACAGCTCCGCCCCTCGTGATGTCATGGCCCGCCCCCGTCAATACAAGTCTATGGGAGGGGGCGTGGCAGTTGTCACGCCTCCTGCCATAGACTTGCATTAAGGGGACGGGCCGTGATGTCATGAGGGGCGGAGCTATGACGTCACGCTGCTCCGGCCCCTGTATCGCCCGTCATTACGCACAGAGCGAACTCGCTCTGCGCAGTAATGATGGCGTGGTGCTGCAGCAGCGATCCCCGGGGTCCCCAGCAGCGGGACCGCGGTGATCTAACATCTTATCCCCTATCCTTTGGATAAGATGCTAGGGGCGGAGTACCCCTTTAAGAACTTTTTACACAGACCAATTGCAGGCAAATAAGCATTCCTAGGAACACTTGTTTCCTATAAACAGCCTATGTAAGGTTGTGTTCACAAGGGGCATTTAATAAGCTGCATCATGTTAATTACTGCCCCAATTATACCATGAATAGCACAATCTTATCATGGTCATGCGAATCACGGAAAAATTGTGCAATTATTATGGCAATTTCAAAAATGGTGGTACCACTGATTAAATGCCCAATGTGAATAGCCTAAAAGGGCTAGCGTTAAACGGGTACTCCACCCCTAGATATCTTATCCCTTATGCAAAGGATAGGGGATAAGATTTCTGATTGCGGGGGTCCCGATGCTGGGGACCTCTGGGATCTCGGCTCCGGCACCCTGCTGTCATTACTCCACACAGCAAACTCGCTCTGTGCGTAATGATGGGCGATACATGGGCCGGAGCATTGTGACGTCATGGCCCGCTCCCTTAATGCAATTCTATGGAAGGGGGTGTGACAGCCACCACGCCCCCTCCCATAGACTTGTATTGAGGGGGCGGACCGTGACATCATGAGGGGCGGAGCCATTACCTCACAATGCTCCAGCCCCTGTATCGCCTGTCATTATGCACAGAGCGAGTTTGCTCTGTGCAGTAATGACAGCGGGGTGTCGCAGCCGAGATCCCGGGGGTCCCCAGCAGAGGGACCCCCGCCATCAGACATCTTATACCCAAAGGATAGGGGATGAGATGTCTAGGGGCGGAGTACCCCTTTAAGCCAACAAATGAGTAAGCTCATTCATGACTGAATTCATGACTGAATCCTTTGTGCAGCCATTTAAATTATTGTTATCCAATGTACATCGCCTTCTGTAAACAGAGGATATGAGGGCTGCAATGGTGAATTTATAGGGCCACACAAACAATCCTGTGATTGTTTGTGCCCCCTGGCAGCACATCTGGGTGAGCCTTGTGAAGGATCAGAAACCGAGAGCCGTTGCCAATGAAAGAGAAAGAATTAGATGAATTTGTCCTTTTACACATGTAGAGAATCAAATCTGCATTTCTTACACAATTTTCCACTTGATTCATTTAATGTTTTTGGTTTTAACAAATCTCCATCTCCTCCGTCTCCAGGCTGACTGTTCTTGTAACTTTTCAGATATATAATGATAAGACTAGATTTTAGTGCAAATTCACATACATCATATTTGCAACCTTTTTGCATAGAATTTGCAGACAGAAGTCCCAAATGGACTTAATCTGATTAGTAAAATGTGGGCTATTGCTTCTAGGAAGAAATATCTCCTCCCCTGGAGATAATATGGAATCTAAGGCAACATGGAACATTGCAGTAAAGAAAGATTCTTGTATTGCTTCATATGAGATATGAGGCAAATAGAATAGTGTTTTAGAGATGGGCAATTTGCTTATATACAAATTGAATTTAACCTTAAAGGATTACTCCAGTGGCATTTTTTACCTTTCCATTATGCCCCAGCTGCAAAAAAGTAAAATAACAAACTTCAACTCACGTTCCCCAGTGCGCCAATATTGCTCTTCTGTATTCTAGGCCTGGTCTTCTTTCGCTTCCTGAAGCCAGATGCGTCACACTGTGCTCAGCTTATCACCCACCGCAGCAGTGTCGCGCAGTGTCATGTAATGGGCCCCACAGGCAAAAGCTGCAGGGACAACACAGTATTTTTTACCCCAAAATATACACACTTTGACCAATGTGTATTATAAATATAATAGAATGAACATAAGTCCAGCCCAATAACTCAAAAATACGATGCTTGACTTTATTCGTAACTGCTACATAGAACACAGATGCGGACACAACAGTGACACGTTTTGGCCCATGTCTTGAGCCTTACTTATGTGTCTGCATCTGTGTTTTATGTAGTAGTTCTGAATAAAGTCAAGCATCATATTTTCGAGCTATTGGGCTGGACGTATGTTCATTTTATTATAGCTGCTACGTTGAGGTCCGCACCGGTCCGTGCCCATGTGACGGTATGATGTGAGCTGATTTACCTGTTTGCTGCTTGGATACTACAAATATACATATAATGTTATTATCTACATTATCGAAAAAGGTTTTACAAATGATAGGTGGGCTTTAAATTTGGTGTTATGCTCCACTGTTCAGTGTTCATATTAATAATCTATCATATATTTTCTTAGGTGTACTGGGTTGGACCAGTGGTAGGCGCAGTTTTGGCAGGAGTCCTGTATGAATATGTGTTCTGTCCAGATGTTGAACTCAAGAACCGTTTAAAGGAGGTCTTAAATAAGGCAACTCAACCATCCAAAGGGAAGTACAGTGAAGTAGAAGAAAGTAAAAGTCAGATAGAATCCGATGACTTGCTTCTGAAACCTGGGATTGTTCATGTTTTCGAAGAGAAAAAAGGAAAGGAAACCTCCGGTGATGTATTATCTTCTGTATGACTAGAGGCGGAAGCCAGAGAAAAGCCATCGAAACCATCACCAACATTTTTCTCAATCATGGAAACCGATATATTATAAAGCAGCTGTATAATCCACAAATATGTACTTACATCATTCAGTTAATAGTATCTCCCAAGCTTGAATCCACCACAGTGTAAAACTATCACTATATAAGATGTGCACCTAATCTTTGGGCACTGTCCTCTTGGCAAATCTGAGGTAAATAAGAGTGATGCTTAATTTAACAAGAAGTCAATATTGAGCCTGAAATCTGCCCGTTTAGCATCTAGATTGACAGTGCACATTAGTTTAAAGTACCCACCGGCAAATTCAAACGAATGGTTTTTCCTCTGGCACATAATTGGTTGTTGTCAACGCTGATTAAGATGTCCCCCTATTAAATCACTATCTGGAGAGCAGCATATGCACAATAGATGTAACATTTAGGATGAAATATCATTATTATAATCTTTTTTTATCTTTAAAAAAAAAAAACTATATATATATATATATATATATATATATATATATATATATATATATACTTTTTGTTTCTAATCGTAAACTTTTGAGAAAGTACTTTACAGAAAAAGAAAAAGCATCCAGAGAAAACATCAAATGGCTTGGGGAGTAGAAAAATCTTTAAGTACCATTTTTTTCCTGTCCATGTATTTTTCTCTTTGTTTGATTTGTTGAATGACTGGCAATTTATCAGGACCGTACAAAAAAGAGTTCTGAATAACACTCTAAAAATAGACAAAAGACCTTTCTCTTGTGTTTAATGTGAAAGGCAATTTTATGGCATCTTACTTCATTCTAAAATTATTCAGATGTAAATAGTTTACATGTGAAATCAAATATGATGGCATTTAAAGTTGTTATCTTCACACCACTCTTATGCTATAACAGACCCTAACATATGCACATATGCTTATACAGTAACCCCCGACATGTGATGGCCCCGACATATGATCAAATCGACATACGATGCTTTTATATGTCGGGGCCATCGCATTAACTGCTATCCGACAGCGCAAAATGCTTAAGCTGCTGTCGGATAGCAGTTTAAGCATCCCGGACAGGTTCACTTACCTATCCCCGCTGCTCCGGGTCCACTTCGCGATCCTCCGGTGTCTTCTGCATCTTCTCCTGGGTCCGGGCCTCGCTTTCCGGCATCGTTACTACGTCGCTGCGCACGCCATGCGTAATAACGTCACCAGAAAGCGAGGCCCGGACCCCGGAGAAGATACGGAAGAAGCCAGAGGATCCCGAAGAAGATGTCGGAGCAGCGGGACAGCATCGGGAGCCCCTGGGACAGCATCGGGAGCGATGAGGACGCGGTCTGGAGCGGAGGGGACAGGTGAGTATTAAATGCACTTTTTACATTGCATGAATCCCTCAACATACGATGGATTCGACAAACGATGGGTCGTTTGGAACGAATTACCATCGTATGTTGAGGAACCACTCTATAGCATGACAGGGTGAGATAATAGCATAGCTTCTTTATTAGTCCAAGTGGATATAACAAAGATATTTAAAGGGGTAGTCCACCACTAGACATCTTATCCCCTCTCCAGAGGATAGGGGATAAGATGTCTGATCACGGGGGGTCCCGCCGCTGTGTGACGCCACGCCCCGCCCCCTCAATGCAAGTCTATGGGAGGGGGCGTGACAGCCGTTATGTCCCCTCCCATAGACTTGCATTGAGGGGCGGGGCGTGATGTCACATGGGGGCGGAGTCGTGACATCACGATCTTCCATTCCCGTGGTCGGGAGCCAGAACCTCCAGCGCTGCCAGAAGCAGATACAGGTGGGTGCTGCATGCTATTTTGCGGGGGTTACACTTCTTTGACTCCCATCTATTAGACATTTACCTAATAGATGATAATAGAGGTATTGAATATCTCTGGTTGTGGCCCTTGGGAGTGGTTTGATCTGACAAAATAGTCCTCAGAGCATAAAAGTTTAAGGGAAAAAAAACTGCATTTCTTATATAACAATGAATTGTGTCTACTGTATGTCTGTTTCCCCTTATTTTTCCCAGAAATTTCCATGGATTTAGTGAGAGTGTATAATGGCTAATAGCAGATTTCCATATACAGCAGTGTGTAGTCTGTGAGTTGGATCCAGGCTACAAACTATCATGAATCAGCTAATGTTTCTTGAATATTGCATATTTAGGTTATTGCACTCGTAATAGTTAGGAATGGATTCTATTAATACATTATATTATATATGTGCAATGGACACTCCAAGACAACAGTGACTATTTAGCAGAAGAGTTACTCTGAAGTGTGAAAGGCTACCAACGGTGGAGAATAGCAGAAATATGATTTATTAGTTGAAATATTTATATAACTTTGTTTTGCATGTATTGTACAATAATCATACTCTGACAGTATATGTATATAATCTAATAAACGTGCAATTTATTTACTCACTATCATACTGTTAATACTGTATGTAGTTCACTGGATCAGAGAAAACGAAATTAAAAACAAAAAATTGTGATGGAGTTTCTACTTTTCTTTGACAGTGATTTCCCTTAATTTGACATCTTATTGCAATTCAGATCTATTTATTAAATCTATGTGCAAGATGCTAACAATATGGTGATGTAAGTGCACCCTGTTTTCTAGCGTGTAAAACCTGATTTGCACCATCCTGTTTGTCAAAAATAGACAATTGTCACTGATAATCTCTGTTCTGTGGAAAGGAGTTATGACATCAATGATTATTCAGGAAAAAGAGCAAAGGTATTAAAGGATGTATCCGCCATAAGGTGATTTTAGTACTTACCTACTAGACAGTAATGGACATGCTTAGGAAGGATCCGTGCTTGTCCTGGAGCTAAACGGCTATGTTCTGAGTCAACCATAATGCTGTGGCTATCTTTTTGGGAACTGGCTACTTCCTGTTGGTGTTCCCTCCTTCGAACTACATGTCCCATAAATCCTTGTTTGTAAGTGTGAGGTCATTTTTCTTCGTCCCACACATCAGCCACCCCACCCATTGAAACACACCTGTTCTCCCTTGAATGCAATAGACCATTGTTATCCAGGGGACCTTCAGCTGTTGCCAATCTACAATTCACTGCAGAATGATCTACCACCCAAACAAACTCCCTTTGAACACCTGACTAGTGATGTAATGTCTCGGGTCACACTGCAACCTGGGAAAACCTAAGATAACACTCCTTTTGTATGCTGTTAAAAATAAACATTGGGCCAAAAATCACAGAAGAATTGCGAGATCACCATGAAACACAGGTACAGACACTACATTTTGATCTACACTACCTTTACAGTCCCTGTAGCATAGTCAAATAAAAAAAAATGTTGGAATACCACTTAAAGGTTTGCTAAAAACTGCAATCTACAGAAAATCGTGGTAATGTATTATTTCTACTTGCCTGGTATATAGCCAAGAAATATAAAAAGAAAGCTAATAAAAAATATGCTTTTCCATTTTTTATCATAGTCACAAAAACTGTAGGACCCCAAAACTCAAAAGGGGCTAAACTGCCTTCCACCATGGCCCCAGTAATTTGTCCTTCGTACTGACGGCATATTATTAATTTAGATTAAAACATAGATCTATGTTAATCTAAACAAACATTCATTGTGTTTATCCTTCAATCATTAGACATTACTTTTGTTTTGGGAATTTTTCTATTGACAAAAAGTTTTATTACAGGGGAGAGACCCGATGGCATCCAATATAAAGGGCTATGAAATCATAATTTTGAGGATTCGTATTGCACCCTAAGGCAACTCTGCATTGCTTTAATAACTGAAAAATAATTCCTAATATCTTTCAAAACAGGAAATCAGTAAATGCAACCTCAGCCTGTAAGGAAGACACTAACACAACAAGGGGGCATAAGAGAAATTTATAAGGTTATCTTTGTTTGCTCAGACATTTACAATGATTGTAGCTTAGGTACTCAGTCATATTTTATTACACAATTTTTATATATTCAATAAAAAAACTTTTATTAGTATATAAGGGAATTGCCTTATGCCATATAAAACACACATCTATCCAAATTACTTAATTTTGGAGCAGGGTCATTTTCACAAGGGAAAACAATGCATGTGGAACAACGACCATTCAGAGAGAAGGTTTTCTTAACCCCTTAAGGACGGACCCATTTTTTACGTTAATGACCAGGCTCTTTTTCTTTTATTGGACATGTGTCTCTTTAAATAGTAATAACTTTAGAACGCTTTTTCTGAGCAGAGCGATTCTGAAATCGTTTTCTTCGTGACATATTGTACTTTTTATAAGTGGTGCATTTTTGTTGACACATGCAGCATTTTTTGGGAAAAACATTTCTGGCTTTTTTTTTCACTGTAAAAGTGATGTTATATTTATTTTGTGGGTCAGTACGATTATGGCGATACCCATTTCATTTAGCTTTCTATGTTCTTTTTTCCTTTTCTGAGCAAAATTATTTTGCTGCCATTCATTTTCCAACAGCCGTAACTTTTTTATTTTTTCATCTGACGCCATTGTGTAAGGGCTTTTTTTTTGCGGGATGAGCTGTACTTTTTGTTGGTATCATTGGTATATTTTGCGATATGTGCTACCTTTTGATCTCTTTTATTCCGCTATGTGTACCAAAATTGGCTAATTTTGTGTTTTTTTGTTGTTTTTTTTATGCCGTCCACCATACGGGATAATTTACATTATAGTTTTATAGTTCATGTCATTACAGACGTGGCAATACCTATTATGTATATGATTTGTGTTTTTGATCTTTTTTGGTGATAATATACAGTGGGGATCAAAAGTTTGGGCACCCCAGGTAAAACTTTGTATTAATGTGTACAAAGAAGCCAAGGAAAGATGGAAAAATCTCCAAAAGGCATCAATTTACAGATTAGACATTCTTATAATATGTCAACAAAAGTTAGATTTTATTTCCATCACTTTCAAAATAACAGAAAACAAAAAAATGGCATCTGCAAAAGTTTGGGCACCCTGTAGAATTTATAGCATGTGTTGTGATTTGAGGCCTTTTGGAGATTTTTCCATCTTTCCTTGGCTTCTTTATGCACATTAATACAAATTTTTACCTGGGGTGCCCAAACTTTTGATCCCCACTGTAGGGCTTTTATTGGGAAAGGGACATTTTTTTTTTTTTTTTTTTTTTACACTTCATACTTTTATTTAAAAACTTTTTATTAGATTTTTTACACTTTTTACTGGTTATACTATGATGCAATACATTTGTACTGCAGCACAGTATGACCCGATCAGCTGCACACAGTACAGCCTGTGCAATCCAGCCTGTAGCTGGATCTCACAGGCTTCCATAGCAGGCAGACTGAAGGTCATGATCTAACCTCCTACTGCCATAGCAACCAACAACAGCGCGCTCCCCCTGTCAACACCATAGATGCCATGATCATGATTGATCACGGCATCTATGAGGTTAATGCTGCTGGGACTGGAGCGATTGTGGCCCCGGCAGCTGTGGCTGGACTCCGGCTGTGATTGACAGCTGGGTCCCACCACCAATCTCCTTCACTGCCCGCGGCAGTGCAGGAGATCTCTAGGACATATGCATACGTTCCAGAGTGCGAATGTGTCGGGTGCTGGGACATATGCATATGTCCTATAGCGGGAAGGGGTTAAAGAAAACCTCTAGCCAGCCCCCCAAAAATGAGAAATTTATAATCATTAAATAGCTTAGGCTGCCCCGTTCACACAACTTTTTACATTTTCTTGATATGCTCTCCCATTTCAAAAAATATTTGGGCTTTTAGTTTGTCTGACAATTCATGGAATAATCAGATGGGAGTGACCTTAGTTTTAATAATACGAGAGTGTCAGGGTTTTCATTCCCCTTCTACTTGCTTCTCAGCAGACAGCAAAATACAGGGGAGACACACCTGCTAAAATATCACTTTTAGTAGATTTCAGGTTAAAATGTAAATACCCCACAAACATTTAAAAAAAAAAAAAAAAAAGGCCAGTATGGCCAAGCACTAGCCAAGCTACGATCAATGAGAGGGCTTCAGGGCAAAACAGTGAACGAAAATAGAAAATATTGCAATAGGTGAAACCAGTGCTCAGTAGAAAAACACCAGTCGGTTCTTACCTAATGGGAGTGCTTGTATAACAGATATCTCCAGTCAAAAAGTGTGATAGGTACAGGCTAAGGACAGGGGGGCAAGTCCCCACAAATCCCTAAGTGTGGAGTGGTGTAAACTAGAACCTCACAGAGGGAACCAGCGGAGCACCCGCCCTAGTAAGGGCGACCCCCACCCCGAACTATGCTTTGAACAAAACCTAGAACACCCTATAGTGTAAAAACCCCTACAAGTTTAACGTTGCTAGGCAACAAACATCAGGGGGATATAGTGCAAGGTGTGGAAAAATATATACAAAAGGGTAAGTAGGAATGTATATAACTTACAGTAATAAAGAGTTGTACTGGATATAACTCACAGTAATAAAGAGTTGTTCCGTCAGAATGGAGCCCTGTGTAAACCAAAACAGAGCTCCAAAGCATCCCATCCAGGTGTGGTGGGATCACTGTCTGGAAATTAGGGACAGTGGTCCCAACTCAAGGTGCCGACATGTGAGTGCACGACCACCTCGATGCAGCATATGGCTAACAGCACCAATGTCTATGATAGAGGGGGGTTAAATACATATACTGTATTTACATTTACCTGAGCACGCGCCAGCAGCCTGCTCACACCGGAGATCATTTCCAGCTCTACATTATATCTGCGGGTGGCGGGCCGAGGCGCCGGCTGCGTCTCTGGTTGTCAGAGTAACGAGTTAGGTGACTGGCTCCTTCCCTGACTTGGTTAACATTTATAGTAAGCAGGTATTGAGGTCGGAGGGATAACAAACAGTCAGGGTAACATTATAAACAAAGGGTTGGAATAGCTTGTTAGGTGACAATAAAATGAAAGTAATCTCATGACTGTACACAATTGATCACATGACCGTATGGAATGAATAAGGGTATGGAGAAAAGCCTCACTAGGAAAAAGGGTAGGGGTAATATTGGCTGTAAAAAATGGGGGGGGGGCGGATATGCACGTCAATGGAGAGGTCAGATGAAACTGGCAAAGTTCAGTTGTTCATTAAGACCTAGTCTTGCCTTTCCCCTCCCTTTTTCTGACTTTGGACTTTCACTATTAGCATTGCATCATTATTCCTCTTTCTTACCTGCGGAGTGCTATTAGATATTATACATCCTTTTCCGTCATCATATATATCACCCAAACGCATATGAGGCTGATGCTAAACATATATGTATATTCATTCTTTTGTATAAAATTTTTCATTATTATACCTTCAGATTTGCAGTTTGTTCCTTTGGTGTGATATATTGATTTTGTTTCATCTCTTGATGTTTTTTTTATCTTTGCTCACTCATATTTTTTGTACACATTTTTTGTGGATTTATATTTATTATATTCATTATATTGTGGTTTGTAAGGGGTTAAGTTAACCATCATAGGTGTGCTCCACCTCTTCCGGATCATTTCTCCCGTATATAAGGTGAGATGGACATGTGTTTAGTTATATTACTAAGGGTGTTCCACGCCTGAAACACGTCATCATGTCTCTTCACTGACCTGTGTATCTGATTTTATTCAATAAACGGGACTTTCTGCATATTCCGTGCTGGCATTTTCTTCTTCTTCCTGGATTTTGGTGTTGCTGAGCACCTGCCGTGCTGTGGACAGGACGTACAGCTGATGACCTGATCTACCTTTCTCTTCACTATAAAATAAATAAATATGAGAAAATTTGGATTAGGAACACGACTAAGTGAACAACCAAAAAAAGGACAACAAAAAGGTAGGAAAGGAGAAAAAATGGTAGGGGAAAAAAGGGGGGAAGGTTTTGAGGATTCTCTTTACAGGTGTGAATACATTAGATAGTATCCAAACAATATTGCACGATGTCTGAAAGGCAAAAGAATGATAATTAAAAACAAAGTTAAAATATTGACATACGCTTAAAAACAACACTGCTGGAGAACTAATGAAACAAAGCAAAACTTAAAAAATGTGTTTAAACCATACAGTTGCACAGTGTTTAGCCTCCAAATCCACTCAATTTCCCATTGCGCTAACTTCTTATTGACATCCCCACCTCGTAGGCCAAGATCAACATAATCGATGCCCTTGACTCATAGCACCGATCCATCAACTTGATGTTGGGCCAATAGGTTTAAGGTCCTCAATGTTTTCACTAGTTGGGGAAAGACAAATATCACGTATGTGTTCACCTGTGGTGCCGGTAACACTATGCTGGATATTAAATGTTTTTGTCACCCTAGAATTTGTAAATGTATTACTTTTTTAGATATTGGGGCATGCCACGCATCTTTCACATGGCTTACAACCCTTTTTGGGACCTGAAGAGCCAAAGGGATTTGTAGGAGTGGTGGGAATATACTCACTTTGAATAAGTAGATCCCGTAAATTCTTGGAGCGTCTGGCAGTCATTTTCAGTTTTGGAGGAACATAGTATCGTAATATGGCATAGATAGGTGTTTTCATGATAGGTAGGTGTTTTTCTATACATCATTTCATTTTTATCTATTGGGAGTTGTAATCAGTTACAAATATTATAGAGTCATCAGGAATTTTTACTCTTTTCTCATGTAGAAGACATTGCCTTGGTGTTTCCTTCGCTCATTGATAAGCTTTTTTCAGGCCTGAATGGCTACAACCACGTTCTCTGAATCTTGTTTGCAATAATTTAGCTTGTTTCTCAAAATCATCTTGGGAGGAACATATTCTACGGATACAAAGGTATTGACCAGTTGGTATACCATCAATTACATGTTTCAGATGTTTCAGGAGGCATGAAGGTACGAGTAATTAGCTGTTTCCTTTCGGAACGCATTAGTCTAAATGAATTCATATTAATCATGAGTAAAAGTAACGTCTAGAAAATTAGCCGATTGTTAATGAGATGTGTAAGTGACTTTGATATTCCTATCATTGCGATTAATGGAAGATGTGAATGCATCCAAATGAACTGTGTTTCCCTGCCAAATCATGAGGACATCATCAATGTACCGCGTTTAGAAAAGAACGTGGTCCATCACGAAGTCTCCGTGATCTGACAGGAAAAGGTCCTTCTCCCACAGCCCCAGGAACAGGTTTGCATACGAGGGCGCATAAGGTGCCCCATAACAGTGCCCTGGAGCTGCAAGTAGAGGGACCCCTTGAAAGTGAAAACATTTAAGCAAAGTGTTAAAGCAAATTCCAAAGTTTCCCCCAAAAAAAAATCTGACATTTCAGGTTTTACATTACTTGATTCCAAAAAGAACCATGTAGCTCTGAGTCCATCAGTATGGCGTATACTCGTGTATAAGGACTCTATATCACAAGTCACTAAAAGAGTATCCTCTTCTAGATGCAGCTCCTCAATTCTACTCAATAGATCATTCATGTCTCTTAAAAAAGAGGGTAGACACGCCACAATGGGTTTCAGTTTGTGGTCTATAAATCTACATATATTTTTGGATATGGTTTCCGTTACCTGAGATAATTGGTCTTCCAGGTGGTCTTGAAAAATGTTTGTGGACTTTGGGAAGTCAGAATTCATGGAAAAGTTACCATCAAAGATTGACATAGTTCAGCTGAAAGAATAGAATCTCGTTCAGCCCACTTCAAGATTTTGTCCAAACTGTTTTTAAAGACTAGCTCCCACCATCCTTTTTTTTTTCTCTGTCCTTGCCTATTGCCCATCTATCCCTAACCCCCTCCCTGCCTTAATTTTTTTTTTTTTACTATATTAAAAAGTCCTTTTTGTCTGCCTGGCAGTGTGCTCACTACCAGGCAGACTTCCCCAGCAGGCGCGATGTCACTGATGCCTGCAGGGGGGCCAACACTTCCGCCCTTAGTTCTTATACGCAGGGTGCCTCCAGCAGTTTCACCACTACAACTCCCAGCTTACCCTGATGTCTATTGGCTGTCAGGGCTTGCTGGGAGTTGTAATGGTGAAACAGCTGGAGGCACCCTGTGTTAAAAACAATGGGGGAGATTTATCAATGGATTTAGACTGGTTTTTCCTGCCTAAATTTGTCTCACAGAAAGTCGCAGTCTAAATATGTGCGACTTTTCTGCGACTTTTGCTCTAGAGGATTTTTAGAACATGATGCATGCAAGTCTATTTTAGACGGAAATGCATTGTAAAATGCATTGGTGCTGAATTTATCAAGTGCGACTTTTGTGCGACAAGTCGCATCTGCCCAAAATACGCTGAAATGTCAGACCATGTTGGAGCAGGTCTAAATGCAGTTTAAGCTGTAGACCCTGAAGTCTGAGCACAGAATTTATCAAGGGCTGTGAGACCTTTGATAAATTAGGAGCACAATAGATAGGAGACTACCACATACGCTGGTCTATAAGCATACCCAGAATAGACTAGATTAGTAAATGTCCCCCAATATCTTTCCATGGCCGCGGCGCAACCCTGGGTCTCCTGCCATAGCGTTTCATTTAATTTAAATGTCGACGGATAGTTTGTGCTGACATGGATGCTTTCTGAGGGTGCCAAGATTTACGGCCATGACTGTAATACACATATTTGTCATTACAAAGGTGCTCTCAGTGCATACTCGGCCCCCAAAAAATAGTCACACAAGTGCATGAACAATAGGGCTAGTAATGCTGGGTGCTGCGTATCATGCTTAACAAAGCTCACTCATAGTAACTGCAGGACCACGCTCCTTCACCCCTACGTACGTTTCAATACTTCTTTGTCTTGACCTTGATGGAGAGTTTGGAATCTGATTGATTGGTTCTGTAGACAGATGTCTTTTATACAGGTTACAAGCTGAGATTAGGAGCCCACCCTAAGAGAGTGCTCCTAATCTTAGCTCATTACCTATATGAAAAGACACATGGGAGCCAGAAATATTGCTGATTGATAGGGGCTCAAATACTAATTTCAATTTATAAATATTTTTAAATTCATTTTGCTGGATTTCAATGGGCAAGTGTACAAAATAAGCAGTGATCTAATAATCTTTTCCTTCACTGTATACATTATTATTAAAGTAGATTTCCATTAGTTATCAATACCACCCAGTGTTGTCTTTATTGCGTGAATGTCTTCTAAGAAACCAAAGACCAGAAGTATCCTTGTAAAGGTGGGATATTTGCTCACAACCCCTCCCCCGCTCCATTATTACCACGGTACCTGACACCTCCAGGGATATCGGGAAGAGACAGGGACCATCAGGCATGGAGGGTAAAAACATTACACTCTGGACTGGGCAGGAGCAGGCTGGCATTATTTAGGCTGGGGAGGGCAAAAAGAACATTCCCTGCCCCACTGATAATGCCAACCTGCTACTGCTTGCTACAGTTGCCACTGGCTGACACTTTTTTTTATGTTCATTTATTATGCACAACAGGTCATTTCTATTTTTCCTTTGTAACAAAGTTTGCAAACACTTCTATTTGCATCATATTGGTGAGTGCTGGGATTTTTACTTTTTTTTAGGTCTTTTTTTCCTGGTCTGCTGTGCAAATGTGTGCAACAGTTGCTGTTGCACTTTAATACTAGCCAACATGTATGAAGAGGCACAATCCTCTTCATACATACCGGCTGGCTGGCCATTAGTGTGCAACAAGTGTGCAGCCTAAACCAGAAGTTACAGAGATGAATACATGATTCCCATAATGTCTAAAGCAGGCAATACACATAGAAACAAAGGATCTGTTATGTTGATCCAACATGCTAAATTCCATTTTTTCCCAACATCTGCCCTAAGGGGATAATCAGAAACCCAAATGATATTGTCAGCAACTCCAGTTGAAATGACAAAGTTTGGACAATTCTATGTGAAGTATTTGTAGCCAACATGGTTGGTCTCTCTGTTACTACTATACATTTAGTAGGTAAGCAAGAAGTAGAGGAACACATAGGAATCAATATGGACGAGAGTTTGTTGTAGTCTGTCACTATGGAAATATAGGTCCACATAGGAGCTATAAACACAAAGGGGGATCTATGTTTTCTATGCCAATCTTTAGTAAGCTCTTGGTAGTGAACAATTGCAGCAGATTTATCAAGAGGCAGACATCTTATGGTAAATCTGGGCCAATCTTTGTTGTGAGCTTCACTGAAATCTACTCCAGCTAAAACTGAGGCCTATGTGCAGGCTTAGGTTTCAGTAAATCCAGCAGGTGTGTTGTGTCCGTTTTGCTAGGCTCCGCCCATATTGTAAACGTTGCCTAGGGTGGCATAAAAGCCCCCCAAACTGGAGTTTTGCAACAGGCATAAATGTATAATAATTTCCCCCTAAACTATTTACATTTTTATTGAGAATATTTGTAAAGTTGTTACTTTTTCCATCTTAGATGGTTTGGAAAAGAAATGGTTATGAAACGCATGACCATTATGTTCCATTTTTTGGCTTGTATGTGGAACGAAATTACAATTTCTTCAATATCTTCCTCATTTTAATAGTTCATAATATTTTACAATAATATAATTGAATTATTTAATGGTAGTTTATGTCTCTTGGTTTACATGATATTTACTACAGGCACTTTTATCAGTAGTCAAAAAGAATTATAGTGTATGTGGGCAAATTTCGGATGCATATATTTGACTGCTAAAGGCATAGTTTCTGTTGCATGTCAGCCCCAAGACCCATGACCTCTAGAATAAAAGTGGCTATAAAAGTTCCAGTCAATGTAGTTGTCTTACTTGTCCCTTCATCTAGCACATACAAAGACCAGTGGATTTACAGTAAGAGAAAGGTGTCAACCATTGAATAATATTTAATGATTAAATACGACAGGTCGTAGACAAAATGGACCAGAAGGATCAGGAAATGTACACAAGTGATGGGCTACGCTCTTCTTTGCCTCAGGTACAGCTTAAGAGAAACAGCTGCATAGACTTTACCAAGAAACAACTGATGCAGCTGTACTGTCTCTCATACATACAGAAAACCACATGTTACTAAAAGACTTGTTTCTTCAGACAACAGAAAGGAAGAGGTCACTTACTAAGATGATTAAGAATATTTAGAAATGCGGTGCTGGGTTTTATCTTAAAAAATTATTTCTGCCAGGATGTTAATCTGATCTAATAGTGCAAATGTCATTGAACAAACAGATGTACAAAGATGACTACTATTATATACAGATGGATAGATGCATTTGATGAAAAGAACAATGAGCTGTTTACAGAGCGTCCTATCACCGGTGTGCCCCGAGATCAGGTGTAAATTGTAGCATCTGGCAACAAGTGATCAGTTTCTCTGCCACGCATTTGGGTATTAAACAAAAGTTTCCTTTCACCTATGTGTGACAGTTCGTCCAGCACCGGCAGAGTTCTGCTACACTTCAGAGGATATTACTACTTAACCTAACCTAAGACCAGTTAAAGGGGTACTCTGGTGAAAAACTTTTTTTTTTAAATCAACTGGTGCCAGAAAGTTAAACAGATTTGTAAATTACTTCTATTAAAAAATTGTAATCCTTCCTGTACTTATTAGCTGCTGAATACTACAGTGGAAAATCTTTTCCGTTTGAAACACAGAGCTGTCTGCTGACATCATGAGCACAGTGCTCTCTGCTGACATCTCTGTTCATTTTAGGAACTGTCCAGGGTAAAAGGAAATCCCCATAGCAAACATATGCTGTTCTGGACAGTTCCTAAAATGGACAGAGATGTCAGCAGAGAGCACTGTGGTCATGATGTCAGCAGACAGCTATGTGTTTCAAAAAGAAAATAATTTCCACTGTAGTATTCAGCAGCTAATAAGTACAGGAAGGATTAAGATCTTTTAATAGAAGTAATTTACAAATCTGTTGAACTTTCTGGCACCAGTTGATTAAATAAAAAAAAAAAAAAAGTTTAATGCCAGGGTAGTATGAGAGCATATTTGAGCCCTTATTACTGCTAAGCATCTTGTGGAACCATAAAAGATAGAAACCAATTTAAATTAAATAAATAAATAATTAAGTAAATAAATAATAATAATTCAGACTGACTTATGCTTATTAGAAAACAAAGCATTTTGTGGTATTCCCTAGAGGATTCGCTAGTATAGAAGAATATCCTAACACTTGAACTCATCATGGTCATCAATATCTTTTGCTGAAGGAAATTCAGTGTAACAAGTTTATTCTCAAGTTCAGCAGTCAGCTAAAGAAAAGCTTGAAGGTTACTGAATCATTGATAAAGCAAGTGGAAAACAGAAAGGTCGAGGACTTCAAAATTCAAACACGGACAATTTTCTTTATCTGTCATGGTATGTTTAATGTATATGAGTATATTACTATACTATACCCACCGCATGATCCCCAAAGGAATACATTTGTCTATTCACAAAATTTAATTTATAACAACAAAGGAAACTAGAACAATGCTGGTGTTTAGACAATAGCAATACTTAAAGGGGTATTCAGGCCAAAAACATCTCATCCCCTATCCAAAGCATAGGGGATAAGATGTCTGATGGCGGGGGTCCCTCTGCTGGGAACGATCTCCCTGCAGCAGCCCGCATTCTATGCGTGGCTGCATCTGCTTTTTCTGAAAGCTCCGGGCTTCCGAGACGGGGATGTGACGTCATGCCACGCCCCCTCCATTCATTTCTATTGGAGGAGGCGTAATGGCCGCAACACCCTCTCCCATAGAAATGAATGGAGGGGGCGTGGCGTCACGTCCCCATCTCGGAAGCCCGGAGCTTTCAGATAAAGCAGACGTAGCAACACATACAATGAGAGCTGCTGCAGGGAGATCGCGGGGGGTCCCAGCGGTGGGCCCCCCGCGATCAGAGATCTCATCCCCTATCCTTTGAATAGGGGATAAGATGTTTTTGACCCGAATACCCTTTTAAAGGGTTTTTACCATCTGACAAAGTTATCCCCAATCCTCTGGCTATGCTGCAAATGGGATTACAGACCCCCAAAGATTCCTTATACGCCATGGTTATGCTTTGACCGCAGTGTGTAAAAGGGTAAACTCCGATCCAGTTGAAGCAGGAGCTGACTTTTATTCTGACAGCCTGAAAGACCTGTAAAAAGATGGCGGCCTAGCCTAAGACCACTTAGTGACCGCTGTGAAAACACGTATGGAGTAATTAAAGGGGTACTTAATTCTTCCAGTACTTATCAGCTGCGGTATAATACAGAGGAAGTTCTTTTCTTTTAAAATTTCCTTTCTGTCTGCCCACAGTGCTCTCTGCTGACACCTCTGTCCATATCAGGAACTGTCCAGAGCAGGAACAATTTTCCATAGCAAGCCTCCCCTGCTATGGACAGTTCCTGAAATGGACAGAGGTGTCAGCAGAGAGTACCCTGGACATACAGAAAAGAAATTCAAAAATAAATGAACTTCCTCTGTGTCATACAGCAGCTGAAAATTACTGGAAGGATTAAGATCTTTAAATAGAAGTAATTCACGAATATGTTTAACTTTTTGGCACCAGTTGATAAAAAAAAAAAGTGTTTTCCACCAGAGTACCCCTTTAAGGGGTTAAGTATCCGTTTTTGTGTTTTTAAAGAAATCTTTAAACTGAAGGCTATGGCAAACAACTAGCCTACTTTGCACTTTGAAATACAGCATATCAAGCCAGGTAGTATAAAATCAAACAGGGTACAAAAAACTATTTAAATAAAGAAAACGTGGTCTCACTGGAGAATTAAAGAGGTAGGCCTCTTATTATTGTGGTTGACTCTGTAGATGGCTTTATTATAGAGACATTGCAATGGTGGCTCCTGTGGTATTGTGACACTATAGAAGACAATGCTATGAAGGAACTGTGGATGACCCTATTAAAAGAAAAATGTTGTTGGAACTGTCATCAGGAGACGTTCTGACTGATTTAATTATGGAGGGCACTGTGGCTGGCCCTGTTAAGAGTGAAACGTGTCCAGAACTCTTAGAGGGACACTCTATTTGGTTCCACTATGAGGGCACGAGGTCTGCCAAAAAGGAACTACACGTTTTTGCATAGGCCCTGTTTGGCTAAAAAATTTAGGAAATTTTACACTTTTTCACCACTCAAACTTTTTTGAAAAGTGGATGTCGCTAGGCCATGGCCTCTTGTGACATGGCGTGTTTACTATCCACCATGAAATTAGGGTAAATTATGCCTCTCCAGGTCATAGCTGGCATGGATATCAAGGTGTGGAACACAGACAATAAAAAAATAAAAATGGGGGACATTGTGACTGTGGAGATAGAGGCACTTAGTCCAAGTGGAGCTGTACAAGTGATCTTTTCATTTGGTGCCATAAAAACGACATACTTTAGAAATAGCTCCAAATAATTAGGATACATTTTTCACTTTACACAAAGAAGTATAAGTACCACTCAGTGGCTATCCTTTAAACTCACTTGCGACAGAAATTTGCCTGTGGCCCCTGGGGTCAGCCAATGAGCACTCAGCATTTAGTTATCCCACTGCTGAGACACAACTTACATTTCAATTCTGTTTTATTTCCCTTTAAGAAATTGAAAGATTCCATCAGGCAGAAGGCATAAAGATTAATGTTCGTGTATTATTCGTAATTGCTCATTAAACTACAAAGCAAGTTTACATACGCTCGTGCTATAAATAAGAAATACATATGGTCTGTTAGGTTATAAAATACATATATTGCTTGCAGAAGACATGGACCACCAGGAAGTTTTTGTCTCATCTGTGGCTGGCAGAAGGATATAAATAAAAATTGTTGGTACATTTAAGCATGCTTTGCTAAAAGCATCTTCAGGCAAAACAAAGTGCATGTTATCAATATGCATATGGAATGTCTCTGAGGCAGAACTGCCTGTAAGTTATATTGTCAGCAGGGCAACATTTTCCCATGTGAGACATTGAACAACACTAAATCATATGTGTAGGAGGGAAAGCCTGCAAGCTATGTACAGTATCTATTCCCTTTGTGCCTTGCTTTTCTCCCTTTCTTTCTCCTATTAGTGGCTTATTCAATTACAGCTGAAATAGTTCTTTTGGCTGGCAAAAAAATGACTGTGTGAGCTATTTTTGTAGCTAAAATGATACTAAATGTCCTTAAATATAAAATTAGCATTTTATTTTTTCACCTGTTAGGAGAACTAGACATTAAAGGGGTACTACGCCCCTAGACATCTTATATCCTATCCAAAGGATAGGGGATGAGTTGTCTGATTGCGAGGGTCTTGCCGCTGGGGACCCCACGATTTATGCTGTGGCACCCCAGACATCCGGTGCACGGAGCGAACTCCGCTCCTTGCCGGTTGAATGGTGATGTGGAGAGGAGGCTCGTGACATCACGGCCACACCCCATTCGTAACATCATGGCCACGCCCCCCTCAATGAACAAAAAAATTCTAATGTACTTTGTTTAATAAAAAATGACATTTTCTATGTTTTACTTGTGTTTAAAAAAAGCTGCCACTAGGTGTCTCCCTACTTGTCAAGAACACCACCACTACTTGCACAGACTTCGGACTCCTGGTGGCTTGGCAGAAGTCTAAAATCAGGAAATGCAGCCTGGACTGCTGAGGGGGGGGATGTGCAGTCTAAGCCAATCATAGTGTGTAGCAGAGTGAGGGAGGAAGTTCTCCCCTGTATGGCTTCATATGATGTCACCCCTGCTAGGGAACGCCCCTTCCCAGTCGGTGAATCTGACTGAGCAGAAAATACAGGGCAATATCAAGTAGAAAACTAAAAAATTATAAAAATAAAGGCAGGGGGTGGTTTATATTGGAGGATTATAAAATTTAACAAGATCATGAGAGGTACTCTTTAAAGGGTCAGTAGTTTGGAATGTGAATGGCAGCTTACAAAACTTTTTCCTTTAAATCAACTGATGCCAGTAAACAGATTTGTAAAATACTTCTATTAAAAAATCCCAATCCAGTACTTCCAGTACTTTTTAGATTATGAATACTACAGAGGAAGTTCTTTTCTTTTTGAATTTCCTTTCTGTCTGACAATATGCTCTCTGCTGGCATCCTCTGTCCATGTCAGGAACTGAGGTTTGCTATGGGGATTTGCTCCTACTCTGGACAATTCCTAAAATGGACAGAGGTGTCAGCAGAGAGCATGTTATCAGACAGAATGGAAATTCAAAAAGAAAACTTCCTCTCTAGTATATAGCAGTTGATAAGTAGTTTTTATAGAAGGAGTTTACAAATATGTTTAATTTTCTGGCACCGGTAGAATTAAAAGTAATTGTTTTCCAGTGGAGTATCCCTACACTTAAAAATGTGCTTTTTAATATAATTTTGTAGCATCAGGTAATGTTATAATCTTAAACATTTGTGTAAATATGATCCTGAGGGGGCATGAATGATATTCACACCAACATTTGAAACAAAGCTTACACTTACCTGACTATTCATGGAAAATTTAAGTCAACAAAATAGAAAAATCCCTATATCTCAGGAATAAAGGGAAGTAGCAACAAAATACTGTATAAACAATTTTGAAAGCAAATGACCAGAAGCTTTAAAATTATATTTAAAGGGGTATTCCACAATTTTTTATTCATTGGCCTATTAGCCCATGATGCCAAGTAACAATATTGTGTAATATGATTCTTTAAACATCGTGGATCACGTTATCCCATTTTCATTCACAGGACCCACACCTGGAAGTGCTACAGTGTAAGTCATTTTTATTACTGTTGCCTCTGACTTTTTTCAGCATTCTATGCAACCAAAGACAATGTCATAAGTCACATGGTCTCCAGGAAAGGGGGGGGGGGGTGGATAAGGTGGAAGGGATCGTTCAGTGAAGTAATGCTATCCACCAACCCCCAGCAAAGCCACACACTGTGATATGAGATATTGTCTCTGGCAGCATGAAATGCTGGGAAAGGTCAAAGATAATAGTAAAATAAAAAGACTTGTACTACCGCACTTCTCGGTGTGGTTCCTGTGAATAAAAACGGGACAACGTTAATAGAAGCATATTGCACAGTATTATAACTTGGCATCATGGGCTCAAAGGCTGTGGAAGGAAATTCCTAAAATACTTGTTTAAAGCAATAAGTCACGTTTTTGTGTTGCAGACAAAAGCTTCTTCCTTGTCATGTACAGTATAGTTTACAACATTGATAGAATTGAGCAGTCATCTCCTGATGTCCAAAGGAGAAGCATTTTACAGGCACAGGTAAATAGTAGCCACCCATTAACAGATAAACAACAACATAATATATGTAGTACAGATAAACAACAACATAGTATATGTAGTACAGATAAACAACAACATAGTATATGTAGTACAGATAGATAGCAGCACAGTATATGTAGTACAGATAGATAGCAGCACAGTATATGTAGTACAGATAGATAACAGCACAGTTTATGTAGTACAGATAGATAGCAGCACATACTATGTAGTACAGATAGATAACAGCACAGTTTATGTAGTACAGATAGATAGCAGCACATACTATGTAGTACAGATAGATAGCAGCACAGTATGTGTAGTACAGATAGATAGCAGCACAGTATATGTAGTACAGATAGATAGCAGCACAGTATATGTAGTACAGATAGATAGCAGCACAGTATGTGTAGTACAGATATATAACAGCACATACTATGTAGTACAGATAGATAGCAGCACAATATATGTAGTACAGATAGATAGCAGCACAGTATATGTAGTACAGATAGATAGCAGCACAGTATATGTAGTACAGATAGATAGCAGCACAGTATATGTAGTACAGATAGATAGCAGCACAGTATATGAAGTACAGATCTATAGCAGCACAGTATATGTAGTACAGATAGATATTAGCACAGTATATGTAGTACAGATAGATAGCAGCACAGTATATGTAGTACAGATAGATAGCAGCACAGTATATGTAGTACAGATAGATAGCAGCACAATATATGTAGAACAGATTGATAGCAGCACAGTATATGTAGTACAGATAGATATTAGCACAGTATATGTAGTACAGATAGATGGCAGCACAGTATATGTAGTACAGATAGATAGCAGCACAGTATATGTAGTACAGATAGATAGCAGCACAGTATATGTAGTACAGATAGATAGCAGCACAGTATATGAAGTACAGATCTATAGCAGCACAGTATATGTAGTACAGATAGATATTAGCACAGTATATGTAGTACAGATAGATAGCAGCACAGTATATGTAGTACAGATAGATAGCAGCACAGTATATGTAGTACAGATAGATAGCAGCACAATATATGTAGTACAGATAGATAGCAGCACAGTATATGTAGTACAGATAGATATTAGCACAGTATATGTAGTACAGATAGATGGCAGCACAGTATATGTAGTACAGATAGATAGCAGCACAGTATATGTAGCACAGATAGATAGCAGCACAGTATATGTAGTACAGATAGATAGCAGCCCAATATATGTTGTACAGATTGATAGCAGCACAGTATATGTAGTACAGATAGATAACAGCACATAATATGTAGTACAGATAGATATTAGCACAGTATGCTTGAGAAAGGCAGTTTTATGCCGAAACTTTGCACAATGGGGAGTTAATAAAGTCACATCCCATCAACTATTTTCAGTTTCAGATTTCTAGACAACTGCTTAGAAGAACCCATGGTGCTGATTGTTGAGGCAAGGTCAGATGAGTCTGGGTATTTAAAACCTTTGAGATTGACATCACCTGGTCTTCCCAGATGATGATTGAGAACAATCCATGACACTGGCAGGTCTCAGCTTTGCAAAAGGGGCAGTGCACGCTATAATTTCTGCAGGGTGCCCAAACTTCTGCAGACGCCATTTTTTTGTTTTTTGTTACTTTGAAAGTGAAAATTTTGGAAATAAAATCTAACTTTTGTTGACATATTATAAGAATGTCTAATCTGTAATTTGATGTCTTTTGGAGATTTTTCCATCTTTCCTTGGCTTCTTTATACACATTAATAAAATTTTTTACCTGGGGTGACCAAACTTTTGATCACCACTGTATGTAGTACAGATAGATAGCAGCACAGTAACTGTATTACAGATAGACAGCCGCACAGTTTATGTAGTACAGATAGATAGCAGCACAGTATATGTAGTACAGATAGATAGCAGCAAAGTATATGTAGTACAGATAGAGGGCAGCACAGTATATGTATTACAGATAGAGGACAGCACAGTATATGATTACAGATAGATAACAGCACAGTATATGTAGTACAGATAGATAGTAGCATAGTATATGTAGTACAGATAGATAGCAGCACAGTATATGTATTACAGACATATAGCAGCACAGTATATGTAGTACAGATAGATAGTAGCACAGTATATGTAGTACAGATAGATAGTAGCACAGTTTATGTAGTACAGATAGATAGTAGCACAGTATATGTAGTACAGATAGAAAGCAGCACAGTATATGTAGTACAAATAGATAGTAGCATGGTATATGTAGTACAGATCGATAACAGCACAGTATATGTAGTACAGATAAAAAACAGCAAAGTATACGTAGTACAGCTAGATAGTAGCATAGTATATGTAGTACAGATAGATAGCAGCACACTATATGAAGAACAGATAGATAGTAACATAGTATATGTAGTACAGATAGATAGCAGCCCATACTATGTAGTACAGATAGATAGTAGCATACTATATGTAGCACAGATAGATAGTAGCACAGTATAAGTAGTACAGATAGATTGCAGCACAGTATATGTAGTACAGATAGATAGCAGCACAGTATATGTTGTACAAATAGATAGTAGCATAGTATATGTAGTACAGATAGATAACAGCACAGTATATGTAGTACAGATAGATAGCAGCACAGTATATGTAGTACAGATAGATAGCAGCACAGTATATGTAGTACAGATAGATAGCAGCACAATATATGTAGAACAGATTGATAGCAGCACAGTATATGTAGTACAGATAGATATTAGCACAGTATATGTAGTACAGATAGATGGCAGCACAGTATATGTAGTACAGATAGATAGCAGCACAGTATATGTAGTACAGATAGATAGCAGCACAGTATATGTAGTACAGATAGATAGCAGCACAGTATATGAAGTACAGATCTATAGCAGCACAGTATATGTAGTACAGATAGATATTAGCACAGTATATGTAGTACAGATAGATAGCAGCACAGTATATGTAGTACAGATAGATAGCAGCACAGTATATGTAGTACAGATAGATAGCAGCACAATATATGTAGTACAGATAGATAGCAGCACAGTATATGTAGTACAGATAGATATTAGCACAGTATATGTAGTACAGATAGATGGCAGCACAGTATATGTAGTACAGATAGATAGCAGCACAGTATATGTAGCACAGATAGATAGCAGCACAGTATATGTAGTACAGATAGATAGCAGCCCAATATATGTTGTACAGATTGATAGCAGCACAGTATATGTAGTACAGATAGATAACAGCACATAATATGTAGTACAGATAGATATTAGCACAGTATGCTTGAGAAAGGCAGTTTTATGCCGAAACTTTGCACAATGGGGAGTTAATAAAGTCACATCCCATCAACTATTTTCAGTTTCAGATTTCTAGACAACTGCTTAGAAGAACCCATGGTGCTGATTGTTGAGGCAAGGTCAGATGAGTCTGGGTATTTAAAACCTTTGAGATTGACATCACCTGGTCTTCCCAGATGATGATTGAGAACAATCCATGACACTGGCAGGTCTCAGCTTTGCAAAAGGGGCAGTGCACGCTATAATTTCTGCAGGGTGCCCAAACTTCTGCAGACGCCATTTTTTTGTTTTTTGTTACTTTGAAAGTGAAAATTTTGGAAATAAAATCTAACTTTTGTTGACATATTATAAGAATGTCTAATCTGTAATTTGATGTCTTTTGGAGATTTTTCCATCTTTCCTTGGCTTCTTTATACACATTAATAAAATTTTTTACCTGGGGTGACCAAACTTTTGATCACCACTGTATGTAGTACAGATAGATAGCAGCACAGTAACTGTATTACAGATAGACAGCCGCACAGTTTATGTAGTACAGATAGATAGCAGCACAGTATATGTAGTACAGATAGATAGCAGCAAAGTATATGTAGTACAGATAGAGGGCAGCACAGTATATGTATTACAGATAGAGGACAGCACAGTATATGATTACAGATAGATAACAGCACAGTATATGTAGTACAGATAGATAGTAGCATAGTATATGTAGTACAGATAGATAGCAGCACAGTATATGTATTACAGACATATAGCAGCACAGTATATGTAGTACAGATAGATAGTAGCACAGTATATGTAGTACAGATAGATAGTAGCACAGTTTATGTAGTACAGATAGATAGTAGCACAGTATATGTAGTACAGATAGAAAGCAGCACAGTATATGTAGTACAAATAGATAGTAGCATGGTATATGTAGTACAGATCGATAACAGCACAGTATATGTAGTACAGATAAAAAACAGCAAAGTATACGTAGTACAGCTAGATAGTAGCATAGTATATGTAGTACAGATAGATAGCAGCACACTATATGAAGAACAGATAGATAGTAACATAGTATATGTAGTACAGATAGATAGCAGCCCATACTATGTAGTACAGATAGATAGTAGCATACTATATGTAGCACAGATAGATAGTAGCACAGTATAAGTAGTACAGATAGATTGCAGCACAGTATATGTAGTACAGATAGATAGCAGCACAGTATATGTTGTACAAATAGATAGTAGCATAGTATATGTAGTACAGATAGATAACAGCACAGTATATGTAGTACAGATAGATAGTAGCACAGTATATGTAGTACAGATAGATAACAGCACAGTATATGTAGTACAGATAGATAGCAGCACAGTATATGTAGTACAGATAGATAGTGGCATGGTATATGTAGTACAGATAGATAACAGCACAGTATATGTAGTACAGATAGATAACAGCACAGTATATGTAGTACAGATAGATAGCAGCACAGTATATGTTGTACAAATAGATAGTAGCATAGTATATGTAGTACAGATAGATAACAGCACAGTATATGTAGTACAGATAGATAGTAGCACAGTATATGTAGTACAGATAGATAACAGCACAGTATATGTAGTACAGATAGATAGCAGCACAGTATATGTAGTACAGATAGATAGTGGCATGGTATATGTAGTACAGATAGATAACAGCACAGTATATGTAGTACAGATTGGTAGCAGCAAAGTAGCAGCACAGTATGTGTAGTACAGATAGATAGCAGCACAGTATATGTAGTACAGATAGATAGCAGCACAGTATATGTAGTACAGATAGATTGCAGCACAGTTTATGTAGTAATGATAGATAGCAGCACAGTATATGTAGTACAGATAGATAAAAGCATGGTATATGTAGTACAGATAGATAAAAGCACAATATACATAGTACAGATAGATAGCAGCACAGTTTATGTAGTACAGATAGATATCAGTACACTATATGTAGTACATGTAGATAGTAGCACATGCTTGAGAAAGGCAGTTTTATGCCAAAACGTTGCACAATGGGGAGCTAATAAAGTCACATCTCATCAAGATCCTGGGTCTCCTGTGTTCGGTGCTGTAATCCGCAATATCCATTGTATGTATTTCTGGACTGGCATTTCTGGATGATTACGAGCACAGCTGGGAATTCCAGCGCTGACTCTTCACCTTTTGTCTAAGCACAGTATACATATTACAGATAGATAGCAGCACAGTATATGTAGTACAGATAGATAGCAGCACAGTATATGTAGTACAGATAGATAGCAGTACAGTATATGTATTACAGATAGATAGCAGCACAGTATATGTATTACAGATAGATAGCAGCACAGTATATGTATTACAGATAGATAGCAGCACAGTATATGTAGTACAGATAGATAGCAGCACAGTATATGTAGTACAGATAGATAGCAGCACAGTATATGTAGTACAGATAGATAGCAGCACAGTATATGTATTACAGATAGATAGCAGCACAGTATATGTATTACAGATAGATAACAGCACAGTTTATGTAGTACAGATAGATAGCAGCACAGTATATGTAGTACAGATAGATAGCAGCACAGTATATGTATTACAGATAAATAGCAGCACAGTATATGTATTACAGATATATAGCAGCACAGTTTATGTAGTACAGATAGATAGCAGCACAGTATATGTAGTACAGATAGATAGCAGCACAGTATATGTAGTACAGATAGATAGCAGCACAGTATATGTAGTACAGATAGATAGCAGTACAGTATATGTATTACAGATAGATAGCAGCACAGTATATGTATTACAGATAGATAGCAGCACAGTATATGTATTACAGATAGATAACAGCACAGTTTATGTAGTACAGATAGATAGCAGCACAGTATATGTAGTACAGATAGATAGCAGCACAGTATATGTATTACAGATAAATAGCAGCACAGTATATGTATTACAGATAGATAGCAGCACAGTTTATGTAGTACAGATAGATAGCAGCACAGTATATGTATTACAGATAGATAGCAGCACAGTATATGTATTACAGATAGATAGCAGCACAGTATATGTAGTATAGATAGATAGCAGCACAGTATATGTATTAGAGATAGATAGCAGCACAGTATATGTATTAGAGATAGATAGTAGCACAGTTTATGTAGTACAGATAGATGGCCGCACAGTATGTGTAGTACAGATAGACAGCAGCACAGTATATGTAGTACAGATAGAGGGCAGTACAGTATATGTAGTACAGATAGACAGCAGCACAGTATATGTAGTACTGATAGATAACAGCACATAATATGTAGTACTGTAATGAAGAGAGCAGAGCAGCACATGCTCCGTAGTAACACAAGTGTTTCACCACTGAAATGTCAATTGCACATGCCATTTATCAGCACTATATTGTATATTAGATGTGGTAACAAGATACAATAGCCTAGGAAACACCATTGTATGCTGAAAATATTATAAGCTGAAGCCACTTGAGGCACCACTGCATTGTGGCACTCCTAGTGGCAGCTGATTATGTAGTAAGGATTTGTGAAATAAATTAAGATTTAGGGTAACAGGAACTCATTGAAATTGATATGCGTTCTGTAGATCCATTGTTTTCAGTAGGCACCTTGTAGTCTTCCATTGCTAAGAGTTATGTTTTATATGGTTCTTAGCTATAGCTAGCTGACTTTTTCCCAAGCAGAGGCTAAATGCTACGATTTACCATTAACAAACAATGTATATTTTGAAGGTTGAAGCATTACTCCTTTCTCTAGGAAATGCCCAGTGTACTGAACACATGAAGAGTATCATGGGGCCCATAGGGAATGTCACTCGACCTGTACTATAGTGCCAGTGATGTGGAAAATTAAAACTGACTACCAATTTGTCTGCCATGCTTATTTGAGAACTTATATTCTGTAAGATGGGAGAATATATAAGCTAGGTGTGGAATTTATAGCAAATTCAGCTAAATCAACCCCTAGAGAATCACTAGGACATTCAATTGTAGCAAAAAAGAATATGCTATTTTTTGTCTGGGTCATACATAAGAACATATTAAGCTCCATTTTGCATTATATGAAAAAGAAAATATAAAAGAGTATAAAAAGTATAGCACAGACCATTTGCCTAAATTCCTGTGCACTTGTCCTTACCAGCAAAGATGCCCTGCAGTCCCTGTGTAAATGAAGTCAATGCAGTTCTTGCGGAAGACGTCCACCTGTTATGTCAGCTCCCAGGCATCTACGCTTACAACCTTCATTTACTCATATTGTTTCCCTTTTTTATATAGCGCTTGTATGATGTGACTATGGAAATATTTTTTTGTAAAATCTACCACATGGACAAAAGATGACATAGACTGCAAAATATACATTTTTAAGATATAAATTGTCTGATCTTAATAGTAATTCCAGCCAAGGTAAGTATCTTAGAAGGATACAAATTCTTACAGCATAAACAGGGTCCATAAGAATAATTTCATACAGGTGACACTTTCTTTATCCAGTTGGGTCTAAAAAAAATTTCCATTAAATCTACTGTGTGCTAGAAGATCTTTCAGATATCTTTTAATATTGGGCATTTTCTACCAGACTTGATTATATTAGCAATTGAATTATTACTTAAAAGAGAATCCAAACCATTCTCCTGAAATTAGTTTTTCCCTAGAATCTATCTTTCCTATATGGCTTCTTACAGGGGTACTCCTGCCCTAGACATCTTATCCCCTATCCAAAGGATAGGGGATAAGATGTCTGATAGTGGAGGTCCTGCCATCTCGGCTGTGGCACCCCAGGCATCCAATGCACAGAGCAAACTTCGCTCCATACCGAAAGCAGGGTGGAGGCTCATGACGTCACGGTCACGCCACGCTCATGACGTCACGGCCACATCCTCTCAATGCAAGTCTATGGGAGGGGGCATGACGGACATCATGCCCCCTCCCATAGACTTGCATTGAGGGGGCGTGACCGTGACATCATGAGCTGGCGTGACCGTGACGTCACGAGCCTCCGGCATGGCACCCAATGCTCTAAACGAACGCCGGGTGCAGCAGGGAAATCGCTGGGGTTCCCAGCTGCGGGACTTCCGTGATCATACTTCTTATCCCCTATCCTTTGGATAGTGGATAAGATGTCTAGGGGAAGAGTACCCCTTTAAATCCCCTCTATAGTTTAGGGGCATAGCTATTACCAAGAGGCAAGATTTTATATCCAACAAATTTTTCCTCACTACTGTTAATTCCCCATAGACGTAGAATTTGGCTATATGGAATTCCGATTTTGGTTTGATCGCGGTGATGATTATTATAATTATAATGCAGAATCATATTGGTTTCTGTGGGCTTTCTAAAGCCTTTTCTTTCCAATTTCTATTTTTTCCCATCATAGAATTCCATCTCATGTTCATTAAGGTTAAATGAAAACTCATATTTAACTCATTAACGGTATTGAGGAACCACCGAAACGTGTGGAAGTCCTCTACTGAGCCAGACCATAGAAATGATAATACAGTATAAAAGTAAAGCACATACAACTTGACTGAATCCCTGTGCACTTATTCTTATCAGCAAAGCTGCCCTGAATTTCGAAGCCAATGCAGATCTTGCGGAAGACATCCACCTGTTATGTCAGCTCCCAGGCATCTACACTTACATATTACATGTACTCATATTGGTTCCATTTTGTTATATTGGGCTTGAAAGATGTGGCTATTGATTCCAGTGACAGAACATAAAAAGTTGTTATACTGTATAAAGGTAACTGCTTAAAAATAAATATCTCAATTCAAATGAATAATTTAAACTGCCCTCTTTTTTAAATAACTGTTTAATTAAAAACATTTTCAATTTTTAACATAGAAACAATGGGAAAACATTTATAGGAATAAAGAAATATAAGAAAAGTAGGAAGTTATACTTATCAGAACCCAGGGGTTGTCTATATTGCAAATGAGTCAGACTGTGAACTGCACACTTAAAGGGGTACTCCGCCCCTAGACATCTTATCCCCTATCCAAAAAATAGGGGATAAGATGTCTGACCCCTCGCGATCTCTGCTGCGGCACCGCAGTCATCAGGTGCACGGAGTGAACTTCGAGTAAGTGGCATAGCATGAATGGGAGGGGTCTCTTCTTAAAAATATGCTTTGTGGATGAACACATTGGTTCTTCCTTAAAAGTTTACCTTTCAGAACACAAAAAAAAAATGGTAAAATTGAAAAAAAATAAATAAATAAAAATAAAAACTGCATTTTTTAACTTTTGGGGGCTTCTGATTCTACGCAAAGCACTTTTTGGTAAAAATTACACCTTAACTTTATTCTGTAGGTCCATACGATTAAAATGATACCCGACTTATGTTTGATTTTGTTTTACTTCTGTTAAACATTTATAACTTTATTCACTAAAATTTGTATGTTTAAAAATGTCCTCTTCTGACCCCTATAATTTTTTTATTTTTCTGTATGAGGGCTCATTTTTTTGTGCCATGATCAGTAGTTTATATCAGTACCATTTTTTGTTTTCATGGGACTTTTTGTTATTTTTTTATAATTTTTTTTAGGGTATACAAAGTCACCAAAAACATGCAAGTTTGGACTTTGGTATTTTTTTATGTAAATGCCATTGACCATGCGGTTTAATTAACATTATATTTTTACAGTTCGGAGACGGCAATACCACATATGTTTATTTTAATTATGTTCATATATTTTTTATATAGAGTTTGGGAAAAGGGGGGTAATTTAAACTTTTAACATGGAAGGGGTTAATTGGTGTGTTTTTTTTAACTTTAATTAAAGGGGTACTCCCGGGGAAAACTTTTTTTTTTTAATTCAACTGGTGGCAGAAAGGTAAACAGATTTGTAAATCACTTCTATTAAAAAAATATTAATCCTTCCAGTACTTTTAGGGGCTGTATAGTAAAGAGAAATCCAAAAAAGAAATGCATTTCCTCTGATGTCATGACCACAGTGCTCTCTGCTGACATCTGCTGTCCATTTGAGGAACTGTCCAGAGTAGGAGAAAATCCCCATAGCAAACATATGCTGCTCTGGACAGTTCCTAAAATGGACAGCAGAGGTCAGCAGAGAGCTGTGGTCATGATATCAGAGGAAATACATTTCTTTTTTGGATTTCTCTTTACTATACAGCCCCTAAAAAGTAGGGGCTGTATTTTGTAATAGAAGTGATTTAAAAATCTGTTTAACTTTCTGGCACCAGTTGATTTAACAAAAAAAAAGTTTTCCATGGGTATACCCCTTTAAACTTATTTTTACACTTTATTAGTCTACCTAGGGGACTTTTAGGAGGAATCATTAGATTCCTCATACAGATCAATGTAGTTCCATAGAACTACATCGATCTGTGTGCTCTGTGCTCAATGGATGAAGCCTGGTCCAGCCAAGCTTTATCAATCTCAGAGCCAGAACCAGCACCGGAGGAGAGATAAGCCTACCTCAGAATTGGATCGCCCCCCTGAGATCACACTGTGTGGGAGGAAGGCGGCAATTGCCGTATGTTGGCTATTAATGACAGCCCCAGCTACAGAAATCAGCTAAGGGCCAGCCGGTAACGGCACAAGGACATGTATACACATCCTTGGTCATTAACCAGCTAATCCTGACCATGTAAATCAAAGTTTTATGCTTCTATCATCTATATTTCTTATAAAAATCCCTTCTTATAAAAGTCCCTTCTTATAAAAAAAAATCCCTCACAATCCTCTCGGGGGGGGGGGGGGGGCATTTAATTTAATCAGCAACAACATATCAAAAGTTTTTGGATCTGACAGTGCCCTTTTAATGAGGCTGAGGACTGGGAGATATGCCAATGGATCCATCACAATTGGGTTGCACCCAATGGAATTATTGACTCTAGTCTGCCCTGCTGTCCCACTGTGGTGCAGATTTACCACTGCACCATACATGGGGTGGCACCAGTTATGCACTTAAAATGTTGCTCCTCCGTAGGTCCTGGCTATGCCATTGCCTTTCATTGATGCAAGACTAACCAAAATATTGAAAGTACATTGGGCACATTATTCTTTATTCTAAACAGTCTAAGAAAAATGTATTCCCTCTTTAAGAAATATTTAACTTGTAACCACCATACAAACAGCAATACAGTGGTAAACATTTGGTTGTAGAATACAGTACATACTTGAACTGACACTTTGTTGGACAGGAGCAGGGATAACTCTCTATCATTTGGCTTATCTTGCAAGAATCCACTTGGCTTTACATGTGCAGTGCCACTCAGATGTTCTCACTTTGTCTCATCGGCAGTCTCACGGTGGCATTCCTAGACCATTCTGCTTAACAAGCCTGTGATAGTGCCTAGTGATGCTGACAGTTTCTCTTGGCATCACAGCCTACAGTAACCAACCAAAAGGTCATTTGAAGCACAAGGACTTCAGGTGCACAGACATGTGGGACACAATACACATGTTGGTAAAGCATTAAACAGTTGTCAGCCCACAAATAAAATATGACAATAAACAGGAAATGCGATTAAAACTTGTCAAAATTGTAACTTTGCAAGTATTACACTGCCTAACAACAACAGTTTTTAAATGGTTGGGCAGAAATTCCTCACCAACCAATGGGTGTTAGCTCAACTGATAGATAAAAAGAGGCCTTTATCACTAAAAGTGCTTACTGCTACAAATACAATACAATAAATTAAGGTAAAAACCTGTTGTGAATTACACATCTCTACACTTTTTCTTTTCTAGACTGAGTAGGTGTACTGGTGTAATTGAGATAACTCTGCTTTCTTATAGGGAAGAAGTGCCAATTGTTCTCAAAGTGCTGTAGAGATGACATATGATCACATCTCACACTGAGGCTCAAAACCTGCGCTATGAATATCATCGTAGACTGGAATATGCACTAAAAGCTTCAAAGTGATGTCGTTTTGCAAGTGAGGTATCTGACATCCTATAGTTATTAAGGGAACTGGACCTTTTATTATCTTTTATCTACAGCATTTACTTCTAAACTTCTTGTAGGAGACACAGCCTCCTTACCTTAAAAAGTGGTGTCCTGATTTGTTACTACGGGAAAATCGTCAGCTTTGTGTTTGTATACTCTTCCAAATCTCTATTGTAAATTCATTTATACAAAATAAAAACAAATATTTAAAAAAATGTTATTCCCATATTTAATATTTCTTTACATTTTCTCAAAATTCGAAACATTTCAATAATTTTTAATAAGTTTTACAGTGTAATAAAACAAGTCCAACCATATCTTACAGCTTACACTAGTTGACTACTTTGGGCAGTCTATTTTTGTCAGCTGGGTTTCCATTATAAGTTCTTCACAGAGTGTTCTACTGCTAAAACTTCCCTAGTAAACACCTCTAAATCTGGTGATCGGCACTTGTTTGCCACATTGTGCTGGACTTCACTTCATCATTGTCAGCAACACATCCCCTCTTTACACAGGGAAATGGCCAGCTGATATTGGCCGCAGAAAAGCCAACGTACAACGTACAAGCAATTTCTCATTCATTGGCTAATCTCTAGCCCTGTTACATGGACCAATTGATGGGAATGATCATTCCAACAAATGCTCATTTGCCCAAAAATTGGCCCATGGAAAAGGGTTTTAAGTGTTTAGTTACTCTGCAGTCTCCCCACAGAATAAAGCATTATATCAGCCCTTTTATCTGGGTCCTAAGCAGGGAACCCCCATGTTTTAAAGGAATTGTCTAAAATAAGATACTCACTTTAAAATGCAGCTGCCCAAGCTATCAGCTGATTACTCAGGGGCCCATTCCTGGTAAGACAACAAACAGCTGATTTTGTCAGGAGAAGCAAGGATAATGTAATACAAGGACTAAGCAGTTGGACAGAGCATCCATGCAGGATCACAGAGGGGACCCCCTGCTAAGTTCATATGCAATATCAGGCTTATGAATAAGGGTTGTCTTCTTTGAGTACACAAACACTTGATTACTACACACTCTGGGCTTTTATTCCCTTCCTAATAAATGCCTTAAAAGTGCCAAAAATAATGGCTACTAGGCTATAAGGTAATCTGCCCAAAAAAATGGTCTGACAATTATGAGCTAGCCCCAACTATGTGTATACAAGACTTAAAGGGGTATTTCATTATTTTTTTTATTTGACTATGCTACAGGGGCTGTAAAGTTAATGTAGTTCATAATATAGTGTCTGTACCTGTGTTTGACGGTTTTTTCACAATTCTTCTGTGATTTTCACCTCACTATTTATTTTTAACAGCATACAAAATGACTGTTGTCTCACATTTTTTCCCAGCTTGCAATGCGTCCGAGACCTGACTCACTAGTCAGCTGATGTCAGGGAGCCTGTCTGCTTCAAGGGGTGGAGCGATTGCTTGGAGGGAGAGAGATCAATCTGTAACTAATGCAACAGCTGTAGGCACCCTGATTGAAAACCACAGGTGTTTGAATGGATGCAGCTCATTTATGTTTCAATGGGTGGGGTGGCTGATGTGTGTGAGGTAGGAAAATGGAATCATGGGATTTGTAGGCAAACAAGAAAACTGAAAACAGGAAATACCAGTTCCCAGAAAGCTAGCCATAGTATTATGGTAATCTCATGACATAGCCATTTAGCCCCAAGACAAGCGCAGATCCTTCCTAAGCATGTCCATTACTGTCTGCCAGGAACATATTAAAATCACCTTATGGTGGATAACCCCTTTAAGTATAAACTCCAATTAGTTAAAGCAACCCAAATTAGAAAATTGAGCTATTTACACAAAAATAATTGCAAAGTAATTCATCTTTATTATAACAAATTGTGACATACAATAAAATCAGTATTAAAACAAGGAGGAATACATAACTAAGGCGGCAGCCTGGGACATACTTTATAGCTGCTGATACCCAATTCTACTTATACTAGCAGGTTGCATGGTTTTGTTCTATGGACACAGCCTTATATTGTAACATCCTTATTTATGTATCCACACTGCTCATTATAGATTTGGTCATTAATGCCTATTATATACATATGTCCCAGGCTGCCGCCTTTGTTGTTGATTCCTCCTTGTTTTAATACAGATTTTATTGTATGTAACAATTTGTTATAAAAAAGATGAATTACTTTGCAATCATTTTTTTGCAAATTGCTCCATTTTCTCATTTGGGTTGCTTTGTCTTCATTGAAATAAAATAATAAGAGTGAAAACACATGGGCTGTCAGCCACATTTAACTGGAATGTGAATCAGATGCAGTTGGGTTCTGCTGTATTCCGATCACATGTGGCCTACAGCCCTTGTGTACTTAATAGGGTATTCGAATATTGGTTCTGTAAAACAGACAACCCTTTAACCCCTTAAGGACCCAGGACGTACTAGAACGTCCTGGCACCCTGGGCTTTAAGGACCCAGGACGTACTAGTACGTCCTGGTGTTTCTCCGGTCTCTGCCGCGCCCCGGGCAGAGATCGGAAGCGGATGCCTGCTGAAATGCTTCAGCAGGCATCCAGGGCAAACGCCGAGGGGGGCCATGCCGCAAATCGCAAGGGAAATCGCCCTTGCGATCTGCGGCGATACCGGGCTGATCGGGTCTCTGGGACCCGACCGCCCGGTAATTTCGCATGATCCCGGCTGTCACAGACAGCCAGGACCATGCTAACGTATAGGAGCGAGGTGGCAAACCTGCCACCTCCTCCTATACCCTGCGATCTGTCGGTTAGTTAACCGACCAATCGCAGGAGGGGGGCCGGTTACTTCCTCCCGTCCTGCCCGGCCCCTTGAAGTCCGGAGAGGACGGGAGGAAGACCGCAGGACGCGGCGGGGGACGGGGGAGTGCTGGGGACCGGCCCCGGTACTTACCTCGTCCCTGAAGACCCGGATCCCGGCGAGGAAGAAGGCGGCGGCGGCGACAGGTGAGTAGATCTTCAGCCGCGGTCGGGCCCTTTACAGCAATGCACGTCGCCGTAAAGCGACGTGCATTGCTGTAATGGGACCCTGTAAACTACAACTCCCAGCATGCCCAGACAGCCCTTGGCGTCTGGGCATGCTGGGAGTTGCAGTTTTGCAACATCTGGAGGTCCACAGTTTGGAGACCACTGTGCCCTTCCAGATGTTGCAAAACTACACATCCTCAGCATGCCCTTACTGTCCAGGCATGCTGGGAGTTGTAGTGCTGTAACATCTGGCCCTTCAGATGTTGCAGCACTACAACTCCCAGCATGCCTGGACAGTTTTGGCATACTGGGAGTTGTAGTTTTGCAACATCTGGAGGGCTGCAGCTTGGACACCACTACACAGTGGTCCCCAAACTGTTCTCCTCCAGCTGTTACGTAACCACTACTCCCAATATCCCCTTCGGCTGCCTGGGCATGCTGGGAGTTGTGGTTTTGCAACAACTGGAGGCACACTGGTTGGGAAACATTGTCTGTTTCCTAACTCAGTGTTTCCCAACCCTTGTGCCTCCAGCTGTTGCAAAACTATAACTGCCAGCATGCACTGATAGACTGTGCATGCTGGGAGTTGTAGTTTTGCAACAGCTGGAGGTCCCCCCCCTTGTGAATGTACAGGGTACATTCACATGGGCAGGGGCTTACAGTGAGTATCAGGCTGCAAGTTTGCGATGCAGCAAATTTTGCGCGGCAGCTCAAACTCGCAGCGGGAAACTCGCTGTAATCCCCCGCCCGCGTGACTGTCTCCTAAAAACACTACACTACACTAACACAAAATAAAATAAAAAGTAAAAAACGCTACATATACACATACCCCTACACAGCCCCCCTCCCCTCCCCAATAAAAATGAAAAACGTCTGGTACGCCACTGTTTCCAAAATGGAGCCTCCAGCTGTTGCAAAACAACAACTCCCAGTATTGCCGGACAGCCGTTGACTGTCCAAGCATGCTGGGAGTTTTGCAACAGCTGGAGGCACCCTGTTTGGGAATCACTGGCGTAGAATACCCCTATGTCCACCCCTATGCAAATCCCTAATTCAGGCCTCAAATGCGCATGGCGCTCTCACTTCGGAGCCCTGTCGTATTTCAAGGAAACAGTTTAGGGTCACATATGGGGTATCGCCGTACTCGGGAGAAATTGCCTAACAAATTTTGGGGGGCTTTTTCTCTTTTCACCCCTTATGAAAAGGGGAAGTTGGGGTCTACACCAGCATGTTGGTGTAAAAAAATAATATTTTTTACACTAACATGCTGGTGTTGCCCTATACTTTTCATTTTGACAAGAGGTAAAGGGGAAAAAAGCCCCCCAAAATTTGTAATGCAATTTCTCCCGAGTACGGAGATACCCCATATGTGGGCGCAAAGTGCTCTGGGGGCGCACAACAAGGCTCAGAAGGGAGAGTGCGCCATGTACATTTGAGGTGATTTGCACAGGGGTGGCTGATTGTTACAGCGGTTTTGACAAACGCAAAAAAGAAAAAAAAAACACATGTGACCCCATTTCGGAAACTACACCCCTCACGGAATGTAATGAGGGGTGCAGTGAGAATTTACACCCCACTGGTGTCTGACAGATCTTTGGAACAATGGGCTGTGCAAATAAAAAATTTTGTACAGCCCACTGTTCCAAAGATCTGACAGACACCAGTGGGGGGTAAATGCTCACTGTACCCCTTGTTACATTCCTCAAGGGGTCTAGTTTCCAAAATGGTGTGCCATGTGGGGTTTTTTTTGCTGTCCTGGCACCATAGGGGCTTCCTAAATGCGACATGCCCCCGAGCAAAATTTGCTCTCAAAAAGCCAAATATGACTCCTTCTCTTCTGAGCATTGTAGTTCGCCCGTAATGCACTTCATGCCAACTTATGGGGTACCTCCATACTCAGAAGAGATGGGGTTACAAATTTTGGGGGGTATTTTCTGCTATTAACCCTTGCAAAAATGTGAAATTTGGGGGGAAACACACATTTTAGTGAAAATTTTTTTTTTTTTTTTACATATGCAAAAGTCGTGAAACACCTGTGGGGTATTAAGGCTCACTTAATTCCTTGTTACGTTCCTCATGGGGTCTAGTTTCCAAAATGGTATGGTATGTGTTTTTTTTTGCTGTTCTGGCACCATAGGGGCTTCCTAAATGCAACATGCCCCCCAAAAACCATTTCTGAAAAACGTACTCTCCAAAATCCCCTTGTCGCTCCTTCCCTTCTGAGCCCTCTACTGCGCCCGCCGAACACTTTACATAGACATATGAGGTATGTGCTTACTCGAGAGAAATTGGGCTACAAATAAAAGTATACATTTTCTCCTTTTACCCCTTGTAAAAATTCAAAAATTGGGTCTACAAGAAAATGCAAGTGTAAAAAATGAAGATTGTGAATTTTCTCCTTCACTTTGCTGCTATTCCTGTGAAACACCTAAAGGGTTAAAACTCTGACTGAATGTCATTTTGAATACTTTGGGGGGTGCGGTTTTTATAATGGGGTCATTTGTGGGGTATTTCTAATATGAAGACCCTTCAAATCCACTTCAAACCTGAACTGGTCCCTGAAAAATAGTGAGTTTGAAAATTTTGTGAAAAATTGGAAAATTGCTGCTGAACTTTGAAGCCCTCTGGTGTCTTCCAAAAGTAAAAACACGTCAATTTTATGATGCAAACATAAAGTAGACATATTGTATTTGTGAATAAAATAAAATAAATATTTGGAATATCCATTTTCCTTACAAGCAGAGAGCTTCAAAGTTAGAAAAATGCTAAATTTTCAAATTTTTCATCAAATTTTGGGATTTTTCACCAAGAAAGGATGCAAGTTACCACAAAATTTTACCACTATGTTAAAGTAGAATATGTCACGAAAAAACAATCTCGGAATCAGATTGATAAGTAAAAGCATTCCAGAGTTATTAATGTTTAAAGTGACAGTGGTCAGATGTTCAAAAAATGGCCGGGTCCTAAGGTGTAAAATGGCTGGGTCCTTAAGGGGTTAAAGGGGTTCTCCAGTGGGAAAACTTTTTTTTTTTTAAATCAACTGGTGCCAGAAAGTTGAACAGATTTGTAAATTACATCTATTTAAAAATTGTAATCCTTCTAGTACTTATCAACTGCTGTATACTACAGAGGAAGTTATTTTCTTTTTTAATGTATTTTCTGTCTTACCACGGTGCTCTCTCCTGACACCTCTGTCAGGAGAGCAGCAATTGTCCAGAGTAGGAGCGAATCCCCAGAGCAAAATTATCCTGCTCTGAACAGTTCCTGACATGGACAGAGGTGTCAGCAGAGAGCACTGTGGTTAGATAGAAAAGAAATTCAAAAAGAAAATAACTTCCTGTGGAGCATACAGCAGCTGATACGTACTGGAAGGATTAAGATTTTTAAATATAAGTAATTTACAAATCTGTTTAACTTTCTGGCACCAGTTGATTATAGAAAAAAAATGCACTGGAGTACCCCTTTAAGAAGGCATTGTTCAGTTGGATGTAGAAATGATAAAGCTGTATTCACACATTGCAGTTTCACAGCATTTTTGTTTTGTTGAGAACAGCAGGAGAACTTCAATTAAACCATTAAACCATGTGAATAGAGCCTAGGCAGAGGCTAAAGAGGTACTCCAGTGCTTAAAAATGTATCCCCTATCCACAGGATAGAAAATATATGTCTGATCACGAGGGGTCCAATCTTCAGAATCCCCCTGTCATGACCGGGGTAGACAGGAAGAGTGAGCCCTAAGCTGTCCCTAGAAATACTCTCCCTGCCTACTTGCCCATCCGCCCTAAACGGCAGATCGACAACCAGGAGCCGGTTCCTCCCTGCAATAAAGTGCACTGTGCGTAAAGGTACACAAATAATACTGTACATTGTTGGGGATAGGCCAGAAACATAACGGGAAAACAACCAAACAACCAGATAAACCAGACAGGATATAAATATGCAAACAGGGCAGGATATAGCATACTAACATGCAGTTCAGAAACCAGAACAAAGATAAATGGCAGATATGAATAAATGAACAAAACTAGATGTGGAATATGTATACAGCAGAAACCAGGAGATGCAGGGGATGAACAGATGAACTGAATGTAAAACACTAAACAGGTCAGAAAACATTGAACACTGTTCACAGTAGACACAGAGCAAAGAACAAACTAGACTCCCCACTCCAAACATGGAGGAACATCAATATAAATGCCAAATAGACCGTTTGATCAGATTACTGGCCTAGAAGGAAACAGAAATATAATACATGGAACACTAGACTGAGAAACAGATGAGACTCCACAAGACCAAACTCCAAAACATGGAGGAATACAGGTTAGGATACCAAACAAGAATATTACAAAACCAAACTCCATAACATGGAGTCAGGATACTAAATACAGAGCACGGGTACTAGCAAGACTCACAGTGTTAACACTAAGACTAAGGTATAACAAGGTACTAAAAACCGACAGATGTACTTAAAACCAAGCAGACTAAAATCCATATAATAACAGGAATCAAACCATTGTTAAAGCTCAGATATAAACAGACATAGTCAGAGTAAAACTAATAACCCTCCCAGAGTTCAGCAGAGCTCGGGTTTAAATAACCCCACCCAAGTTCTCATTGGCTAATACCATTAAAGGGATACTCCCGTGGAAAACTTTTTTTTTTAAATCAACTGAAGCCAGAAAGTTAAGCAGATTTGTAAATTACTTCTATTAAAACATATTAATCCTTCCAGTACTTTTAGGGGCTGTATACTACAGAGCAAATGCTTTTCTTTTTGGATTTCTCTTCTCTGTCATGACCACAGGGCTCTCTGCCAACCTCTGCTGTTCATTTTAGGAACTGTCAAGAGCAGCATATTTTTGCTATGGGGATTTTCCCCTGCTCTGGACAGTTGCTAAAATGGACAGCAGAGGTCAGCAGAGAGCACTATGGTCGTGACAGAAGAGAGAGCACAAAAAGAAAAGCATTTCCTCTGTAGTATACAGCCCCTAAAAAGTACTGGAAGGATTAAGATTTTTTTAATAGAAGTGATTTACAAATCTGTTTAACTTTCTGGCAGCAGTTGATTAAAAAAAAATGTTTTCCTTGGGAGTACCCCTTTAATTATTCCCTAGCCAGGAAGAATGGCAAAGAAAACAGATAATACATAAAAACAAAATCGGAACAGGGCCTAAAATGGAAAAATGCAAAAACATAAAAACGGACATTACACCCCCATTACCTCCACAATGGGGTTACGACTCTTACAGCTGCATGGAGCAGTGGATCAGCATGTGTTCCATGCATTTCCAATGGGAGTACCAGAGATACCGATGCACTGTAAAATGTTATACATTTTCTATCTTAGAAATAACATTTACAAAAATAAACATAATAATTTAACCAATAATAAAACAGCACGAGGCAAAAACAGGACATGCATTAATACTACGTTTCTAAATGCATGTTTGCTATAACTATTGCACTGCTATCTCAAAACTCTAAAATTGGTCACTGGGCTTAATTATGCCTACGAACATGAAATATTTTAGACCGGCAAAACTGGGCAAAGACAACCCTGTCATACAGTTTATTGTCAGCAGGGATAATGGAAACTTCAAACAATGAAATACCTGGCTCGCGGCCAATTGCTTTCAGCAAACAGTAGCTAAATAAAATATATAGAAATAACACAGAGTGACATTCTTCATGTTGTATCAGTTATGGTATCCTGAGAGATTAGTAGATATAGATGTCACATACTGGGACAGTCAGGCTCCATTGCTTATGGACATAAGCACAGCACCTGTCTTCTCAGCAGGTTCAACATCTAATAGTGATAGAATGAACCTGATTATATTATATTTGCCTCTCCTACCTTAGGCAACAGATGCAGTAAGCAATGACTGTAGCCCCTCTCTGTGACAGTGGATTGTTGTTTTTTAGACAGGAGATGCACGTTAATGAGTGTACAATACAGATGGATCTCACTAACAGTCAGACACAATGGTGTCCTATAGCTATTTTCTACCAGAATAACATTAAACCATGTAGCTAAAAATTCACAATTTTATTTGATCCTCGTAAAAAACCCAATAACAATAATACAAATAATTCGTATCAATACATAAAAAAGAATAAGCTCTCCTATGATGAACAACCGTATATCCCAACGCGTTTCCCCGTGTATCTTATGATATACAACGGTTCATCAGGGGATGGCAACAACAGTATACAAATATATACCTAATAAGCACCAAGACATGGAGGGACAATATGTATAGATAACGTACAACACATGGACAAAGGCATAGCTTAATGTACAATGGATAAAAGGACAATTAGAACTATACATATATTATAATATATCAAAGCAGGCACATATGCAATACAAAGCACGTGAATGCAGATAGAAAATGGCAAGGCTTATTTGTGGCTTCATTTGAATATCCTCCGACTGATGTAGCAACCTGTAGCAGGAAGCAAAAAAAGGGGAGAACAAACAAAGAAGAATAGAAAGAAAGAAGACACAACATACCACATAAAACATAGCATTAGCTTTAGTACACAAATATTCCATTATACATATATTTGCAAAGCAAGACAAAAAAAAAAATATATATAATAATAAATATAATCACATCACATGCCAAAAGATATTGAGACATGAAAAAGTGTCAAGATTATAGTGTAGATAATGGATGTGTTGAAGATGATAACGAAGATGAGTAAGGAAGAAAACAGATAGGTACTTATTAATGACAAACCAGGTGCCAAAAAAGGGGAAAAAGAAGGTAGATAAAAGTCCTTAATTTACACCAAACGTGGTCTCAAAAAGGCTCCCAAAGAAAAAACATAAAGACATATATATATATGTCATTACCTCTAAGTAGCCAAGGACGAAATCACTGATAAAGTCACTGATAAAGTGAGGACCCTATGATAAGGGCTCCTCCATAGAAAAAGGGGAAATAGGCTTAGTCAATGGCCCCCTAAAAATGGCAAATAATAATAATCATGATAAAGCCATACCAAATCTACCATATATATATATGGACCACCTCAATAGTGGTAAAGCCTATACCTGGATTAAAGACCTGAAAATAGTTGCTTCCTTACTACAGATAACTCCAGACCGAAATTGTCCAATCAACAAGAACCTGGTTGACCCTCCAGTTTATTACGTAAAGAATTCAGATAATAATGCCACCTATACACAAACAGGGGAGGGGGAGGGGAATAACATCAGTACAGATGGTATATGCAAATGGTTCAAGGTTACAACCCCAAGACCCTAATCCTCACCTAGGTAACGAAACCTCTATGATGTCCACAAAACCACAGTACAGTACCAAAGATGTCCAGCCATTATCCATGTGTAGTTACTGCAATAAATAACTAAACTGATTAACCTACTTCCTAACACCACAATAATTAATGCTCAGTCCACTGCTTACCCCCATGTCAAAATGCCATAGGCATGATACGTCCGTCTGCGACTGGCGATCCACGTCGCAGATGGCTAGATGTATCCCAGCCTCTGTCTTATATACCTCCACACTCGCGCGCATATCCGGGACGCCAAATGCGTCACTTCCGGTAGCCGCGCATCGCGCGATAGCGTCTCCAAGGACGCCGTAACCAGATTGGGTCACATGATACTAGGTCATGTGATAACATCTCCAAGGACGCCGCAACCAAATCGGATCACGTGATAATAAATCACGTGACCCTTACGGCCATCACTGCGCTGCACGTCCAGGGTAGTTTAGTGAAGATAGGGGTGGGAGGGAAATTGAAAAGAAGGCTGGAAAGAAGGATAGTGCTGTATAACCAATAAGCGCAGCACAGGAGAACTTAAATAAAGTACCGTGTGTATAGATAAACAAAAAAGAAGAAAACTTCATTAACTTCATTGGCTCGGTTGAGCAGTTAGTCTTTAAAAGTTATTATACTATTTATGTAGTCACAATTGACACATAATATGGATGTATCATTTGTTCTCAAGCATTTATGATTCCCTGTAATTGTGTAATAAGATATGTAGTCTTTATTTTGTTATACAATGATCTAGATTTATATTGGTACTCTCTTTCTTTTTTGTTTATCTATACACACGGTACTTTATTTAAGTTCTCCTGTGCTGCGCTTATTGGTTATACAGCACTATCCTTCTTTCCAGCCTTCTTTTCAATTTCCCTCCCACCCCTATCTTCACTAAACTACCCTGGACGTGCAGCGCAGTGATGGCCGTAAGGGTCACGTGATTTATTATCACGTGATCCGATTTGGTTGCGGCGTCCTTGGAGATGTTATCACATGACCTAGTATCATGTGACCCAATCTGGTTACGGCGTCCTTGGAGACGCTATCGCGCGATGCGCGGCTACCGGAAGTGACGCATTTGGCGTCCCGGATATGCGCGCGAGTGTGGAGGTATATAAGACAGAGGCTGGGATACATCTAGCCATCTGCGACGTGGATCGCCAGTCGCAGACGGACGTATCATGCCTATGGCATTTTGACATGGGGGTAAGCAGTGGACTGAGCATTAATTATTGTGGTGTTAGGAAGTAGGTTAATCAGTTTAGTTATTTATTGCAGTAACTACACATGGATAATGGCTGGACATCTTTGGTACTGTACTGTGGTTTTGTGGACATCATAGAGGTTTCGTTACCTAGGTGAGGATTAGGGTCTTGGGGTTGTAACCTTGAACCATTTGCATATACCATCTGTACTGATGTTATTCCCCTCCCCCTCCCCTGTTTGTGTATAGGTGGCATTATTATCTGAATTCTTTACGTAATAAACTGGAGGGTCAACCAGGTTCTTGTTGATTGGACAATTTCGGTCTGGAGTTATCTGTAGTAAGGAAGCAACTATTTTCAGGTCTTTAATCCAGGTATAGGCTTTACCACTATTGAGGTGGTCCATATATATATATGGTAGATTTGGTATGGCTTTATCATGATTATTATTATTTGCCATTTTTAGGGGGCCATTGACTAAGCCTATTTCCCCTTTTTCTATGGAGGAGCCCTTATCATAGGGTCCTCACTTTATCAGTGACTTTATCAGTGATTTCGTCCTTGGCTACTTAGAGGTAATGACATATATATATATGTCTTTATGTTTTTTCTTTGGGAGCCTTTTTGAGACCACGTTTGGTGTAAATTAAGGACTTTTATCTACCTTCTTTTTCCCCTTTTTTGGCACCTGGTTTGTCATTAATAAGTACCTATCTGTTTTCTTCCTTACTCATCTTCGTTATCATCTTCAACACATCCATTATCTACACTATAATCTTGACACTTTTTCATGTCTCAATATCTTTTGGCATGTGATGTGATTATATTTATTATTATATATATTTTTTTTTTTGTCTTGCTTTGCAAATATATGTATAATGGAATATTTGTGTACTAAAGCTAATGCTATGTTTTATGTGGTATGTTGTGTCTTCTTTCTTTCTATTCTTCTTTGTTTGTTCTCCCCTTTTTTTGCTTCCTGCTACAGGTTGCTACATCAGTCGGAGGATATTCAAATGAAGCCACAAATAAGCCTTGCCATTTTCTATCTGCATTCACGTGCTTTGTATTGCATATGTGCCTGCTTTGATATATTATAATATATGTATAGTTCTAATTGTCCTTTTATCCATTGTACATTAAGCTATGCCTTTGTCCATGTGTTGTACGTTATCTATACATATTGTCCCTCCATGTCTTGGTGCTTATTAGGTATATATTTGTATACTGTTGTTGCCATCCCCTGATGAACCGTTGTATATCATAAGATACACGGGGAAACGCGTTGGGATATACGGTTGTTCATCATAGGAGAGCTTATTCTTTTTTATGTATTGATACGAATTATTTGTATTATTGTTATTGGGTTTTTTACGAGGATCAAATAAAATTGTGAATTTTTAGCTACATGGTTTAATGTTATTCTGGTACAATACAGATGGCCATTTTATTAGCCTTTAATCGAATTACCTTGGCAAAATAGCTTCTGTTACGCCGAGCGCTCCGGGTCCCCGCTCCTCCCCGGAGCGCTCGCTTCACTCTCCCCGCGGCAGCGCTCCGGTCACGTCCTCTGACCCGGGGCGCTGCGATTCCACTGCCAGCCGGGATGCGATTCGCGATGCGGGTAGCGCCCGCTCGCGATGCGCACCCCGGCTCCCCTACCTGACTCGCTCTCCGTCTGTTCTGTCCCGGCGCGCGCGGCCCCGCTCCCTAGGGCGCGCGCGCGCCGGGTCTCTGCGTTTTAAAGGGCCACTGCGCCGCTGATTGGCGCAGTGGTTCCAATTAGTGTGTTCACCTGTGCACTTCCCTATATCACCTCACTTCCCCTGCACTCCCTTGCCGGATCTTGTTGCCTTAGTGCCAGTGAAAGCGTTCCTTGTGTGTTCCTTGCCTGTGTTTCCAGACCTTCTGCCGTTGCCCCTGACTACGATCCTTGCTGCCTGCCCCGACCTTCTGCTACGTCCGACCTTGCTTTTGCCTACTCCCTTGTACCGCGCCTATCTTCAGCAGCCAGAGAGGTGAGCCGTTGCTAGTGGATACGACCTGGTCACTACCGCCGCAGCAAGACCATCCCGCTTTGCGGCGGGCTCTGGTGAAAACCAGTAGTGGCTTAGAACCGGTCCACTAGCACGGTCCACGCCAATCCCTCTCTGGCACAGAGGATCCACTACCTGCCAGCCGGCATCGTGACAGTAGATCCGGCCATGGATCCCGCTGAAGTTCCTCTGCCAGTTGTCGCTGACCTCACCACGGTGGTCGCCCAGCAGTCACAACAGATAGCGCAACAAGGCCAACAGCTGTCTCAACTGACCGTTATGCTACAACAGTTACTACCACAGCTTCAGCAGTCATCTCCTCCGCCAGCTCCTGCACCTCCTCCGCAGCGAGTGGCCGCTCCTGGGATACGCTTATCCTTGCCGGATAAATTTGATGGGGACTCTAAGTTTTGCCGTGGCTTTCTTTCCCAATGTTCCCTGCATCTGGAGATGATGTCGGACCTGTTTCCCACTGAAAGGTCTAAGGTGGCTTTCGTAGTCAGCCTTCTGTCCGGAAAAGCCCTGTCATGGGCCACACCGCTCTGGGACCGCAATGACCCCGTCACTGCCTCTGTACACTCCTTCTTCTCGGAAATCCGAAGTGTCTTTGAGGAACCTGCCCGAGCCTCTTCTGCTGAGACTGCCCTGTTGAACCTGGTCCAGGGTAATTCTTCCGTTGGCGAGTATGCCGTACAATTCCGTACTCTTGCTTCAGAATTGTCCTGGAATAATGAGGCCCTCTGCGCGACCTTCAAAAAAGGCCTATCCAGCAACATTAAAGATGTTCTGGCCGCACGAGAAATTCCTGCTAATCTACATGAACTTATTCACCTAGCCACTCGCATTGACATGCGTTTTTCCGAAAGGCGTCAGGAACTCCGCCAAGATATGGACTCTGTTCGCACGAGGCGTTTCTCCTCCTCGGCTCCTCTCTCCTCTGGTCCCCTGCAATCTGTTCCTGTGCCTCCCGCCGTGGAGGCTATGCAGGTCGACCGGTCTCGCCTGACACCTCAAGAGAGGACACGACGCCGTATGGAGAACCTCTGCCTGTACTGTGCTAGTACCGAACACTTCCTGAGAGATTGTCCTATCCGTCCTCCCCGCCTGGAAAGACGTACGCTGACTCCGCACAAAAGTGAGACAGTCCTTGATGTCTACTCTGCTTCTCCACGTCTTACTGTCTCTGTGCGGATGTCTGCCTCTGCCTTCTCCTTCTCTACAGTGGCCTTCTTGGACTCTGGATCTGCAGGAAATTTTATTTTGGCCTCTCTCGTCAACAGGTTCAACATCCCGGTGACCAGTCTCGCCAGACCCCTCTACATCAATTGTGTAAATAATGAAAGATTGGACTGTACCATACGTTTCCGCACGGAGCCCCTTCTTATGAGCATCGGATCTCATCATGAGAGGATTGAACTTTTGGTCCTCCCCAATTGCACCTCGGAAATTCTCCTTGGACTTCCCTGGCTTCAACTTCATTCCCCTACCCTGGATTGGTCCACTGGGGAGATCAAGAGTTGGGGGTCCTCTTGTTCCAAGAACTGTCTAAAACCGGTTCCCAGTAACCCTTGCCGTAACTCTGTGGTTCCTCCAGTAACCGGTCTCCCTAAGGCCTATATGGACTTCGCGGATGTTTTCTGCAAAAAACAAGCTGAGACTCTACCTCCTCACAGGCCTTATGATTGCCCTATCGACCTCCTCCCGGGCACTACTCCACCCCGGGGCAGAATTTATCCTCTCTCTGCCCCAGAGACTCTTGCCATGTCCGAATACGTCCAGGAGAATCTAAAAAAGGGCTTTATCCGTAAATCCTCCTCTCCTGCCGGAGCCGGATTTTTCTTTGTGTCCAAAAAAGATGGCTCCTTACGTCCTTGCATTGACTACCGCGGTCTTAATAAAATCACGGTTAAGAACCGCTACCCCTTACCCCTCATCTCTGAACTCTTTGATCGCCTCCAAGGTGCCCACATCTTCACTAAATTGGACTTAAGAGGCGCCTATAACCTCATTCGCATCAGAGAGGGGGACGAGTGGAAAACGGCATTTAACACCAGAGATGGACACTTTGAGTATCTGGTCATGCCCTTTGGACTGTGCAACGCCCCTGCCGTCTTCCAAGACTTTGTCAATGAAATTTTTCGTGATCTGTTATACTCCTGTGTTGTTGTATATCTGGACGATATCCTAATTTTTTCTGCCAATCTAGAAGAACACCGCCAGCATGTCCGTATGGTTCTTCAGAGACTTCGTGACAACCAACTCTATGCCAAAATTGAGAAATGTCTGTTTGAATGCCAATCTCTTCCTTTTCTAGGATATTTGGTCTCTGGCCAGGGACTACAGATGGATCCAGACAAACTCTCTGCCGTCTTAGATTGGCCACGCCCCTCCGGACTCCGTGCTATCCAACGCTTTTTGGGGTTCGCCAATTATTACAGGCAATTTATTCCACATTTTTCTACCATTGTGGCTCCTATCGTGGCTTTAACCAAAAAAAATGCTGATCCCAAGTCCTGGCCTCCTCAAGCAGAAGACGCCTTTAAACGACTCAAGTCTGCCTTTTCTTCGGCTCCCGTCCTCTCCAGACCTGACCCTTCCAAACCCTTCCTATTGGAGGTTGATGCCTCCTCAGTGGGAGCTGGAGCTGTTCTTCTACAAAAAAATTCTTCCGGGCATGCTGTCACTTGTGGTTTTTTCTCTAGGACCTTCTCTCCAGCGGAGAGGAACTACTCCATCGGGGATCGAGAGCTTCTAGCCATTAAATTAGCACTTGAGGAATGGAGGCATCTGCTGGAGGGAGCAAGTTCTCCTGTTATTATCTACACCGACCACAAGAACCTCTCCTACCTCCAGTCTGCCCAACGGCTGAATCCTCGCCAGGCCCGGTGGTCTCTGTTCTTTGCCCGATTTAATTTTGAGATTCACTTTCGTCCTGCCGATAAGAACATTAGGGCCGATGCTCTCTCTCGTTCCTCGGATGCCTCAGAAGTTGAACTCTCTCCGCAACACATCATTCCACCTGACTGCCTGATCTCCACTTCTCCTGCCTCCATCAGGCAGACTCCTCCAGGAAAGACCTTTGTTTCTCCTCGCCAACGCCTCGGAATCCTCAAATGGGGTCACTCCTCCCATCTCGCAGGTCATGCGGGTATCAAGAAATCTGTGCAACTCATCTCCCGCTTCTATTGGTGGCCGACTTTGGAGACGGATGTTGTGGACTTTGTGCGAGCCTGCACTATCTGTGCCCGGGATAAGACTCCTCGCCAGAAGCCCGCTGGTTTTCTTCATCCTCTGCCTGTCCCCGAACAGCCTTGGTCTCTGATTGGTATGGATTTTATTACTGATTTACCCCCTTCCCGTGGCAACACTGTTATTTGGGTGGTCGTTGATCGATTCTCCAAAATGGCACATTTCATCCCTCTTCCTGGTCTTCCTTCTGCGCCTCAGTTGGCTAAACAATTTTTTGTACACATTTTTCGTCTTCACGGGTTGCCTACGCAGATTGTCTCGGATAGAGGCGTCCAATTCGTGTCTAAATTCTGGAGGGCTCTCTGTAAACAACTCAAGATTAAATTAAATTTTTCTTCTGCATATCATCCCCAGTCCAATGGACAAGTAGAAAGGATTAACCAGATCTTGGGTGATTATTTGCGACATTTTGTTTCCTCCCGCCAGGATGACTGGGCAGATCTCCTCCCATGGGCCGAATTCTCGTATAACTTCAGGGTCTCTGAGTCTTCCTCCAAATCCCCATTTTTCGTGGTGTACGGCCGTCACCCTCTTCCCCCCCTCCCTACTCCCTTGCCCTCTGGTCTGCCCGCTGTGGATGAAATTTCTCGTGACCTTTCCATCATATGGAGAGAGACCCAAAATTCTCTCTTACAGGCTTCATCACGCATGAAGAAGTTCGCGGATAAGAAAAGAAGAGCTCCCCCCGTTTTTTCCCCTGGAGACAAGGTATGGCTCTCCGCTAAATATGTCCGCTTCCGTGTCCCTAGCTACAAGTTGGGACCACGCTATCTTGGTCCTTTCAAAATTTTGTGTCAAATTAATCCTGTCTCTTATAAACTTCTTCTTCCTCCCTCTCTTCGTATCCCTAATGCCTTTCATGTCTCTCTTCTCAAACCACTCATCCTCAACCGTTTTTCTCCCAAATCTGTTCCTCCCACTCCTGTTTCCGGCTCCTCGGACATCTTCTCGGTCAAAGAAATTTTAGCTGCCAAAAAGGTCAGAGGAAAAAATTTTTTTTTAGTGGACTGGGAGGGTTGTGGTCCTGAAGAGAGATCCTGGGAACCTGAGGACAACATCCTAGACAAAAGTCTGCTCCTCAGGTTCTCAGGCTCTAAGAAGAGGGGGAGACCCAAGGGGGGGGGTACTGTTACGCCGAGCGCTCCGGGTCCCCGCTCCTCCCCGGAGCGCTCGCTTCACTCTCCCCGCGGCAGCGCTCCGGTCACGTCCTCTGACCCGGGGCGCTGCGATTCCACTGCCAGCCGGGATGCGATTCGCGATGCGGGTAGCGCCCGCTCGCGATGCGCACCCCGGCTCCCCTATCTGACTCGCTCTCCGTCTGTTCTGTCCCGGCGCGCGCGGCCCCGCTCCCTAGGGCGCGCGCGCGCCGGGTCTCTGCGTTTTAAAGGGCCACTGCGCCGCTGATTGGCGCAGTGGTTCCAATTAGTGTGTTCACCTGTGCACTTCCCTATATCACCTCACTTCCCCTGCACTCCCTTGCCGGATCTTGTTGCCTTAGTGCCAGTGAAAGCGTTCCTTGTGTGTTCCTTGCCTGTGTTTCCAGACCTTCTGCCGTTGCCCCTGACTACGATCCTTGCTGCCTGCCCCGACCTTCTGCTACGTCCGACCTTGCTTTTGCCTACTCCCTTGTACCGCGCCTATCTTCAGCAGCCAGAGAGGTGAGCCGTTGCTAGTGGATACGACCTGGTCACTACCGCCGCAGCAAGACCATCCCGCTTTGCGGCGGGCTCTGGTGAAAACCAGTAGTGGCTTAGAACCGGTCCACTAGCACGGTCCACGCCAATCCCTCTCTGGCACAGAGGATCCACTACCTGCCTGCCGGCATCGTGACAGCTTCATGGCCTCATTCTGGTCAATTTTGACTCCTTGACGAAATTATAATAAATTCAATATTTTTCATCTAACAGATTTAAAAACAGAGTTGAAAGAATTATATTAGCTTCTGAAGTAGAACAGGATACTGAAGGGGAAAAAAGCAATCAGTTGTAAAATTATTCCCAAATTATATTACATACAGGCCTCCACCGAGCTGAAATATGTACATTCAGAGTTTTACCAATATTGGCAGCTGGCAAAAGGGAAAGCCAAAGATATCAAAGTGTCTTCAAGAAAATAAATGTAAAAAATCTAATAATATGTATGAAAAGAGTAAATGTTATGTATAGTTCTCTTTTCTTTCTGTGTAAGGGAAATATATGAAGTATACATAATAAATATGATGAATAAGTTGTTGGAGACAGTGGCAAAGAAAATCCAGGAAAACTAGATCCCATAGCACTATTTATCAGTGAGATCTCAAGGGCTGTGTCTAAGGAACTGCTCTCTATGTAGGTTAGTAAAGGGAGACAGGAAAACTGATCTCTAGTAACTATGGAGTGACCAAAGGCTAGGCCAAAATACTCCCGGAAAATGCAATCACTTTCTTCTCACATAGTCATACTGGTCCCTATCCACAGAAGTAAGCCGACTAGAGCTGCAGACAGATGAAGAAATAGACTAAAGTTTTACTTTAGAGTGGCTTTCTTTGCATGGAAAATAAAGAATAATGTGATTCAGCAAGTCCATAAAAACGACCTAGCTGCTACCGTATCAATTAATTTGGACATGTTTTGATCACCAATACACCTGTGAAATCCACCACCCTTAAATACAACTACTCGCTTCATTGGGAGGAGCATTACATTAAGCTTTAAAACCAAATATTTAAAACATATCTGTAAACATGTAAACTCAATGAACAAATGAGTGTTGTTGCACCATAATTTCAAAAGAAATACAATAAGAATTCACATATACTGTTACTCACTATCCAACCAATGTTCCTTATATAGGATGATCCCATATGCAACATTAACCCCTTAACCCCTTAAGGACTCAGCCCATTTTGGCCTTAAGGACTCAGACAATTTAATTTTTACGTTTTCATTTTTTCCTCCTCGCCTTCTAAAAATCATAACTCTTTTATATTTTCATCCACAGACTAGTATGAGGGCTTGTTTTTTGCGCGACCAGTTGTCCTTTGTAATGACATCACTCATTATATCATAAAATGTATGGCGCAACCAAAAAACACTATTTTTGTGGGGAAATTAAAACAAAAAACGCAATTTTGCTAATTTTGGAAGGTTTTGTTTTCACGCCGTACAATTTCTGGTAAAAATGACGTGTGTTCTTTATTCTGAGGGTCAATACGATTAAAATGATACCCATTATTATATACTTTTATATTATTCTTGCGCTTAAAAAAAATCACAAACTTTTTAACCAAATTAGTACGTTTATAATCCCTTTATTTTGATGACCTATAACTTTTTTATTTTTCCGTATAAGCGGCGGTATGGGGGCTCATTTTTTGCGCCATGATCTGTACTTTTTTTTGATACCACATTTGTATATAAAAAACTTTTAATACATTTTTTATAATTTTTTTTTTAATAAAATGTATTAAAAAAGTAGGAATTTTGGACTTTTTAAATTTTCTTTCGTTCACGCCGTTCACCGTACGGGATCATTAACATTTTATTTTAATAGTTCGGACATTTACGCACGCGGGGATACCAAATATGTCTATAAAAAATGTTTTTTACGCTTTTTGGGGGTAAAATAGGAAAAAACGGACGTTTTACTTTTTTATTGGGGGAGGGGATTTTTCACTTTTTTTTTACTTTTACTTTTACATTTTTTTACATTTTTTTTTACACTTGAATAGTCCCCATAGGGGACTATTCATAGCAATACCATGATTGCTAATACTGATCTGTTCTATGTATAGGACATAGAACAGATCAGTATTATCGGTCATCTCCTGCTCTGGTCTGCTCGATCACAGACCAGAGCAGGAGACGCCGGGAGCCGCACGGAGGAAGGTGAGGGGACCTCCGTGCGGCGTTATGAATGATCGGATCCCCGCAGCAGCGCTGCGGGCGATCCGATCGTTCATTTTAATCGCGAACTCCCGCAGATGCCGGGATCTGTATTGATCCCGGCACCTGAGGGGTTAATGGCGGACGCCCGCGAGATCGCGGGCGTCGGCCATTGCCGGCGGGTCCCTGGCTGCGATCAGCAGCCGGGATCAGCCGCGCATGACACGGGCATCGCTCCGATGCCCGCGGTTATGCTTAGGACGTAAATGTACGTCCTGGTGCGTTAAGTACCACCTCACCAGGATGTACATTTACGTCCTGCGTCCTTAAGGGGTTAAGGACCGGGGGTTTTTCCGTTTTTGCATTTTCGTTTTTTGCTCCTTGCCTTTAAAAAATCATAACTCTTTCAATTTTGCACCTAAAAATCCATATGATGGCTTATTTTTTGCGCACCAATTCTACTTTGTAATGACATCAGTCATTTTGCCCAAAAATCTACGGTGAAACAGGAAAAAAAATCATTGTGCGACAAAATTGAAAAAAAACCCGCTGTTTTGTAACTTTTGGGGGCTTTTGTTTCTACGTAGTACATTTTTGGGTAAAAATGACACCTGATATTTATTCTGTAGGTCCATACGATTAAAATGATATCCTACTTATATAGGTTTGATTTTGTCGGACTTCTGGAAAAAATCATAACTACATGCAGGAAAATTAAAACGTTTAAAATTGTCATCTTCTGACCCCTATAACTTTTTTATTTTTCTGTCTATGGGGCGGTATGAGGGCTCATTTTTTGCGCCGTGATCTGATGTTTTTAACGGTACCATTTTTGCATTGATAGGACTTATTGATTTTATTCATTTTTAAGTGATATAAAAAGTGACCAAAAATGCACTATTTTGGACTTTGGAATTTTTTTTGCGTGCACGCCATTGATCGAGCGGTTTAATTAATGTTATATTTTTATAATTCGGACATTTCCGCACGCGGTGATACCATATATGTTTATTTTTATTTTTATTTACACTGTGTTTTTTTTTTATTGGAAAAGGGGGGTGATTCAAACTTTTAATAGGGGAGGAGTTAAATGATCTTTATTCACTTTTTTTTTTCCCTTTTTTTTTGCAGTGTTATAGGTCCCATAGGGACCTATAACACTGCACACACTGATCTTCTATGCTGATCACTGGTTTCTCATAAGAAACCAGTGATCAACGATTCTGCCGCATGACTGCTCATGCCTGGATCTCAGGCACTGAGCAGTCATTCGGCGATCGGACAGCAAGGAGGCAGGAAGGGGCCCTCCCGCTGTCCTGTCAGCTGTTCGGGATGCCGCGATTAGCCGCGGCTATCCCGAACAGCCCGACTGAGCTAGCCGGGAACTTTCACTTTCACTTTTAGCCGCGTGGCTCAGCTCTGAGCGCGCGGCTAAAGGGTTAATAGTGCGCTGCGCCGCGATCGGCGCTGCGTGCTATTAGAGGCGGGTCCCGGCTTCACTATGACGCCGGGCCCGCCGTGATATGACGCAGGGTTACTGTGTAACCCCGCGTTATATCAGAAGAGCAGGACCAAGGACGTACTGGTACGTCCTTGGTCCTTAAGGGGTTAATCTCCATGTAACAAATATACTGTTACTATTTACACACAAAGAAAGAAGTAAGAACCATGGCCGGCATTCATCATTGTAGGTGTAAGTGAAGCATTTTTCTACACCTTTTTTTTGTGCGCTGGTAATGTGTAGGAGCAGCAAATTTATTTATTGGTCACAGGGCATTTTATAAATTTTGTGGAGATAAACATTTTCTGAAATTTCACTTTTCACATACACCAAAAAGCTGGGCTAGTGTAGTTTCGAGACCTCTTGGTGGCTTTGCGCATTTTTATGCATCTTTTCACAAAAATTCTCAGTTTATAAATTCATTACCACTGCATAAGACATAAGACTAACCTTAACAGCTGGTCTGTACACACTTTAAAAAAAAAAGTGTAAACCAAAAAGGCACAATAAATTGCCTGAGATGCAATGCTGCGCCAAATGTGAGACAAATCTAGACACAAAAACAGCTCTAAAGACAATGATAAATGCCCCCCCCATGTCCGTCTCCAAATTTGTTTCTTAAAGGGGTTAACCCCCATAAGAGGATTTTAGTAGTATGTACCTGCCAGAACTGGGTATTTCCTGTTGAATTTCCTTCTCTAAACTATACATCCCATAGTTCCATAGTTTGCAAGTACGAGGTCACTTTCCTCCCTCCCACACATCAGCCACTCCACCCATTGAAACACACCTGTGATCCCTTCAATGCAATAGATCAGAGTTTTCTAACCAGTGTGCCTACAGCTGTTGCAAAATGATCTCTCTCTCCCACCCAGCAGTCGCTCCACCCATTGAAGCAGGACAGACTCCCTCTGATCACCTGACTAGTGATGTCAGGTATTGACGCACTGCAACCTGGAAAATCTTGAGACATGAGTAATTTTGTATGCTGTTAAAAATAAATATTGGGCAATAATCACAGAAGAATTGTGAGAAAACTGTCACACACAGGTACAGACCCTATATTATGAACTATATAATGGCCCTCATTTACTATTGCAAACTCGACATGTTTTGTTGGGTTGTGTGCCAGATTCTGTCGCATTGTGTCAGACATTCTGTCTGCGCCAGAATTTGCCCCAGAATTTGTGCCAGAATTGAAAAAATCCCGACTAACTCTCCATTTTGCTAAGAAAAGCCGAAAAAGGGGCGTTGCCGCCGGGAAATGGGGCGTGTACCCGACATTTTCACATAAAAACAACATATTTACTAAGGTTTCCACAGAAAATGTGGTGGATTTAAGATGAGGAAAACCAGACAGGTCAGAGCATGTGTAAAAAAAAAAAGCAAAGTGTAGGGAAAGTGGAAAATGTAGGGAAACCTTAGTAAATATCATGGAAAATAAATTGTGGGGAATTAAAACCCACAAAGAAACCTACACAACACTCTTAGTAAATGAGGGCCAATGAGTCACTAGGTTTTATCCTATCTCACTCTCTCACTTGAAGATAAGTCAAAATCAAAAAACACACACTTAAAATCACTAACCCAATCACATCAGATTATATTGTGTATCTATACTGGCAGATCCCTATCGGGTGTTGTTATGCACATCTAATTAGACATCACTAGATACTGTCCAATATAGCCTTGTAGAGCACAGGGATTTAGTCCTATGATGTCAATCAGAGGGTATATAACATTAAACCCTTTGTGGGTAGAGTGCAGCTCAAACCCTATGTTCTTCTATGGATGACAGAACCAGTGAGTGTGAACAAGGACCAATCGGGCAAATGCTAGTCCTAGTCATTTGTACATATCGCACTGTCCTTGCTGTGCACCGCAGGTCCAGTGCATATAAGGCTTATTACGCCTACTAATATTTATTTAAAGATGCATGATAACAGGGATCATATCTGATGTGTAGGGAAAGCAGTTTAAAATGTCAGGCTGTCAAATTGTTGATATGTGATTTATACCTCTGTATGTGTTTGACCTCTGTTGATTGTGTGTGATGGATGCAGGGGGTCGCTTCCCTTGTAGAACACATGAACAGGAATAGAAAAAATGTTCCAGCTCCTGAACAAAAAAAGAATATTGAAATTTTCAAATGTATTTACTCCATGTTAAAAAATCTGAGCAATTGGCTTAGTAGAGACATGTCACTTTAAAATCCCGAGTAAACGCCAGTTCAATTGTCTTGCTTGACTAATATGCAGTGGACTGCCACAAGTCTTTCTATGGGAAGACACATCTACCTTTAGTATATGACTTGGTATACAAGCTGTGTCTATTCTTTTGGTGTTGACATTATTCTCTGCATTGCACCAAACTCTTCTTTAAATTCTGTTAAACAGAGACTGGCTCTTCGGCACCGGTGTCTGTTTAACAGAATTTAAACTTGAGAGACCGGAGTGCTGTACCAGCATGGACTCCTCTCAGAGAGCTGTTACCACTGTACTCCTCTACAGTCCTGTCGTCCCTCTACACCTGTACACCTTTTTAGGGTGATTGTACCCTAAAACACTACACTACACCTACACAAAATAAAGGGTAAAACACTACATATACATATACCCCCCCCCCCCCCCCCCCAATAAAAATGAGAAACGTCTGGTACGGCCCGGTTTCTAAAACGGAGCCTCCAGCTGTTGCAAAACAACAACTACCAGTGTTGCCAGACAGCTGTAGGCACCCTGCTTGGGAAAGACTGCTGTAGGGTATTTTTGGTATCGGAGGCAAGTGTAATTCTTGACATCCGGGTCAGTCCCTATGCAAATCCTTAATTTAGGCCTCAAATGCGCATGGCGCTCTCTCACTTCAAAGCCCTGTCGTATTTCAAGTCTATAGTTTAGTGCCACATATGAGGTATCTCCGTACTCGGGAAAAATTGCCTAACAAATTTTGGGGGGCTTTTTTCCTTTTACCTCTTATGAAAAGGTAAAGTTGGGGTCTACACCAGCATGTTATTGTAAAAAAAAAAATTTTGCACTAACATGCTGGTGTTGCCCCATACATTTAATTTTCACAAGAATTAAAAGGAAAAAAAGAACCCCAAAATTTGTAACACAATTGCTTCTGAGTACGGAAATACCCCATATGTGGACATAAAATTCTCTGCAGGCGCACAACAAGGCTCAGGAGTGAGAGTGCCATGTACATTTGAGGTGATTTGCACAAAAAGGGCTCTAGGTCTTCCCCAGGAAACTATAGACCGGTAAGTTTAACGTGCATTGTGGGTAAATTGTTTGAAGGACTTATAAGGGATTACATACAGGAATACATAGGGGATAATTGTATTATAAGTGATAGCCAGCATGGGTTTACTAAGGATAGAAGTTGTCAAACCAATCTAATTTGCTTTTATGAAGAGGTGAGTAGAAGCCTTGACAGAGGAATGGCTGTGGATATAGTGTTTCTGGATTTTGCTAAAGCGTTGATACTGTCCCTCATAGACGTCTGACAGGTAAGTTAAGGTCTTTGGGTTTGGAAATGTTAGTTTGTAACTGGATTGAACACTGGCTCATGGATCGTACCCAGAGAGTGGTGGTCAATGATTCGTACTCTGATTGGTCCCCGGTTATTAGTGGTGTACCCCAAGGTTCAGTACTGGGCCCGCTGTTGTTTAATTTATTTATCAATGATATAGAGGATGGTATTAACAGCTCTGTTTCTATCTTTGCAGATGACACCAAGCTTTGTAGCACGGTACAGTCTATAGAGGATGTGCATAAGTTACAAGATGACTTGGATAGACTAAGTGTCTGGGCATCCACTTGGCAAATGAGGTTCAATGTGGATAAATGTAAAGTTATGCATCTGGGTACTAATAACCTGCATGCATCGTATGTCTTAGGGGGGATTAAACTGGCAGAGTCATTGGTAGAGAAGGATCTGGGTGTACTTGTAAATCACAGACTACAGAATAGCATGCAATGTCAGGCTGCTGCTTCCAAAGCCGGCAGGATATTGTCATGTATCAAAAGAGGCATGGACTCAAGGGACAGGGACATAATACTCCCCCTTTATAAAGCATTGGTATGGCCTCACCTGGAATATGCTGTTCAGTTTTGGGCACCTGTCCATAAAAGGGACACTGCGGAGTTGGAAAGGGTGCAGAGACGCGCGACTAAACTAATATGGGGCATGGAACATCTTAGCTATGAGGAGCGATTAAAGGAGTTACAATTGTTTAGTCTTGAGAAGAGACGTTTAAGGGGGGATATGATAAACGTATATAAGTATATTAATGGCCCATACAAAAAATATGGAGAAAAACTGTTCCAGGTTAAACCCCCCCAAAGGACGAGGGGGCACTCCCTCCGTCTGGAGAAGAAAAGGTTTAGTCTCAAGGGGCGACACGCCTTCTTTACTGTGAGGACTGTGAATTTGTGGAACGGTCTACCTCAGGAACTGGTCACAGCAGGAACAATTAACAGCTTTAAAACAGGATTAGATACATTCATGGAACAAAATAACATTAATGCTTATGAAGAAATATAAAATCCCATCCCTTCCCCAATATCACGCCACACCCCTATCCCTTAATTCCCTGGTTGAACTTGATGGACATATGTCTTTTTTCGACCGTACTGACTATGTAACTATGTAACTATGTAACTATTGTTACAGGGATTCTGACATAAATGCAAAAAAGAAATACCCACATGTGACCCCATTTTGGAAACTACACCCCTCATGGAACTTAAAAAGGGATAAAGTGAGCCTTAACACCCCACAAATGTTTGAAGAATTTTCATTAAAGTTTGCCATGAAAATTAAAAAAAAAAATTCCACTAAAATGCTGGTGTTATCCCAAATTTTTTATTTTCCCAAGGGGTAATAGAAAAAAATAAAAAATTTGTAACCCCATTTCTCCTGAGTATGGAAATGCCCCATATGTGGATGTAAAGTGCTCTGCGGGCGCACTACAATGCTCAGAAGAGAAGGAGCGCCATTGGGCTTTTGGAGAGAGAATGCGTCTGGAATTGAAGGCCATGTGTGTTTACAAAGCCCCCCCGTGGTGCCAAAACAGTGGACCCCCTACATTTGACCCCATTTTAAAAAATACACCAATCGCATAATGTAATAAGTGAGCATTTACACCCCACTGATGTCTGACAAATTATTTGAACAGTGGTCTGTGAAAATGAAAAATGTAATTTTTCATTTGCACAGCCCACTGTTCCAAAGATCTGTCAAACGCCAGTGGGGTGTAAATACTCCCTGCACTCCTTATTAAATTCTGTGAGGGGTGTAGTTTCCAAAATGGGGTCACATGTGGGGGGTTTCTGTGTTCTGGCACTATGGGAGGTTTGTAAATTAACATGGCACCCCACTTCAATTTCATGTTCTGAGACCTGTAGTGTACCAGCAGAGCACTTAATGTCCACATGTGGGGAATTTTCTTAATCGGGAGAAATCGGGCTTTATATATTGGGGTCTATTTTCCCCTATTACCCCTAGTGAAAAAGAAAAATGTGGGGTAACACCATCATTTTAGTGTTAATCTAATTTTCCATTTTCACGTCCAACTTCAACGCAAAGTTGTCAAACACCTGTGAGGTGTTAAGGTTCACTTTACCCAGGGGCGTACCTAGAGCATTTGGCACCTGGGGCGGACCCTTTGTTTGGCACCTCCCCACACCCGCACCCCCCCCCCCCTTAATTACACCCCCCTCCCCCCCCTTTATTTACCCCCCTCCTCCCCCCCCCCTTTAATTACACCCCCTCCCAGGAGCGGATTGACAACACTCGGGGCCCTTGGACCAAAAAAAAGCAAGGGCCCCTACTAGGCTCTGCAGCTCGTCAATCTTCTGCCACGCCCCTATTCCACCTAAATCCCACACACAATAAACTAAAATTTATATATATAAGAAACACTTTAACATAGGTAAATTTCCATGACTAATAATACTGGTATACAAGAAGTAAATATATACCACCACACAATAACTGAATAATACCGCCATAATGTACTGAATAAAACCATTATACACAGACCAGTATACTATACAGGGTCTTTATACAATATAAGTGATTATATACAGGACCATATGGCGGTAGATATCAGCTGTACACAGGATGTATATACCATATAAGTGATTGCAGTTACATTTTGGGACTCACAATTACGTATTTTCGGATCAGTGGCGTCCTCTTTCCTTTTCTTCTCCGTCCGGATAAGACCGCCATGTGGATCTCTTAACATCTGCAGGAAAAACATGTCAGACTCTGCATTTTTCCAGTGTCCTCCTCTCCTCTACAAAATCTTTCCATCTATAGGCCCACAAACTGTAATAATGCCCTCCTTGGTGTCCTGCACAGTAAACGGGCAGGTAGGTAGGTAGCCAGGTAAATAGGTAACTAGGTAGGTAGATCAGGAAGCCAGATATGTAGGTAGGTGACAAGTTAGGTAGGTAGGGGGCTAGCTAGGTAGTTAGGCAGCCATGTATAAAGGCCAGGTATGAACATAGTTAGGTAGCTGGGTATGTAGGTAAGTAGTTAGGCATCCAGGTGTAAGGTTAGGTAGCCCTCCTTCCCTGTAGGTATAGGCAGCAGAGTTAAACCCCCTTCCCAATAGGTATAGGAACAGAGTTAACCCCCCTTTCTCCTTAGGTATAGGCAGCAGAGTCCCCCCACCCCCGTTTCCCATAGGTATAGGCAGAGTTAAACCCCTTTTTTCCCATTGGTATAGGCAGATTCCCCCCCCCTCTTCCCCATTGGTATAGGCAGAGTTACCTTCCCCTCCCCTCTTTCCCATAGGTATAAGCAGGTACACCCCCCTCTTTCCCATAGGTATAAGCAGAGCTACACCCCCCCCTATTTCCCATAGGTATATGGAGTTACACCCCCCCTCATTCCCATAGGTATATGCAGTTACACCCCCCCTCTTTCCCATAGGTATATGCAGTTACATCCCCCCCTTTCCCATAAGTATATGCAGATGCAGTTACACCCCCCCCCCTTTTCCATAGGTATATGCAGTTACACCCCCCTCTTTCCCATAGGTATATGCAGTTACATCCCCCCCTTTCCCATAAGTATATGCAGATGCAGTTACACCCCCCCCCCTTTTCCATAGGTATATGCAGTTACACCCCCCTCTTTCCCATAGGTATATGCAGTTACATCCCCCCCTCTTTCCCATAGGTATATGCAGTTACACCCCCCCTTTCCCATAGCTATATGCAGTTACACCCCCCCTTTCCCATAGGTATATGCAGTTACACCCCCCCCTTTCCAATAGGCATATGCAGTTACACCCCCCCTTTCCCATAGGTATATGCAGTTACACCCCCCCTTTCCCATAGGTATATGCAGTTACACCCCCCCTTTCCCATAGGTATATGCAGTTACACCCCCCCTTTCCCATAGGTATATGCAGTTACACCCCCCTTTCCCATAGGTATATGCAGTTACATCCCCCCCTCTTTCCCATAGGTATATGCAGTTACACAGCCCCTTTCCCATAGGTATATGCAGTTACACCCCCCCCCCCCTTTCCCATAGGTATATGCAGTTACACCACCCTCTTTCCCATAGGTATATGCAGTTACACCCCCCCTTTCCCATAGGTATATGCAGTTACACCCCCCCCCCCTTTCCCATAGGTATATGCAGTTACACCCCCCTTTCCCATAGATGTATATGCAGTTACACCCCCCTCTTTCCCACATGTATATGCAGTTACATCCCCCCCCTCTTCCCCATAGGTATATGTAGAGTAACCCCTCCCCTTCCCCATAGGTATATGTAGAGTAACCCCTCCCCTTCCCCATAGGTATATGTAGAGTAACCCCTCCCCTTCCCCATAGGTATATGTAGAGTAACCCCTCCCCTTCCCCATAGGTATATGTAGAGTAACCCCCCCCCCTTCCCCATAGGTATATGTAGAGTAACCCCCCCTTCCCCTTCCCCATAGGTATATGTAGAGTAACCCCCCCCCCCCTTCCCCATAGGTATATGTAGAGTAACCCCCCCTTCCCCTTCCCCATAGGTATATGTAGAGTAACCCCCCTTCCCCATAGGTATATGTAGAGTAACACCCCCCTTCCCCATAGGTATATGTAGAGTAACCCTTCCCCCTCCCCTCCCCCATAGGTATATGTAGAGTTGAGATAAAAAATAAAAAAAGGATGCTCATCTGATATCCCACGCAGCGATCTCCTCAGATGCAGGGCCCGCGTCTTCTCCCCTCCACAGTACAGGCGCCGATGAGTAACATCACCAGCGCCTGTGCTGGGTGCTGCGTGGGGACAGAGGTCACGTCTCCTCTGTGTAGCTGCAGATGCGGCTCACACAGAGGGGACGCCTTCTCCTGTATGTGCGTGTATCGCGCATACAGGAGAATGTAGCGCTATCTGCTGGGGATCTGGGACGAGTGTCCCGGATCCTCAGTAGTGGTGGCGGCGGCGGCGGCGGGTCAGTCCGCCCTTGGCACCCCCCTTGTGAGTGGCACCCGGGGTGGGCTCGAGAGAAATTGGGCTACAAATTTTGGGTGGCTTTTTCTCCATTTACCACTTTTAAAAATGAAAAAAATATGGGGCTACAAGAACATGTTAGTGTAAAAAATGTAGATTTTGATTTTTCTCCTCCAGTTTGCTGCTATTCTTGTTAAACAACTAAAGGGTTAATAAACTTTCTGAATGTCATTTTGAATACTTTGAGGGGTGCAGTTTCTATTATGGGGTCATTTATGGGGTATTTCTCACAGAAAGGCCCCTCAAATCCACTTCAAACTTAACTAGTCCCTGAAAAATTCTGATTTTGAAATGTTTGTAAAAATTTTGAAAATTGCTGCTATACTTTGAAGCCCTTTAATGTCTTCAAAAAGTAAAAACATGTCAACTTTATTATGTCAACATAAAGAAGACATATTGTATTTGTGAATCAATATAAAATGTATTTGGAATATCCATTTTCCTTACAAGAGAGATTCAAAGTTAGAAAAATGCTACATTTTCAATTTTTTCATCAAAATTTTGGATTTTCCCCCAAAGAAATGATGAAATTATCGACGAAAAATTGCCACTATCATAAAGTAGAATATGTCACGAAAAAACTATCTCGGAATCAGAATAAGGGTTAAAAGCATCCCAGAGTCATTCATGCATAAAGTGACAGTGGTCAGAATTGAAAAAGAGGGCTGAGTCCTTCAGGAGTTAGCGTGGTACACCCTTTAAAGACTTTTTTTCAAATCATCTGGTGCCAGAAAGTTAAACAGATTTCTAAATTACTTCTGTTAAAAAATCTTAATCCTTCCAGTGCTTATCAGCTGCTGTATACTACAGAGGAAGTTGAGTTGTTGTTTTCTGTGACCACAGTGTTCTCTGCTGATACCTCTGTCCATGTCAGGAGCTGTGCAGAGTAGGAGCAAATTCCCATAGGAAATCTCTCCTGCTCTAGATAGTACCTGACACGGACAGAGGTGTCAGCAGAGAGCAATGTGGTCAGACAGAAAAGAACAATCAACTTCCTCTGTAGTATACAGCAGCTGACAAGTTCTGGAAGGATTAAAACATTTTAATAGAAGTAATTTACAAATCTATTTAACTTTCCGGTACCAGTTGATATGATTAAAAAAATTCCACTGGAGTACCCTTTTAACCTCTTAAGGACGCAGGGCGTACCTGTATGCCCTGCGCCAAGTCCTGGTATAAAACATGCCGTGACCCCGCATCATACCAGGTTGGTCCCAGTGGCTAATGACAGCCGGGACCCTGGGCTAATAGCGTGCGGCACCGATCATTGTGCCGCATGCTATGAACCCTTTAGACGCTGCGTTCAAAGTTGATCACCGCGTCTATGAAAGTAAAAGCTTCCCAGGCTGATCGGGACCATTACAGTGAAATTGCAATGTCTTGATCAGCTGAAATACAGGCTTGAGCAATCGACCGCCGATTACACTGATCTTTGCCGTGTCAATGCATGGCAATGATCTGTGTATGAGATCAGTATGTGCAGTGAAATAGCCACCAGGGGGGGCTATAACACAAAAAAAATAAAAAAAAGTGTCAGGTCCGATCGGCGATTGATTGCTCCAAGCCTGAAATTCAGGCTTGAGCAATCGACCGCCGATTACACTGATCTTTGCTGTGTCAATGCAGGCGATGATCTGTGTATAAGATCAGTATGTGCAGTGAAATAGCCACCAGGGGGGCTGTAACACTGCAAAATAAAAAATGAATAAAGATTATTTAACACTTTCCCTAATAAAAGTAAGAATCACCCCACTTTTCCCATAAAAAAAAAAAACCTGAGTAAATAAAAAATAAATAAATTTCTGCGTACGCGCCAAAAAATTCCAAAGTCCAAAATAGCGTATTTTTGGTCACTTTTCATATCATGAAAAAATGAATAAAAAGCGATCAAAAAGTCCGATCAATATAAAAATTGTATGATTTTTAGAAGGTGATGAGGAAAAAATGAAAATGCAAAAACGGAAAAACCCTGCGTCCTTAAGGGGTTAAGTTCACCCAATGGACCACAATGGCATTTGTAATTTCAAACCATTTTAACTTCTTAAAGGACAACGGTAAATTTTCTCAACAGGTTGGTTTCTTTACACAGAATGCAATTTCACTGTGAAGGCTACTGCCCTCAGTACATATAGCAGAGGAAAAATCTACTCAGAAAATAAATGATAAAATTGCATCCATAAATTGAGCTGAAAGTCCCATGGTGAAGAACATGTAACTGCTTAAATTTTAACAAACAACTGAATACCTGTGTCCAAAGGTGGGGATAGCAAAGACACAGGAAACGACTGCACTTAATGCCCCTCTGGTGAAGCATTCAGCTTATTTTATAGTAGTAAAGACTGACGGCAGCAGTGTGGATACATTGTAGTAAAGACTGACGGCAGCAGTGTGGATACATAGTAGTAAAGACTGACGGCAGCAGTGTGGATACATTGTAGTAAAGACTGATGGCAGCAGTGTGGATACATTGTAGTAAAGACTGATGGCAGCAGTGTGGATACATTGTAGTAAAGACTGATGGCAGCAGTGTGGATACATTGTAGTAAAGACTGATGGCAGCAGTGTGGATACATTGTAGTAAAGACTGACGGCAGCAGTGTGGATACATAGTAGTAAAGACTGACGGCAGCAGTGTGGAAACATAGTAGTAAAGACTGACGGCAGCAGTGTGGATACATTGTAGTAAAGACTGACGGCAGCAGTGTGGATACATTGTAGTAAAGACTGATGGCAGCAGTGTGGATACATAGTAGTAAAGACTGACGGCAGCAGTGTGGATACATAGTAGTAAAGACTGACGGTAGCAGTGTGGATACATTGTAGTAAAGACTGACGGCAGCAGTGTGGATACATTGTAGTAAAGACTGACGGCAGCAGTGTGGATACATTGTAGTAAAGACTGACGGCAGCAGTGTGGATACATTGTAGTAAAGACTGATGGCAGCAGTGTGGATACATTGTAGTAAAGACTGATGGCAGCAGTGTGGATACCTTGTAGTAAAGACTGATGGCAGCAGTGTGGATGCATAGTAGTAAAGACTGACGGCAGCAGTGTGGATACATTGTAGTAAAGACTGACGGCAGCAGTGTGGATACATTGTAGTAAAGACTGACGGCAGCAGTGTGGATACATTGTAGTAAAGACTGACGGCAGCAGTGTGGATACATTGTAGAAAAGACTGATGGCAGCAGTGTGGATACATTGTAGTAAAGACTGATGGCAGCAGTGTGGATACCTTGTAGTAAAGACTGATGGCAGCAGTGTGGATGCATAGTAGTAAAGACTGACGGCAGCAGTGTGGATACATTGTAGTAAAGACTGATGGCAGCAGTGTGGATACATTGTAGTAAAGACTGACGGCAGCAGTGTGGATACGTAGTAGTAAAGACTGACAACAGCAGTGTGGATACATTGTAGTAAAGACTGACGGCAGCAGTGTGGATACATTGTAGTAAAGACTGACGGCAGCAGTGTGGATACATTGTAGTAAAGACTGATGGCAGCAGTGTGGATACATTGTAGTAAAGACTGACGGCAGCAGTGTGGATACATAGTAGTAAAGACTGACGGCAGCAGTGTGGATACATTGTAGTAAAGACTGACGGCAGCAGTGTGGATACATTGTAGTAAAGACTGATGGCAGCAGTGTGGATACATAGTAGTAAAGACTGACGGCAGCAGTGTGGATACAAAGTAGTAAAGACTGACGGTAGCAGTGTGGATACATTGTAGTAAAGACTGACGGCAGCAGTGTGGATACATTGTAGTAAAGACTGACGGCAGCAGTGTGGATACATTGTAGTAAAGACTGACGGCAGCAGTGTGGATACATTGTAGTAAAGACTGATGGCAGCAGTGTGGATACATTGTAGTAAAGACTGATGGCAGCAGTGTGGATACCTTGTAGTAAAGACTGATGGCAGCAGTGTGGATGCATAGTAGTAAAGACTGACGGCAGCAGTGTGGATACATTGTAGTAAAGACTGACGGCAGCAGTGTGGATACATTGTAGTAAAGACTGACGGCAGCAGTGTGGATACATTGTAGTAAAGACTGACGGCAGCAGTGTGGATACATTGTAGTAAAGACTGATGGCAGCAGTGTGGATACATTGTAGTAAAGACTGATGGCAGCAGTGTGGATACCTTGTAGTAAAGACTGATGGCAGCAGTGTGGATGCATAGTAGTAAAGACTGACGGCAGCAGTGTGGATACATTGTAGTAAAGACTGATGGCAGCAGTGTGGATACATTGTAGTAAAGACTGACGGCAGCAGTGTGGATACGTAGTAGTAAAGACTGACAACAGCAGTGTGGATACATTGTAGTAAAGACTGACGGCAGCAGTGTGGATACATTGTAGTAAAGACTGACGGCAGCAGTGTGGATACATAGTAGTAAAGACTGACGGCAGCAGTGTGGATACATTGTAGTAAAGACTGACGGCAGCAGTGTGGATACATTGTAGTAAAGACTGATGGCAGCAGTGTGGATACATTGTAGTAAAGACTGACGGCAGCAGTGTGGATACATAGTAGTAAAGACTGACAACAGCAGTGTGGATACATTGTAGTAAAGACTGACGGCAGCAGTGTGGATACATTGTAGTAAAGATTGACGGCAGCAGTGTGGATACATAGTAGTAAAGACTGACGGTAGCAGTGTGGATACATAGTAGTAAAGACTGACGGCAGCAGTGTGGATACATTGTAGTAAAGACTGATGGTAGCAGTGTGGATACATTGTAGTAAAGACTGACGGCAGCAGTGTGGATACATAGTAGTAAAGACTGATGGCAGAAGTGTGGATACATTGTAGTAAAGACTGACGGCAGCAGTGTGGATACATTGTAGTAAAGACTGACGGCAGCAGTGTGGATACATTGTAGTAAAGACTGATGGCAGCAGTGTGGATACATTGTAGTAAAGACTGACAGCAGCAGTGTGGATACATAGTAGTAAAGACTGACGGCAGCAGTGTGGATACATAGTAGTAATGACTGACGGCAGCAGTGTGGATACATTGTAGTAAAGACTGACGGCAGCAGTGTGGATACATTGTAGTAAAGACTGACGGCAGCAGTGTGGATACATAGTAGTAAAGACTGACAGCAGCAGTGTGGATACATAGTAGTAAAGACTGACGGCAGCAGTGTGGATACATTGTAGTAAAGACTGACGGCAGCAGTGTGGATCCATTGTAGTAAAGACTGGTGGCAGCAGTGTGGATACATTGTAGTAAAGACTGATGGCAGCAGTGTGGATACATTGTAGTAAAGACTGACGGCAGCAGTGTGGATACATAGTAGTAAAGACTGACGGCAGCAGTGTGGATACATAGTAGTAAAGACTGACGGCAGCAGTGTGGATGCATAGTAGTAATGACTGACGGCAGCAGTGTGGATACATTGTAGTAAAGTCTGACGGCAGCAGTGTGGATACATAGTAGTAAAGACTGATGGCAGCAGTGTGGATACATTGTAGTAAAGACTGACGGCAGCAGTGTGGATCCATTGTAGTAAAGACTGACGGCAGCAGTGTGGATACATAGTAGTAAAGACTGACGGCAGCAGTGTGGATGCATAGTAGTAATGACTTACGGCAGCAGTGTGGATACATTGTAGTAAAGTCTGACGGCAGCAGTGTGGATACATTGTAGTAAAGACTGATGGCAGCAGTGTGGATACATTGTAGTAAAGACTGACGGCAGCAGTGTGGATACATTGTAGTAAAGACTGACGGCAGCAGTGTGGATACATAGTAGTAAAGACTGGTGGCAGCAGTGTGGATACATTGTAGTAAAGACTGATGGCAGCAGTGTGGATACATTGTAGTAAAGACTGACGGCAGCAGTGTGGATGCATAGTAGTAAAGACTGATGGCAGCAGTGTGGATCCATTGTAGTAAAGACTGACGGCAGCAGTGTGGATACATAGTAGTAAAGACTGACGGCAGCAGTGTGGATGCATAGTAGTAATGACTTACGGCAGCAGTGTGGATACATTGTAGTAAAGACTGACGGCAGCAGTGTGGATCCATTGTAGTAAAGACTGACGGCAGCAGTGTGGATACATAGTAGTAAAGACTGACGGCAGCAGTGTGGATGCATAGTAGTAATGACTTACGGCAGCAGTGTGGATACATTGTAGTAAAGTCTGACGGCAGCAGTGTGGATACATTGTAGTAAAGACTGACGGCAGCAGTGTGGATACATTGTAGTAAAGACTGATGGCAGCAGTGTGGATACATTGTAGTAAAGACTGATGGCAGCAGTGTGGATACCTTGTAGTAAAGACTGATGGCAGCAGTGTGGATGCATAGTAGTAAAGACTGACGGCAGCAGTGTGGATACATTGTAGTAAAGACTGACGGCAGCAGTGTGGATACATTGTAGTAAAGACTGATGGCAGCAGTGTGGATACATAGTAGTAAAGACTGATGGCAGCAGTGTGGATACATTGTAGTAAAGACTGACGGCAGCAGTGTGGATCCATTGTAGTAAAGACTGACGGCAGCAGTGTGGATACATAGTAGTAAAGACTGACGGCAGCAGTGTGGATGCATAGTAGTAATGACTTACGGCAGCAGTGTGGATACATTGTAGTAAAGTCTGACGGCAGCAGTGTGGATACATTGTAGTAAAGACTGATGGCAGCAGTGTGGATACATTGTAGTAAAGACTGACGGCAGCAGTGTGGATACATTGTAGTAAAGACTGACGGCAGCAGTGTGGATACATAGTAGTAAAGACTGGTGGCAGCAGTGTGGATACATTGTAGTAAAGACTGATGGCAGCAGTGTGGATACATTGTAGTAAAGACTGACGGCAGCAGTGTGGATGCATAGTAGTAAAGACTGATGGCAGCAGTGTGGATCCATTGTAGTAAAGACTGACGGCAGCAGTGTGGATACATAGTAGTAAAGACTGACGGCAGCAGTGTGGATGCATAGTAGTAATGACTTACGGCAGCAGTGTGGATACATTGTAGTAAAGACTGACGGCAGCAGTGTGGATCCATTGTAGTAAAGACTGACGGCAGCAGTGTGGATACATAGTAGTAAAGACTGACGGCAGCAGTGTGGATGCATAGTAGTAATGACTTACGGCAGCAGTGTGGATACATTGTAGTAAAGTCTGACGGCAGCAGTGTGGATACATTGTAGTAAAGACTGACGGCAGCAGTGTGGATACATTGTAGTAAAGACTGATGGCAGCAGTGTGGATACATTGTAGTAAAGACTGATGGCAGCAGTGTGGATACCTTGTAGTAAAGACTGATGGCAGCAGTGTGGATGCATAGTAGTAAAGACTGACGGCAGCAGTGTGGATACATTGTAGTAAAGACTGACGGCAGCAGTGTGGATACATTGTAGTAAAGACTGATGGCAGCAGTGTGGATACATAGTAGTAAAGACTGACGGCAGCAGTGTGGATACATTGTAGTAAAGACTGACGGCAGCAGTGTGGATACATAGTAGTAAAGACTGACGGCAGCAGTGTGGATACATAGTAGTAAAGACTGACGGCAGCAGTGTGGATACATAGTAGTAAAGACTGATGGCAGCAGTGTGGATACATTGTAGTAAAGACTGACGGCAGCAGTGTGGATACATAGTAGTAAAGACTGACGGCAGCAGTGTGGATACATAGTAGTAAAGACTGACGGCAGCAGTGTGGATGCATAGTAGTAATGACTTACGGCAGCAGTGTGGATACATTGTAGTAAAGTCTGACGGCAGCAGTGTGGATACATTGTAGTAAAGACTGATGGCAGCAGTGTGGATACATTGTAGTAAAGACTGACGGCAGCAGTGTGGATACATTGTAGTAAAGACTGACGGCAGCAGTGTGGATACATAGTAGTAAAGACTGGTGGCAGCAGTGTGGATACATTGTAGTAAAGACTGATGGCAGCAGTGTGGATACATTGTAGTAAAGACTGACGGCAGCAGTGTGGATGCATAGTAGTAATGACTGACGGCAGCAGTGTGGATACATTGGAGTAAAGACTGACAGCAGCAGTGTGGATACATTGTAGTAAAGACTGATGGCAGCAGTGTGGATACATTGTAGTAAAGACTGACGGCAGCAGTGTGGATACATTGTAGTAAAGACTGACGGCAGCAGTGTGGATGCATAGTAGTAATGACTGACGGCAGCAGTGTGGATACATTGTAGTAAAGACTGATGGCAGCAGTGTGGATACATTGTAGTAAAGACTGACGGCAGCAGTGTGGATACATTGTAGTAAAGACTGACGGCAGCAGTGTGGATACATTGTAGTAAAGACTGATGGCAGCAGTGTGGATACATTGTAGTAAAGACTGATGGCAGCAGTGTGGATACCTTGTAGTAAAGACTGATGGCAGCAGTGTGGATGCATAGTAGTAAAGACTGACGGCAGCAGTGTGGATACATTGTAGTAAAGACTGACGGCAGCAGTGTGGATACATTGTAGTAAAGACTGATGGCAGCAGTGTGGATACATTGTAGTAAAGACTGAGGGCAGCAGTGTGGATACATTGTAGTAAAGACTGACGGCAGCAGTGTGGATACATTGTAGTAAAGACTGACGGCAGCAGTGTGGATACATTGTAGTAAAGACTGACGGCAGCAGTGTGGATACATTGTAGTAAAGACTGATGGCAGCAGTGTGGATACATTGTAGTAAAGACTGACGGCAGCAGTGTGGATACATAGTAGTAAAGACTGATGGCAGAAGTGTGGATACATTGTAGTAAAGACTGACGGCAGCAGTGTGGATACATTGTAGTAAAGACTGACGGCAGCAGTATAGATACATTGTAGTAAAGACTGACGGCAGCAGTGTGGATACATTGTAGTAAAGACTGATGGCAGCAGTGTGGATACATAGTAGTAAAGACTGACGGCAGCAGTGTGGATACATAGTAGTAAAGACTGATGGCAGCAGTGTGGATACATAGTAGTAAAGACTGACAGCAGCAGTGTGGATACATAGTAGTAAAGACTGACGGCAGCAGTGTGGATACATTGTAGTAAAGACTGATGGCAGCAGTGTGGATACATTGTAGTAAAGACTGATGGCAGCAGTGTGGATACATTGTAGTAAAGACTGACAGCAGCAGTGTGGATACATAGTAGTAAAGACTGACGGCAGCAGTGTGGATACATAGTAGTAATGACTGACGGCAGCAGTGTGGATACATTGTAGTAAAGACTGACGGCAGCAGTGTGGATACATTGTAGTAAAGACTGATGGCAGCAGTGTGGATACATAGTAGTAAAGACTGACAGCAGCAGTGTGGATACATAGTAGTAAAGACTGACGGCAGCAGTGTGGATACATTGTAGTAAAGACTGACGGCAGCAGTGTGGATACATTGTAGTAAAGACTGACGGCAGCAGTGTGGATACATAGTAGTAAAGACTGGTGGCAGCAGTGTGGATACATTGTAGTAAAGACTGATGGCAGCAGTGTGGATACATTGTAGTAAAGACTGACGGCAGCAGTGTGGATACATAGTAGTAAAGACTGACGGCAGCAGTGTGGATACATAGTAGTAAAGACTGACGGCAGCAGTGTGGATGCATAGTAGTAATGACTGACGGCAGCAGTGTGGATACATTGTAGTAAAGTCTGACGGCAGCAGTGTGGATACATAGTAGTAAAGACTGATGGCAGCAGTGTGGATACATTGTAGTAAAGACTGACGGCAGCAGTGTGGATCCATTGTAGTAAAGACTGACGGCAGCAGTGTGGATACAAAGTAGTAAAGACTGACGGCAGCAGTGTGGATGCATAGTAGTAATGACTTACGGCAGCAGTGTGGATACATTGTAGTAAAGTCTGACGGCAGCAGTGTGGATACATTGTAGTAAAGACTGACGGCAGCAGTGTGGATACATTGTAGTAAAGACTGACGGCAGCAGTGTGGATACATAGTAGTAAAGACTGGTGGCAGCAGTGTGGATACATTGTAGTAAAGACTGATGGCAGCAGTGTGGATACATTGTAGTAAAGACTGACGGCAGCAGTGTGGATGCATAGTAGTAATGACTGACGGCAGCAGTGTGGATACATTGTAGTAAAGACTGACGGCAGCAGTGTGGATACATTGTAGTAAAGACTGACGGCAGCAGTGTGGATGCATAGTAGTAATGACTGACGGCAGCAGTGTGGATACATTGTAGTAAAGACTGATGGCAGCAGTGTGGAGACATAGTAGTAATGACTGACGGCAGCAGTGTGGATACATTGTAAATCACTGAGCAGCTTGGAGAATGATTTGTATTATGTCCATGTATTTTTATAACTTTGCTCTGTGCAATTTTAAAGTAAGTCAGACTTAATTAAATAGGATCCCATTTAGTTTCATATGTGTAAAATATTTCAGATGTATTTGCCTTTGTTAAATATGTACAATTAGCATTACACAAATTAAACTGCTCGGGGCCAGTAAATGGAATCCAAGCATTAGGAACTAGGAGATGCTGCATCAATCATTCCTAACTAACCATGTACACGAATTCTAATAAAGCTGATTTACATGTAAGGGAAACTTTTACTTGGAACATATATATTAATATTTTATAAAAAGAACCTCTTTTTGTTCAATCACAGGGAAATGACTTTCAAATGGACACTGCAATGTATCAGTGACACTTGCTGCTCTTCTATCTACTGTGCAGAATGTCGTTCTTAGGTTATCTAGATGACCTTCTTCCTTCTATGAGCCTTATAGAGTTTGGCTTTCTATTTTTCTTTTCCCTCTCAAAATGCCTTTCAAAGTTCCACCAAATTCTTAAGAGTCAAGGACTAATGAGTTATTTATATAAGTTTTACTTGTCATGGTCTTTCAACTAGCATATGCAATTTGGGTGCATCCTGACTGTACCGCAATACGTGCACATTTCTATCAAAGACGGCTTTTGGATAGTAATGTCTGGTTTTCCCAAACCAGTTGTTAAAGTAACAGTCAGTTCAGGGTGGTGAGGAGAAACTACCAGTCCTCCTGTATTCAATAGTAATTTCCTTAGAACATTCTTAGGGGGCACAGTATATTAAAATGAATTGAGGGGGCATAATGTGTATAATCATTTATTTCATGGAGCACAATATATTTTATAATTACTACCAGGGGGTGCAGTGTGTATTATAATTAATATTAGGGAACATGGTGTGCATTATAATTATCCCCACCACATAACAATCAATAAATGCATATGTACTGCACTACTTCTATCAGGAATATAGCCTATCAAGCGTTTTGGGGGAGATTTATCAAAACCTGTGCAGAGGAAGAGTGGTGCAGTTGCCCATAGCAACCAATCATTCCGCTTCTTTCATTTTTGAAGAGGCCTGTAAAAAATGAAAGAAGCAATCTGGTTGCTATGGTCAATTTTACTCTGTACAGGTTTTAATAATTCTCCCCCTTTGTCCCTTGTTCACAAAGTGTCTCACATGCCCGGTATCCCTTTATTAGCACACCATAACCATTATAGTACACCAATGTAAGTATTTACTTGCGCAAAGGTAATGAGCAAAAATAGATTACTCTAACGGTATATACATGTTTTCATTGTACCGCTCCCCAGTCCTGGTACATTTTAGAGTTCTTAGTAAAGAATCCGGGCACGTACACTAACGTAATTTGTTACAAATAAACTTCTTGACAAGTTCATCAAGCAGTTTTCTTAAATGTTGCATAACCTGTGGAGAACAAAAGTACTTCACAAAGAAAGTTAATGATATATATTTGAATTACCACGGGTAGACTTCCCTAACTTGCAATCCCAGCCTCGCCGGTTGGACTGCTTCCGAGGCTGAGATATGTAACAGGGTCCACTGGACCATGCCCCCTCCAATGGACTCACTCGGGTGTTCCAGTTCACCAGTAAAATCTATACAGTTCAGGTAGGACCCAAGGAGGTGACCAGTGACGCACAGACCTTAACCCCATGGGGACGGAGGGTTTTTCCATTTTTGTACTTTCATTTTTGCCTTCTTACCTTTTAAAAATCATAACCCTTCCAATTTTGCACCTAAAAATCCACATTTTTGCTTATTTTTGCACCACCAATTCTACTTTGTAATGGCATCATTCATTTTACCAAAAAATCGACAGCGAAACGGGAAAAAAAAACAATGTGTGACAAAATTTAAGAAAAAATTCAATTTTGTAACTTTTGGGCCTTCCGTTTCTACATATTTTGGTAAAAATTACACCTTCTCTTTATTCTGTAGGTCCATACGATTAAAATGATACCCTACTTATATAGGTTTGATTTTGACATTTTGATTTTCTACATATTTTGATAAAAATTACACGTTCTCTTTATTCTGTAGGTCCATACGATTAAAATGATACCCTATTCATATAGGTTTGATTTTGTCGTACTGCTGGAAAAAATCATAACTACAAGCAGGAAAATGTATACATTTAAAATTGACATCTTCTGACCCCTATAACTTTTTTTCCGCGTACAGGGCGGTATGAGGGCAAATTTTTTGCGTCGTGATCGGAAGTTTTTAGCTGTACCATTTTTTGATCGCTTTTTATTCCTTTTTTCATTATCTAAAAAGTGACCAAAAATACGCTATTTTGGACTTTGAAATTTTTTTGCACATACATCATTGACCGTGTGGTTTAACCCCTTAAGGACATACGGTTTTTCAGTTTTTGAATTTTCATGTTTTCTTCATCACCTTCTAAAAATCATAACGCTTTCAATTTTGCACATAAAATTCCATATGATGGCTCATTTTTTGCGCCACCAATTCTACCTTGCAGTGACATTAGTGATTTTACCAAAGAATCCACCACAAAAAGGAAAAACAAAATTAATTGTGTAACAAAATGTAAGTAAAAATTCCATTTTGTAACTTTTGGGGGCTTCCCTTTCTATACAGTGCATTTTTCGGCAAAAATGACACCTTATCTTTATTCTGTAGGTCCATACGGTTAAAATGATCCCCTACTTATGTAGGTTTGATTTTGTTGTACCTTTGAAAAAAATCATAACTACATGCAGGAAAATTTATACGTAAAAAATTCTCATCTTCTGACCCTTATAACTTTTTTATTTTTCTGCGTATGGGCCGGTATGAGGGCTCATTTTTTGCACCGTGATCTGAAGTTTTTATCAGTGCCATTTTTGTATTGATTGGACTTTTTGATCACTTTTTATTCATTTTTCATGATATAAAAAGTGACCAAAAAGACGCAATTTTGGACTTTGGAATTTTTTTGCGTGTATGCTATTGAACATGCAGTTTAATTAACAATGTATTTTTTTAACTCGGACATTTCCGCACGCGGTGATACCACATATGTTTATTTTTATTTACACTGTTTTTTTTTTATGGGAAAAGGGGGTGATTCAAACTTTTATTAAGGAAGGGGTTAAATGACCTTTATTAACTTTTTTTTTACTTTTTTTTTGCAGTGTTATAGCTCCCATAGGGGGCTATAACACTGCACACACTGATCTTTTACACTGATCCCTGCAAAGCCATAGCTTTGCATTGATCAGTGTTATAGGGGGTCGATTGCTCATGCCTGCATCTCAGGCTTGGAGCAATCAATCGCCGTTCGGACACGACGGAGGCAGGTGAGGGGACCTCCGCTTGTGTTCTAGCTGATCGGGACATCGCAATTTTCTCGTGATGGTCCCGATCAGCCTGACTGAGGAAAGTACCCTACTGCTGTCCTACAGCTGTTCGGGTTTCGCCATGGCGATCCCGAACAGCCCACTGGGCTAATCAGCATTGATTTACTTTCACTTTAGATGCAGCGTTCAACTTTGAACGCCATATCTAAATAATTAATCCGCGCGGCACCGCGATCAGTGCCATGCGCTATTAGCCCAGGGTCCAGGCCCGACCCACTGTGGCCCCGCGTTATAGAACGGGAGTGGGTGAAGGGCGTACAGGTACGCCCTCCATCCCTAACAGGTTAAGGGCTTGCTGGGACTTGTAGTAGGACTGGACAATTAAATGCAGACCACTCTGACTTGACTGATGACAGGGACAGACTTGACTCATAAATCTGTGACTTTAGCTTACTTGACTTGATGGTGGCTGAAGGACTGGACTTTGAGGTCTCCAACACTCTGGACACACACACTAGGCGTGACTGCACTGGACCTCAGCTTAGCAGAAGAGCAGAGCTAAAAGAGAGAGAAGCTAGCTCCACCCAGGGCTTATATGGGGAGATTAGCAGGGAGCCCATAGGTCACTCTTGGGATCACCTGGTCACTGGTACCTCCTGGGCAACAATCACATGACATATCACAGTGCCCTCTGCTGACACCTCTGTCCATTTTAGGAACTGTCTGGAGCAAGATAGGTTTGCTATGGGGATTTGCTCCTACTCTGGACAGTTCCTAAAATGGACAGAGGTGTCAGCAGAGAGCACTGTGGTCATACAGAAAGGAAATTTTAAAAGAAAAGAACTGCCTCTGTATTATACAGCAGCTGATAAGTACTGTAATGGTTAAGATTTTTAATAGAAGTAATTTACAAACCTGTTTAACTTTCTGGCACAAGTTGATAAAAAAAATTTTTCAAATAGAGTACCCCTTTAAGGGCAGTATGAGGGCCTAATACAACATGGGGGCAGTATAGGGGCCAACTTCTATATGGGGCAGGATGGGACCTTTTACTGTATGGAGGAAGTGTAAGTGTCTAATACTATATGGGGGCAGTATGGGGGCTTAATACTATATAGGGGCAGTATGGAGACTTAATACTATATGGGGGCCTAACTACTATATGGGGGCAGTATGTGGGCCATATACTATATAAGGGCAGTATGGAGGCCATAGGCGTGCGCAGCCTATTGCATTAGGGTGTGCACCCTAAAACACAAACTCACGCCGCACGCGTGCGTGTAAATATATATATATTTATATATATTTATTTATATATATATATATATATATATATATATATATATATATATATATACACACACATATAGATACACACACACACAAATACACTCTTGCTTGCATGCACACATACATAAACAGACCTGCACTCATATAGGTGCAGTATAAGTCCCCGCACATTACATTGGCAGTATAGTTCCCCCACATTAGGTTGGCAGTACAGTCCCCCCCCCCCCCATTAGGTTGGCAGTACAGTTCCCCCCACATTAGGTTGGCAGTACAGTTCCCCCCACATTAGGTTGGCAGTACAGTTCCCCCTACATTAGGTTGGCAGTACTGTTCCCCCCACATTAGGTGCGCAGTACAGTTTCCCCCCATTAGGTGTACAGTACAGTTTCCCTGACATTATGTGCGCAGTACAGTTTCCCCCACATTAGGTGCGCAGTACAGTTTTCCCCACATTAGGTGCGCGGTACAGTTTCCCTCACATTAGGTGCACAGTACAGTTTCCCCCACATTAGGTGCGCAGTACAGTTCCCCCCACATTAGGTGCAGTACAGTTCCCCCACATTAGGTGCAGTACAGTTCCCCCACATTAGGTGCAGTACAGTTCCCCCACATTAGGTGCAGTACAGTTCCCCCACATTAGGTGCAGTACAGTTCTCCCATATTAGGTACAGTACAGTTCCCTCACATTAGGTTCAGTACAGTTTCCCCACATTAGGTGCAGTACAGTTCCCCCAACATTAGGTGCGGTACAGTTCCCCCACATTAGGTGCAGTACAGTTCCCCCACATTGATGCAGTACAATTCCCCCGCATTAGGTGCAGTACAGTTCCCCCGCATCAGGTGCAGTACAGTTCCCCCACATTAGGTGCAGTATAGTTCTCCACATTAGGTGCAGTATAGTCCCCCCACATTAGGCACAGTATAGTTCCCCCACATTAGGTGCAGTATAGTTCCCCCACATTAGGTGCAGTACAGTTCCCCCACATTAGGTGCAGTATAGTTCTTCACAATAGGTGCAGTATAGTCCCCCCACATTAGTTGCAGTATAGTTCCCCACATTAGGTGCAGTATAGTTCCCCCACATTAGGTGCAGTACAGTTCCCCCACATTAGGTGCAGTACAGTTCCCCCACATTAGGTGCAGTACAGTTCCCCCACATTAGGTGCAGTACAGTTCCCCCACATTAGATGCAGTACAGTTCCCCACATTAGGTGCAGTACAGTTCCCCTAAATTAGGTGCCGTACAGTTCTCCCACATTAGGTGCAGTATAATTCCCCCACATTATTTGCAGTATAGTTCTCCACATTAGGTGCAGTATAGCTTCCCACATTAGGTGCAGTATAGTTCCCCCATATTAGGTGCAGTGTAGTTCTTCCACATTAGGTGCAGTATATTTCCCCCACATTAGGTGCAGTATAGCTCCCCCACAGACATACAGCCTTCAGCCATATACAGTGTATGGCTGGAGGCTGTATGTCTGTGTACTGCCCCACTTCAGTGTTCGGTCCGGGGTCACGATCTACTGCTATGGCCTATAGACCATAGCAGTAGGTCCCGGGACCAGAGGAGCAGTGGCCGGAACACTGAAGATGATGTGCTGCCAGCTGGTGCTGGTTACTTATCATGCCAGCTGGTGCGCATCCTCCTCCACGATGCGCCACTCTTCCGTTGCTATAGGCACACGCACGGGTCATCAGTGACGTCCCTACGCGTGCTACCTCCTGGCGGCCCCTGTGTTTTTAAAGTTAATGCGGGGGCCATCGCAGAAAGGTAACCGAGACATCCTTGTGTCCCGAAAAGATCATTCGGGACACAGGGATGTCCAGAATGTGCCAGGGGCCCCCTACAGGCTGCTCAGTGGTGGCCGTGGATCCCCCCCCTGGGCTTGATTAGGGTATGTCCAGGCACACCCGCCCCCCCCCCCCCCCCTGCGCACGCCTATGATGGAGGCCTAATAGTAAATGGTGCAGTGTGAGGGCCTAACTACTATATGGGGGCACAGAGGGGCCTAAATACTATATAGGCGCAGTGTGAGGGCCAAGCTACTATATGGGGGCACAGAGGGGGCCTGAATACTATATGGGGACACAAAGTGGGCACTATTACTATGTGGAGCAATACTCATGGGGAGTTTGTAAAGTGGCGGGGATTGTGCTGGTAGATTCTCTGGAGACAAGTCTTGGCCAAAAGAAGTCTTTATGTTGGTCAGGTTGGGATAGAGAAGAAAAGGAAAAGTTAATGACTCTGATCAGAGAAGACGTCACCTGCAAGTCATTGGATGTAACTGTAACCACTTGTAAGGTCTGTAGAGTGCAAGCATATAGAAGATATCTACCTTTTTATGATTGTGGGAAAATAGATTTTTTGTGAAGTGGATTTTAGTCAGTAATAATATAGCTGTATTAGTCAGTCAATGTTAATTGTACTGTGGTCCTGGTGTGGCTGTAATATTTGTCCCTTACTGGTTACACTCAAAACTAACAGTGTGCACCTGTGAATGTATTGAATTTTGTTTAAAGCTGCCGACCATACTACCACCTTTCTCAGGTACGATTTACTCATAATTTTCTAGGAGCAATAAAAGGGGAATGGCACATCGCTGAGGTATGACAGAAGATGCACCACAATTGGCATTTCCTGAAGAGTCACAAGTAGTATAAGTTTAAAAGTAGTGCAAACTACTGAGTAGACATCAGACATACAACATACACAGCATTTTAGCGCCTATATAAATGCTGCAAAGCCCTGACCTCTCCAAGTTCTACTGAACTGGACTACCACCGTCGTTCGGTAGAGCCGCAGTGGGTCTGGGAGTTGCCTTTTACTGTTCTGTCTGTACATTAGCAAACCCCCAAGCAGATAAGGTAACTTGCCAGCTATTTCTTTTTTAGCAACAACAAGTAAGAAAAAGAAGGTTAAATGAAGCAGGCAGCCGATAAAGTCAATAAATTTATGCATACATTCCACATCTTTAAGCAGGAAATTCTGCTCATAATATTAATTAACTATTGACAGAGAAGACATCCAACATTTTAATGTGTTTCTTTTGAAAATCCATCAGGTTGGGGCTAATGAAAGTTTTATGAGAGCGGCTGATGAGGTATTTATTAGATGCATTTGCTCAATGGTGTTTATTTGTCACTGTGATGTCTATAAGATTTACCACATAGTGTTGTAGTTCTCATATGGTCTTTTACTTCAGTGCTGAAAGGGTAGCAGAGCAAGCCTGAGCTCCCCCTGGGGCCAAAACAGAAGAATAAAAACAGCAAAACATTTGCATCTATTTAAGAATCTCGGTTCTAAGAGTTCTATCAGAGAAAGAAAAAATATATGTATCTTCAGGTTAAACAGAGCTTCTCGGAAACTTTGAAGGCAGCAAAATTCTTAAGGCAGATATTTATTGTCAGAAATGACCCAGGAATTCATGCCTTACTGATTAAAAAGACAAAGTCTAAGATGGTTATAATATTTTGCATTTTATTCTTTTGCCGTTTACCATTGAACATCAGCTTAGGTGGCTGAAGAACCAATTTCATGTGTCTACTGTAAGAGGAAATGAACTGAGCCAAGGGCGAAAATAAAATTATACAAATGTTATTATAGACTAGCCTCCTCCTGTCCTAGTTTAATTCACAATTTGCTGCTGTGGGGCTTTGCTTCTGGCTTTCGCCTTCCTGAATAAATCAACATTTGCTTACATCTAAATTATAGGGGGCACATGTGACTTTGTTTATTGTATAAATTATACACAAGGTTGATGTGTTAACTATTCACACTGCAGCTGGAAGTAAAGAACATGGCACACACTTCTAGAAACCCCATTATTTCATACAATAGTTACATTCAAGTTTTGTTTGGCATCTAAAGTTTACAAACTTTCATCCTTCAAAAACTATATACATATATTTTACAGATTTTACTTAAAGGGATACTCCGCCCCTAGACATCTTATCTCCTATCGAAAGGATAGGGAATAAGATGTCAGATCGCGGGGGTCCCGCTGCTGGGGACCCCCGGGATCTCGGCTGCAGCACCCACCTGTTGCGGCTTCCGGCATCGCTGGAGGCTCTCATCCTAACGCCTCACGACCACGGTGACGGGAGTTCGTGACGTCACGACTCCGCCCCCATGTGACATCACACCCCGCCCCTCAATGCAAGTCTATGGGAGGGGGTGTGATGCCCCCTCCCATAGACTTGCATTGAGGGGCGGGCCGTGATGTCACACGGGGGCAGAGTCATCACGTCACGATCTCACGTCACCGTGGTCGGGAGCCGAAGCCTCCAGCGTTTCCGGAAGCCACAACAGGTGGGTGCTGCAGCCGAGATCCCGGGGGTCCCCAGCAGTGGGACCCCGCGATCTGACATCTTCTCCCCTATCCTTTGGATAGGGGATAAGATGTCTAGGGGCGGAGTACCCCTTTAAAGAGATAAACCCAGTATTACCCTTTAAAGTCCACCAATACACCTTTTTACCGTGATCGTTTCACAACAGGGCTAGAATAAGCTTGTGCGGTTCTCTCGTGTAGGGTTCAAGGGACCTCGTCTGCTGTAACTTAACCTCCACTTCAGATAGCTTAACCCTTCACATGCTCCGGCCAAATGATGATTGCTGCATGTGAAGAGTGACACTTACCTCCAGCTTAGGCATCAGTGATCCTAAGCCTGGTTTGCATGGCATCTTAAGGTCTTGTAAAGGCCATGCTGCACAACTACTAACATAAATAGCTACAAACTTAGCTACATAGTATGGATGAAAAAAGTATATGTCCTTGAATTAAATTCAAGAAAGTGAGTATAGGAGGAAGAAAGGGGGAAAGGAAATCTTAGATTACCCTTAGTTGGTATGAGCCAATTTGCCCTAAAGGAGAACAAAATTATTCCCTCACCCACATGTATATCACAGCGGGTCAAGTATAACAGTGGGTCAACCTAGTATTGTTAAAGCATACTTGTCATTTTAGGTGGCTTTTCAGAATGCACTGTCCTGTGTGTATACATGAGGAGCAGCACTATTTCTGGCCATAATATAACTCGTAGATAGTATTTTCCAGTAGATTTATGCTCTGTGGCTTCATTTCTAATACTCAGTTCTCCCAGAGCTGGTAGGCAGAGCTCTTTCCTTCCCAATTCATAGACCTGCATTGTCTTGTCTTGCAGATGCAGGACAAAGCTGAGATCATTTTCAGAGTGGAATACAGTTCCAGGAGAGGTGGGAGAGCGATGAAGCTTGTTAACAGGAAAAAGAAGCAGCCTTTTTGTCTAATAAGATGTATTACAAAGTGTCTTATATTCACATGTAAAATTGAACTATGCAAACTTTGTTCAAATGGCAGTGCCTATTTAACCATTTGCACAAGCATTTATATTACATTTCTCTAACAAACTTAAAGCCACTTGCTTAAGCCAACTCCTGAGATAGACTTTAGAATCCCTGTGTCACAACTGTCCCAGCTCTGTGGTCAGCACAGAAACCTTGGGGTTCTGGAGTTGAATCTGACCAAGAACAGCAGTTTACAGTATTTTCTGTTTGGACTATTTATGTATTTGGACAAGTTCTTCATTTTTCCCATTGATTTCTCTTGTTAAAGGGGTATTCCAGGATTTTATTTTATTTGACTATGCTACAGGGGTTGTAAAGTTAGTGTTGTTCATAACATAGGGCCTGTACCTGTGTTTGATATTTTGTATGCTGTAAAAAATAAACATTGGGCAAAGATCACATAAGGATTTTATGTGATCTTTGCCCCAATGTTTATTTTTTACAGCATACAAAATAAGTGTCGTCTCCAAGGTTTACAGGTTGCAGTGTGGCCCAAGAGATTACATCACAAGTCAGGTGTTCAGAGGAAGCCTGTCTACTTGAATGGGAGGAGCGACCGCTGGGTGGGGGCGAGAGCATACTGCAGGGAACTGCAGTTTTGCAACAGTTGGAGGCCCCCTGTTATGAAAACACTGGTCTATTGTTCACAGCATAGCATGTCATTTGTTCTTTAATGGGTGGGGTGGCTGATGTGTAGGAGGGTGAAAAGTGACCTCACACCTACAAACAAGGAATCCTGGGACTTGAAGTTGGAGGGAGGGAACTTTAACAGGAAATAGCTATTTTACAATAAGACAGCCAAAGGGTTATGGTAATCTCACAACAAAGCCGTTTAGCTTCAAGACAATCGTGGATCCTTCCTAAGCATGCCCATTACTGTCTGGCAGGTACATAGTAAAATCACCTTATGGTCAATAACCCCCTTTAATACTAAATTAAAGTAATGACAGCGATCAAAGCTGACCGCCACGTCTGAAGGGAAAGTGACACTAACCCGGCTGTTCAGTCAGGCTGTTCGGGACCGCCGCAATTTCACCGCAGCGGTCCCGGACAGCCCGACTGAATAGCCAGGTTAGTGCTTACAGGACCTTACCTGCCTCCTCGGTGTCTTCTCCGTTCAGGGATCCCCTGTATGGCCGGCGCTCTCCTTCCTCGTCATCACGGCGTCGCGTACGTGCGTCGGCGTGCGTAACAACGTGATGGCGGCGACGGAGAGCGAGGATACCCGGCCGGCAGCAGAGACGTTCCGGAGCGACGGGGACACGGCGACAGCGATGGAGCGACATCCAGGGCAGCGGTGACGGGTCCGGAGCGGCGGGAACACGTGAGTATTACCTCCTATGCAGTGGTCTTCAATCTGCGGACCTCCAGATGTTGCAAAACTACAACTCCCAGCATGCCCGGACAGCCAACGGCTGTCCGGGCATGCTGGGAGTTGTAGTTTTGCAACATCTGGAGATCCGCAGGTTGAAGACCACTATTGGGTTCAAAATCGTAATTTTTTTAGATTTTGCACCTTCAAATTGGGTGCGTCTTATACACCGGTGCGTCCTATAGGGCGAAAAATACAGTAAGTGGCTTTGTGCAATAGAGACTGCCTTGTCTCCTTGCTGAGAGCACCTTAGGGTGACCAGAGTTCTACTTCTAGGACCACACATACATATATATAAATTGGAGACCTGTTGAGTCCAATTTCACTGACCCTAAAAGTGGTTTTTCCCTACTCATAACCTGTAGGCATACGTATATACATTTATGACTACAGTGGCACTGTGTTTTTAAATACGTTTATTCCTCACCAATATTATTTGTTTATAAATAAAAGTTACGTTTTACTTTTATCTGTGGACACATGCAATATAGAGGTCTTTTTTTAACTCCTTTGGGGTTATTTTGTTGCAGTATGGGTGTCAGTGCACCCATTAACTTAGTGTTATAAGTATATAGACCAGATTTTTCTTTGAGATCTTTCTCAATGACAGATTTCACTTGTTTCATCACCTTTCATATAAACCACATAAACTGTTCTGAAACCCTTTTCAGTATTATTTAGTGAAAGTGAGATTTATTTTGGTATTAATGAGAATTAGACATAGAGTACAGTTCTAAAAGAAAAAAAAAAGAAAAAAACAATAGAAGATTATCCGGCTACAAAGCGTTTGAGAAACACAGAAGATTCTCCTTGCCTGTGGGGGAAAAAGACAATATAAAATAATAAAATTCAAACATAAGGCAAAACTAATCTTTCAGTATTACTTTGGTTTAAAAATGTATGTATTCCTTTGTGTGCTGCAAGCTCTAGAGAAATGTATCTTATTTTCATACAGAATATTTTCACCGAACATGAGGAACATTCTGTTTTTCTGGGTTCCAGGAGACTAGCAACAATTTTTCAAGGTATTAATGGATGGTTTATGAGAGCGAGGGAGAAATATAATATTTAATCAGGGGGGTACCTCTTGAAATATGTTGGATGTGATCACTTTGACTGTTTTATACTGTATGCCGTAACTTTATTTCTTTATTATTTATTTTGTCTACAGCTGGCCTGAATAGAGGGAAAAACAAGACAAACAGCAAATGGCATCGGTTTCTCATTTTTAGAGATGAGCGAATTTACAGTAAATTCGATTCGTCACGAACTTCTCGGCTCGGCAGTTGACTTATCCTGCATAAATGAGTTCAGATTTCAGGTGCTCCCGTGGGCTGGAAAAGGTGAATACAGTCCTAGGAGACTCTTTCCCAGGACTGTATCCACCTTTTCCAGCCCACCGTAGCACCTGAAAGCTGAACTAATTTATGCAGGATAAGTCATCAACTGCCAAGCCGAGAAGTTCGTGACGAATCAAATTTACTGTAAATTCGCTCATCTCTACTGATTTTCACCCACTGACAATGAACGCTGCTAAAAAAATAACAAAAGATCATGATGGAGCAGATGAAGAATTATATAATTTGATAAATGTTATCAGTTTAAGTCCAGTATAAGTAGGATGCTACCCCTTAACGACGCAGGACGCAAATGTACATCCTAGTGAGGTGGTACTTAACGCACCAGGATGTACATTTACATACTATACATAACCGCGAGTATCGGAGCGATGCTCGAGTCATGCGCTGCAGGTCCCGGCTGCTGCATCCAGGGACCCGCCGGGAATGGCAGACATCTGCAATCGCGCGGATGTCCGCCATTAACTCTTCAGATGCCATGATCAATACAGATCACGGCATCTGCAGTAGTGCGGTTACTAAAATGGATGATCGGATCGCCCGCAACGCTGCCGCGGTGATCCGATCATTCAGAACGGCAGATGAAGGTCTCCTCACCTGCCTCCACTGCCTTCCATGGGTCTACTGCACTGGTCTGAGATTGAGCAGACCAGAGCAGAAGATGACCAATAACACTGATCAGTGCTATGCCCTATGCATAGCACTGAACAGTATTAGCCATCGAATGGGGACTATTAAAGTGTACAAATAAAAGTAAATAAAGTAAAAAATAAAAATTAGAAAAATCCCCTCCCCCAAATAAAAATGTAAATTGACAGTTTTTTCCTCATTTTACCCCCAAAGAGTGTAAAACATTTTTTTTTATAAACATATTTGGTATCACCACATGTGTAAATATCCGAAATATTAGAAAAATAATGTTAATTATCTTGTACTATGAACGTAAAAAAAAAAAATTTCCAAAATCGACGCTTTTTTATAACATTTTATTTCAAATAAAATTGATAAAAATGTATTAAAAGTTTTATATATGCAAATGTGGTATAAAAAATTACAGATCACGGAGCAAAAAATGAGCCCTCATACACCCGCTTATACGGAAAAATGAAAACGTTATAGGTCGGCAAAATTGAGGGATTTCAAAAGCACTAATTTGGTTAAAAAGTTTGCGATTTTTTTAAAGCTGTATAATAATAGAAAAGTATGTTATAGTGGGTATCATTTTAATCCTATTGACCCATAGAATAAAGAAAACAGGTCTATTTTACCGTAAAGTGTACAGCATGAAAACAAAACCTTCCAAAATTTGCGAAATTGCGGTTTTCTTATCAATTTCCCCACACAAATAGTATTTGTTTGGTTGCGGCATACATTTCATGTCAAAGTGAGTGATATCATTACAAAGGACAACTGGTCACGCAAAAAACAAGCCTTCAAACTAGTCTGTGGCTGAAAATATAAAAGAGTTATGATTTTTAGAAGGCGAGGAGGGAAAAACTAAAACGTAAAAATAAAATTGTCTGAGTCCTTAAAGGGGTACTCCGCCCCTAGACATCTTATCCCCTATCCAAAGGATAGGGGATAAGATGTCGGATCGCTGGGGTCCCGCTGCTGGGGACCCCCGGGATCGCCGCTGCGGCACCACGCTATCATTACTGCACAGAGCGAGTTCGCTCTGCATGTAATGACGGGCAATACAGGGGCCGGAGCATCGTTACGTCACGGCTCCGCCCCTCATGATGTCACGGCCCCCCTCAATACAAGTCTATGGGAGGGGGCGTGGTGGTCGTCATGCCCCCGCCATAGACTTGCATTAAGGGGGCGGGCCATGATGTCACGAGGGGCGGAGCCATGACATCACGCTGCTCCGTCCCCTGTATCGCCCGTCATTACGCACATACTGTGTGCAGTAATGATAGCGCAGGGCGGAGTACCCCTTTAAGGCCCAAATGGGCTGAGTCCTTGAGGGAAAGAAATTCTGTGGTAAAAAATGACTTATCCCCTATCCAAAGGATAGGGGATAAGTAATAGATCGCAGGAGGGTCCAAGCGCTGGGGCCCCCCGAGATCTCCTGAATGGGGCCCCAGCAGTCTGCTGGAAGGGGGCGTGCCGACCCCCTGCATGGAGTGCCGGCCAACACGCCCCCTCCATGCATCGCATAAAGATACATGGAGGTGTGTCAGCCATGCCTTCGTGCTGGGGTCGGAACAGCAGCTTCCGGCAGACTGCCAGGGCCCCATTCAGGAGATCGCGGGGGGTCCCAGCGCTCAGCCGCCCCCCCCCCCCCCCCCCCCATGATCTATAACTTATCCTTTGGATAGGGGATAAGTTATTTTTTGCTGCACTACCTTTTTAACCCTTTTAGGACCAAGCCATTTTTTTGAGGCTTTGTTTTTTTTCCTCCTCGCCTTCTAAGAGACATAACTCTTTTATTTTTCCATCTAAAGACCCATATGTGGCCTTGTTTTTTACTTCACCAATTGTACTTTGTAATGGCATAGCTCATTTTACCTCCAAATTTGGGGGACTTCCGTTTCTACCCACTGCACCTGTCAGTAACAATAACACATTATCTTTATCCTGTAGGTCCATGCAATTAAAATGATACCCAATGTATATAGTTTTTTTTATTTTACTACTTTAAAAAAATTATAACTTTTGTACGAAAATTTGTATGCTCAAATTTGTCCTCTTCTGACCCTTATACTTTTTCCCCCCAAATACAGGGATGTAGGAGGGCTAACTTTTTGTGCAGTTAGCTGTACTTTTTATCTGGAAGGTGTTTCATTCTTTTTTTTTCTAGCACATGAAATGACCAAAAATATGCATTTCTGGACTTTATAAAAAAAATTTTATGCTTGCACCTTTGACAGTGTTTTTTTTAAATTAACACTACATTTTAATAGTTTGGACATTTACGCATGCAGCAATACTACCTCATTTTACCTCCAAATTTTTGGGACTTCCGTTTCTACCCAGTGGACCTTTCAGTAACAATGACACATTATCTTTATCCTGTAGGTCCATACGATTATAATGATGTCCAATTGATAGAGTTTTTTTGTTTGTTTTTTAACAACTTTTGCAAAAATTCAAACTTTTGTACGCAAATTAGTATGTTCACACGAATCGCTTCATTAAACTCCATTTAGTACGGTCCAGGCTCCAGGGCATCTAAAATGGCGGATCCACATGTGAGGACATGGAGCAAGGAACTCTGGGAAGGTGTCAAGGTGGGCAGGCGGGATGACCTTGAATCACATACAGCATGCAGCCCTGTGATGTCCCAGCCCTATATAATTGGCAGCCATCTTGCGGCTAGTCACATGACCATTTTATTTCAGAGAGATGCAGGGAGAGATAGAGCAGGGAGAGACAGAGCATTGTGTGCATTGCACAGAAAAATAGCTTTACAGCAGCGATTCACCACAAGCCCAAATCACTGTATAAAAGCACTGACAGAGAGAGAGAGAGAAAGTGCACTTTTGGGTGTAATACACAGCGACTCTGCAGTGCGGTACAGCAACTCTTAAGCTCATAGGGGCCAGTGAGGCAGAGCAGTAAAAGCCATTGTCACCTGCTCTTAGTGCCTAATAATAAATAATAAAGTTCTAATATTTTGCAAGGTTGTCTCCCTTGTGTCATCTTGACACCCATAAGGGAGTGCATATAGTCCTGTCAGTAACAGGGGAACTCCAAAACATAAATTTTATACATGTAAAATAAGAGTTCAAACAGCACCTAAATTGAAAAAGTATACATCTTTATTGGAAAAAATATTTACTTAAAAAACATGTAATATGCAGCAATTGATAAGTGACATAATGGGCATCCATTATATATAGTAGTTTACATCAAGATTACAATACTAACAAGAAGCGCAATAATGCACTAAATAGTGATTATATCATGTACCAATGGATAAATACCTGTTGGGGTAACAAATAGTTAACCCCCAAACCTTGCTTAGTCATATAGATTTAACATAAAGTGGTAGTGCATTACATATATGTAGCAAGTATCATGTAAATACAGACATGGTCTACACATAATGCCAGGACAGTAAGCAATAACATCAGAATACTAACATAACCTTACCCATGTGGGATAGCAGCCAAAGTCCCGACCCCTACGATTGAGAGGTACTGAATATACCAGTCACTACCTGGATATATGTGGTCAGCTAATGATGTAAATTACTTACAGCAGTGTAAGATCGTTGCGGCCCTCTGTGCTCACGTTCCACTGCCATGGCTGCTGGGGAGGGGTCGGGTGGCAGGAGCAGTACCAGCTCCATGAAACATATGGATAGGGTGAGGTTGCAACTGAGCCTCCACAAGTCCTCAGCACAATGAAAAATCAATCCAACAAAAATTGCACTCGTACAACAAAGTTTATGGTCTCAGTTTCTATACTTTACTTCATCCATATGTTCTCATACAAAAACTTTAAAATACAGGAACAGTATAAATGGAACATGTCATATTGACCCAAGTGCTCGTCGCTGATCAGGGTTTCGGCATTGGATAAAAGTCTTTCGCTCCTGCTGGAACTTTCATGCTAGCCGTCCACCCAGCTTTCCTTGCAGATGGACAGCGAAAAAAGCTCACACACCTGTGAGCGCTCCCGTTGTGTGTTTAATAAAGTGCGTATGTTTGTGTTTCACTTTTTTCCTCTATTTTTAAATTTAAAAAGGTAGTACTACTACTAACAGACTGTTCCATGATGAGAGTAGAAGTTCCTGTGCTAATAGACAGATCGCCCCGGGTGTCACTCCTGACACCTGCTGCGATCGTCCTGTATAATGTATAAATGCAGGCGGCTTTCTCGAATCTCTGCGATAGGATGATCGCATTGGGTGTCAGGAGTAACACCCGCTTTGATCTGTCCTCAACTGCAGGTACTACTGCTCACAACATGTAGCACACTCTGCTCCATGCTGGGAGCTGTAGTACCAGCATTAATAGACAAGTCGCAGTGGGTGTCACTTCTGACACCTGTTTTGAACTGCACATTAACTGCTCTAATTGGAGCAAATTAAGGTTAATTGAATAACTACAGCCAATTAAGGTCAAATAGGTAATAGAACATCAAAGGAATGTAGGTCAAGTGGTTTGACCTTAATTGGCTGTGGTTTATGTATTCAATTAAGGTCTTTCCCTCCTATTTCCTGTTCTTCATTCATCTGTCTGCTGTGTGAGCAAATTATATATATATATATATATATATATATATATATATATATATATACAGATATATGATTTATATATCTATATATATATATATATATATATATAGATAGATAGATAGATAGATAGATAGATAAAGAGAGACACATAGATATATGGATAGCTATATGACAAATATGATCTAATGTGAAAGTTAAGATCTACATTTAATAAATATATAATATATACAGATATATGATATATATATATATATGTATATATATATATATATAGATAGCAATTGATATATATATATATTTGCCTGCCTCGATCCCTGACCACGCTTCCTTGCAGCCAGCCCTCTGACCTCCTTGCTACATATTCTGACCGTCTGCCTGTCCCAGACTATGAGTTCGTCTCATCCTCTCTGTGCCACGCATCACCTCGGCTGCCTTAGTGGACGAGTCGTATCAAGGGTAGTGACCTGGGAGCCACCTGCCGTAACAAGTCCATTCTGCTTTGCGGTGGGCTCGGGTGAAAACCAGCAGCTAATTAGACTCCGCTCCCTGGTATGGCTCAAGCCATCATCCACACCAGGTACAGCGGATCCGTTACAGTAAGATGCGGCGATGGATCCCGCTGAGGTGCCTCTGCCTGATGTTAAGGATCTTTCTACTATTGTGGCTCAACAGTCACAGCAGTTAGCTCGTCAGGTGCAACAGCTGCATCAATTATCTGCTATGATACAACATCTCCTTTTCGTCCAGCCGCAACAACAGCAGCAGCTGCCGCAACCAGCTCAAGTGGCTCCTCCTTTGCCAGCACTTTCTTCCGGGCCCAAGCTTAGTTTATCCTTTCCTCCGAAGTATGAAGGAGATATCAAATTATGCAGGGGATTTGTTACTCAGTGTTCTCTGCATGTGGAACTGATGGCCGATCAGTTCTCATCTGAGCGTGCCAAAGTTGCTTTCGTGGTCAGTCTTCTCTCGGGCAAGGCTCTGGCCTCTCTGGGACAGAAGTAATCCAGTGACTACTAAATTTGCAAGCCTTCCTTACAGAATTCTGCAGTGTCTTAGAAGAGCCTGCACGAGCTTGCTCTGCCGGCAAGGGGATATTTCTTTTGGCGAGTACCCGGTCCAATTTTGTACCCTGGCCTCTGAGCTAGACTGGAATGATGAAGCCCTGTGTGCCACCTTCATAAAAGGTCTCTCCAGCCAGGTCAAGGATGCTTTAACAACCAGGAATCCACCTTCTTCCCTAAGTGAGCTTATTCTTCTGGTTACCCGCATAGATGTTCGTTTTGCCATGAGACAGGAGGAACTCCGCGAAGAACGCGAACCAGTCTGTTCACGTCGTCTTCCCCGTCTGGCTTTGGTGTTTCAGGTGCCACCACTTCCTCCTCCTTTATCTTCAGCCAAAGAACCTATGCAGGTGGATCGTGCTCATCTGACCCCGCAGGAGAAGTCACGTCGCCGGGAAGAGAATTTGTGCCTATATTGTGCCAGTCAGGAGCACTTCTGTAGCAATTGCCCTCTTTGTCCCCAGCATCCAGGAAACACACGCAACTAGGGCACGTGGGAGAGGCGTCTCTAGGTGTGAATACATCCTCGGCTATCCATGCAGGTTCAACTGACCACCTCTTCAGGAGACTCATTTCTTGCTTCTGCCTTTGTGGACTCTGGCTCTGCAGGAAATTTTATTAATGCATCTCTGGTCCACAAGTACCATCTCCCAGTTACCCAGCTCGTCAAGCCTTTGTATATCTCTACCATCAGCAGGGAGTGTCTGAATATTGCGGTACAATTCCTCACTGATCCTCACTGATCCTCTGTTGTTACAAGAGGATCAAGTTTTATGTATTACCCCATTGTTCTTCTGCGGTTCTTCTCGACTGCCTTGGCTGCAAATTCACACCCCGATTCTTTATTGGCATTCCGGAGAGGTCTCTCGCTGGGGACCTGACTGTCTGACTCGCTGTCTGATGTCTCTACAACTGAAGCGTTTCATTCCTCCTCCTTCTTTGACCTGCCTCCTCCATACCAAGACTTAGCTGACGTCTTTTGTGAAAAGCAAGCTGAGAGTCTACCTCCTCATCGGCCATATGACTGTCCAATTGATCTTCTGCCTGGAGCTTTGCCCCCGCGGGGAAGAATTTACTCCCTGTCAGCACCAGAAACGCAAGCTATGATGGTGTATATTAACCCCTTAAGGACTCAGGGTTTTTCCGTTTTTGCACTTTCGTTTTTTCCTCCTTACCTTTTAAAAATCATAACCCTTTCAATTTTCCACCTAAAAATCCATATTATGGCTTATTTTTTGCATCACCAATTCTACTTTGCAGTGACATTAGTCATTTTACCCAAAAATGCACGGCGAAACGGAAAAAAAATCATTGTGCGACAAAATCAAAGAAAAAATGCCACCTTATCATTATTCTGTAGGTCCATACAGTTAAAATGATACCCTACTTATATAGGTTTGATTTTGTCACACTTCTGGAAAAAATCATAACTACATGCAGGAAAATGTATACGTTTAAAAATGTCATCTTCTGACCCCTATAACTTTTTTATTTTTCCACGTACAGGGCGGTATAGGACTCATTTTTTGCGCCGTGATCTGAAGTTTTTATCGGTATGATTTTTGCTTTGATCGGACTTTTTGATCACTTTTTATTCATTTTTTAATAGTTTAAAAAAAGTGACCAAAAAAATGCGCTTTTTTTTACTTTGGTATTTTTTTGCGCGTACGCCATTGACCGTACGGTTTAATTAATGATATATTTTTATAGTTCGGACATTTACGCACGCGGCGATACCACATATGTTTATTTTTTTTTTTTTTTTTTTATGGGAAAAGGGGGGTGATTCAAACTTTTATTAGGGAAGGGGTTAAATGACCTTTATTAACACTTATTTTTTACATTTTTTCTGCAGTGTTATAGGTCCCTATAACACTGCACACACTGATCTTTTACACAGATCACAGGCGTGTATTAACACGCCTGTGATCAGTGTTATCGGCGCTTGACTGCTCCTGCCTGGATCTCAGGCACGGAGCAGTCATTCGCCGATCGGACACCGAGGAGGCAGGTAAGGGCCCTCCCGGTGTCCTGCCAGCTGTTCGGGACGCCGCAATTTCACCACGGCGGTCCCGAACAGCCCGACTGAGCAGCCGGGTCACTTTCACTTTAGAAGCGGCGGTCAGCTTTTACCGCCGCTTCTAAAGGGTTAATACTACACATCGCCACGATCGGCACGGGTCCCGGCCGTTGATGAGCGCCGGGACCGATGCGATATGATGCGGGATCGCGGCGCGATCCCGCTTCATATCGCGGGAGCCGACGCAGGACGTAAATATACGTCCTGCGTCGTTAAGGGGTCAAGGAGAATCTCCAGAAGGGTTTCATTCGAAAGTTCTCCTCTCCTGCTGGAGCCTGGTTTTTTTTTGTGGAAAAGAAGGATGGGTCTCTTCGTCCATGCATAGATTGTCGAGGACTTAACAAAATCACCATCAAGAATCGATACCCCTTACCCTTGATCTCATAACTCTTTGACCGTCTGTAGGGTGCCATGGTCTTCACAAAATTGGATCTGCAAGGAGCATATAATTTAATCAGAATCCGGCAAGGAGACAAATGGAAGACAGCTTTCAAAACCTGTGATGGGCATTTTGAGTATTTAGTGATGTTGTTTGGATTCTTTAACGCTCTGGCTTTCTTCCAGGAATTGGTAATGACATTTTCCGGGACCTCCTCTACACCTGTGTTGTGGTCTATCTGGATGACATCTTGATCTTCTCACCCAGCCTGGACGTATACCGTACTCATATGTGCCAGGTTTTACGTCATCTACGGAAGAACCATCTTTTTGCAAAACTTGAGAAATGCCTCTCTGAGAGGACGAGTCCTCCATTCCTTGGTTACATTGTCTCCAGTCAAGGTCTCCAGATCGATCCTGACAAGTTGTTTTCTGGACTAAACTGGCCACGCCCTTCTGGCCTGCAGGCTATACAACACTATACAACGTTTTCTTGGATTTGTCAATTATTATAGACAGTTCATTCCACACTTTTCTTCGTTGGTTGCGCCAATTGTTGCTCTTACCAAGAAAAACAGTAACCCCAAGTCCTGGTCACCTGAAGCTAAAGAGTCCTCCCATTTAAAATCAGCATTTGCTTCCACTCCAGTACTCTCGAGACCCGACCCTGAAAGTCCATTCTTCCTCGAGGTGGATGCTTCTTCGGTAGGAGCTGGTGCTGTTCTGACCCAGAAGACCTCCAGGGGTAAAACCGTGACTTGCAGCTTCTTCCTCAAGACGTTCTCACCTGCTGAGAGGAACTATTCTATTTGAGATCGGGAACTCTTGGCCATTCAGATTGCCCTGGAAGAGTGGCGTCATCTTCTTGGGATCTTCTCATCCAGTCAGTATATTAACGGACCATAAGAATCTCCTATATCTTCAGCCGGCACAACATTTCAACCCCCAGATGGCAGACCCGCTGTGATCTTTCCTTACCTGCAGGTACTACTGCTCCCAACATGGAGCACACTCTGCTCCATTCTGGTAGCTGTAGTACCTGCATTAATAGACAATTTGCAACAGGTGTCAGAACTGACACCAGCTGCGATCTGTCTATTAATGTAGGTACTACAGCTCCCAGCATGGAGCAGAGTGTGCTCCATGTTATGAGCAGTAGTACCTGCAGTTGAGGACAGATCAAAACGGGTGTGACTCCTGACACATGCTGCGATCATCCTACCCATTGCAGAGATGCGAGCGCAGGAGAAAGCTGCTCACATCTATACATTATGCAATATGATAGCAGCGGGTGTCGCTAATGAAGAAATTGTTATTTTGAATCGAGTCGAAGTTCGGATTTGGTCCGATTAAAATTTTTATGAAACTTGGAACGAATCTGACTTTGACCGTTTCGATTCGTTCATCTCTAGCCATTTAGCCCCAAGACAAGCGCAGTTCCTCCCTAAGCATGTCCATTATTGTCTGCCAGGTATGTACTAAAATCAACTTATGGTGGATAACCCCTTTAAGATTTACGTAATGTATATCCTAAATACTTACTTGTGCACACTAAAACTTTTACCACTGCCTACCTGCCTCAGCTACTATTCTGATCCTGCCACCCGCCTAATGCTACACATCTGATGCCAAGTTCTCCTTCTTTCACCCACCTTCATCACCATGTACTGGTATTGCCACCCACCGCCCCACTTTCTGGACTCCTGATGCTGATGATGCCACCTCCAGGCTGTCTCATTCTGCCACCATATGTTCTTCTCATGCTGATGCCAGCTCCAGGCTGTCTCATTCTGCCACCATATGGTCTCCTCATGCGGATGCCAGCTCCAGGCTGTCTCATTCTGCCACCCTATGTTCTCATCATGCTTCCTCCACCTCCAGGCTGTGCCATTCAGCCACTATATGGTCTCCTTATGTTGCCGCCACCTCCAGGCTGTGTCATTCAGCCAATATATGGTCTCCTTATGCAGCCGCCACCTCCAGGCTGTGTCATTCAGCCACTATATGGTCTCCTCATGCTGCCGCCACCTCCAAGCTATGTCAATCAGCCACGATATGGTCTCGCCAGGCTGTTGCCAACTCCAGGCTGTGTCATTCTGCCAGATTATGGTCTCCTCATGCTCCTGCCCCCTCCAGACTGTGTTATTCAGCCACTATATGGTCTTTTCATGCTGCTGCCACCTTCAGGCTGTTTCATTCAGCCACTATATGGTCTCCTCATGCTTCCGCCACCTCCAGGCTGTGTCAATCAGCCACGACATGGTCTCATCAGGCTGTTGCCAACTCCAGGCTGTGTCATTCTGCCAGATTATGGTTTCCTCATGCTCCTGTCACCTCCAGGCTGTGTCATTGAGCTGCCATGTGGTCTCTTTATGTTCCTGGAACATTAAATAAAATGTTTTTTCGGTTCATCTATTTGAAATCTTCAATTTAAATGTTATAAAATATGTTTAATCTTTTTCAATTGTAAGGCCCTATGGTCTCGTCAGGCTGTTGCCAACTCAAAGCTGTGTCATTCAGCCACTATTTTGTCTCGTCAGGCTTTTGCCAACTCCAGGCTTTGTCATTCTGCCAGATTATTGTCTCCTCATGCTGCTGCCACCTCCAGGTTGCGTCACTGTGCCACCATATGGTCTCCTCATGCTGCTGGCACATTAAATAAAACTTTTTAGGTTCATCTATTTGAAATCTTCAATGTAAATGTTAAAAAATATCTTTAATCTTTTCAATTGTGAGGCCCTATGGTCTCGTCAGGCTATTGCTACCTCCACGCTGGGTTATCCAACCACTTTATGGTCTCCTCATGCTGCCGCCACCTCCATGCTGTGTCATTCAGCCACTATATGGTCTCCTCATGCGTCAACCACCTCCAGGCTGTGTCATTTAGCCACTATATGGTGTCCTCATGCTGCAACCAGCTCCAGGCTATGTCATTCTGCCGCCATATGGTCTCCTCATACTGATGCCACCTCCAGGAAACATCTGACCAGACATAAAAAAGTATAGAAATCAACAATACATCCTATAAAAAAGAATAAACATACAACAATATTATGATGATAAGGACAAGCATAAAAACAAACATGAAATCTTACTATCATTTTATGAAATTCTAATAAAGTTTTAAAGCAGCCAATAACTTGATTTTCTCATTCAGACCTTCAGACCACAGTATGTTAACTTTAAATATCCAAAATGATTCCATGTTCACTAGTATCTGAAATCTATTGGGATGATGCACAGGGATATTTTTAATAACATTTACTGATAGACAATTCTTTTCTATAGCATGTGCCTTGACACTCTGTGCTCCGCAAACTTTATGCTAACATTCTAGCCATGTTTGTTCATGCGCGCACAAATTGTTTGGAATGTATGGCCAAAATACGGGATGTCATTTTTGCATGACAGAAAATGAATTACAAATAAATTTGAGCAGTCATATATTTCCTTTAAAATAAAGGATTCACCTGCAGAACGTGAATGGAATAAGGTTACCCCTGTTGCCTGAATTCAGGTGCAGCACAGGCATCCCATGCCCTTACAATGATGGACAACTGTTTTAAATTTATTACCCCCGAGTTTTAGTTCATTACAGCTTTTTTTAAATCAACTGGTGCCTGAAAGTTAAACAGATTTGTAAATTACTTCTATTTAAAAATCTCAATCCTCCCAGTAATTATCAGCTGCTGTATGCTCTAGAGGAAGTTGTGTAATTTTTTCCAGCCTGACCACAGTGCTCTCTGCTGACACCTCTGTTTGTGTCAGGACCTGTCCAGAGCAGGAGAGGTTTGCTATGGGGATTTGCTCCTACTCTGGACAGTTCCTGACACGGACAGAGGTTTCAGAAGAGAGCCCTGAGGTCAGACTGGAAAGAACTAAACAACTTCCTCTGTAGTATTCAGCAGCTGATAAGTACTGGAAGGCTAAAGATTTTTAAATCAAAATAATTTACAAATCTGAGGACTGGTTTTATATAAATTACGTTTATATACCCTCATACATTTTAATTTACAAATCTGTTTGACTTTCTGGCACCAGCTGATTTAAAAAAAAAAAAATATATATATATATATATATATATATATATATATTTTTTTTTTTTTTCCACCAGAGTACCCCTTTAAGATTCCTAGTCAAGGTTTCTTAAACTACAAGTGCAAGAGGACTTTGTAATACCCTAGCCCTGCAAAAAGTGATCAGTGGCTTTTAGGGTCAGTTCACATGTTCAGTGTCCAGCACATATTTGAGGCACAGGATTTGATGCGCAGGATTTGAAGCTATGTTCAGTCATTTAGTTTACATTGAAACCTATAATATAAAATCCTGCGCTTCAAATATGCACAGGATACTGTACGTGTGAATAGACCCTTAAGCTACAATTCTTTTAGAGTTGTGGCTTTGACTAATAATGGAAGCCACAACACTCTGACACATCCACCCTGCAGCACCTGACCCCAGCAGTGCCCTCTTGACTTATATTAGGGTCTATCAGGTTCCACCAAGTTACCTGTTGCTTTGATGGTAAAAATAGCTTTGCATATGGAATCTGTGACAACGGCTCTGAGCCCAAACAAAATGAATGTTATGGAAAACAATGGTTCATGAAAAACTATATGTAATTATTGTATTTGACGTGTTATATGATTTTCTGACACTAGGTGGCAGATGTAATGTTATTTTACGGTTTAAAAGGCAGACTAAGTAATAAAGAGGTAAAAATCAATCAAGACAGCTGGAAATGAAAGACAAACTCTCTGAATGTAACCAACATTTACTTACTGATAGTTCATCATATTTAATCAAGATTTTTATATGACAGATTTCTATAGAATATATCACATACAAAAAGCACAGCTACAAGAAAGAATATGGTTTAAAATAAATATTTTTATTATTAAACAGTCATGAATACACAATGACGGGCAATTCTAACTGAATACTAGTGTTGCTGGCGAATATTCGCAATGCGAATTTTATTTGCAAATGTAGCACTATATATTTGTAATTACGAATATATATATATATTTTTTTCACAGTACACATTACAGTGATCATCCCTCTCTGCTTCCAGCTTGTGTGGTGTAAAGAAGGCTTTAATACTACTGTGTGAGACTGGCGTGCGAATTTTCGCTTATGCTAATTCTTGTATATGCTAATTTTCGCATATGCTAATTTTGGCATACGCGAAGCTTCGCATATGCAAAAATAAAAAGGCGAATATTACGAATATGCGAATTTAGCGAATATGACGAACATTCGTCCATATATTCGCGAAATATCACGAATTCGAATATGGCCTATGCTGCTCAACACTACTGAATACTAAATACATAAAGATAAACAAGAGACAATAAAGATGGAATAGAAACAGTCCACATGTAGAATAAAGAAACAGAAATCCAGAAATCCATGTATTCAAACTGATGTGCAAAAATTGGAACATATACAGTGGTCCTTCAACATAAGATTTTAATCCGTTCCAAACGGACCATCGTTTGTTGAAACCATCGCATGTTGAGGGATCCGTGCAATGTAATGTATAGGACAGTGGTCTACAACCTGCGGACCTTCAGATGTTGCAAAACTACAACACCCAGCAAGCTCGGACAGCCGTTGGTATAGACCACTGGTATAGGAAATTGTACTCACCTGTCCCCGCCGCTCCGGACTGTCACCGCTCGTCACCGCTGCCCAGGATGTCACCGTCCATCGCTGTCGCCGCGTCCCCGAGGTGTCCCCAACGCTCCGTCAAGGCCTCTGCTTCCCCGGCATCCTCGCTCTCCGTCGCCGCCATCATGTCGCTACGCACAACGCTCCTATTGGATGACGGAATGGCGTGCGCAGCGACATGATGATGTCGATGGAGAGTGCCGACGATGCAGGGGATCCCGAAGAGGACGGTCTGGAGCCCCGAGGACAGGTAAGTGATCGTCAGCGGACCACACGGGGCACCGTAAAATGCTATCTGGTGGCAGCTGAAGCAGTCAGCGCTGCAGGATAGCCGTTTATATGATGGCCCCGACATACAAAAGCATTGTATGTTGATGCTGCCTTCAACATGCGATGGCCTCTGAGAGGCCATCGCATGTTGAAATTATCGTATGTCGGGGCCATCGTAGGTCGAGTGGTCACTGTATATAATTGTAAACATATGATGGTACCAGGTCTTACCACACTGCAGAGAAAGCACCTCGACAGACATTACTGTGTGACCCACTGTCATAAATATGTGTTCCCCACCAATCATAAAGTTTGTTATTTATCATTGAATATGCAGCTCCTACCAATGTAGTCTGCATGGCTGTAAAACAGGAAATGGCGTGGAACAAACTAATGTAGTGGCCTAAAAATGGCAACAGTTTCTTAGCGCATGCACACTGGACAGATCCATTTTAATAAGACTATAAAGACATCTGCTGTCACATACTGTCAAAATTGCATGTAGAACTATTGTTTTCCTATAGAAATGACACACACCTTGGCTAAAACTTAAAGGGGTACTCCCCTGGAAAAAAAAAAATTTTAAATCATCTGGTGCCAGAAAGTTAAACAGATTTTTAAATTACTTCTATTAAAACAATCTTAATCCTTCCTGTACTTATCATTTGCTGTATGCTCCACAGGAAGTTATTTTCCTTTTGAATTTCCTTTCTGTATGACCACAGTGCTCTCTGCTGACACCTCTGTCCATTTTAGGAACTGTCTGGAGCAGGAGAGGTTTGCTATGGATATTTGCTCCTACTCTGGACAGTTCCTAAAATGGACAGAGGTGTCAGCAGAGAGCACTGTGGGCAGACAGAAAGGAAATTCAAAAAGAAAAGAGCTTCTTCTGGAACATACAGCAGCTGATAAGTACTGGAAGGGTTAAGGTTTTTTAATAGAAGTAATTTACAAATCTGTTTAGCTTTCTGGCGCCTTCCTCAGGTCCACAATTATAACTACAGAAGAAACATATATATAGAGTTTCAAAAATACATCAATGGACACTCAAACCAACTGGTTGGGAGAGTACAAAACACATAGAGAATAAATAAGATAAAATAAAAATGAAATAGACACGATAAATAGTGGTGATCAGGATGATTGTGGTCTAAAAGCAGTGAGGTGTTGAGCAAGACAGCAGGTAAAACCACTTGTAAAATATAATAAAATAAAAATCAAAAATAAAAATACACATATAAAAAAGGGAAATAGGGGGGAGCCTATGAGAGAGGGATTTTGATCTGTCCACTCAGAAAGGCATGTGACCACACTGAGTGCAGTGTAGCCAACTAGAGGGGGGTTTTTATAGGAGGGACTTCAGAGGCTATGCACCGGACAGGCAGAGCCAGAGCTGCTGAGGCCGGATGTATGATAGGCTGAGACTGTGGCTGGATGCAGGCATGTAGCTGGGGAACAGTGTTCCCCAGATCGCCGCAGGATAGTGGGTAGAGGGAGATATAAAGATGTACTTACAAATGTGCAGTCCTAGCCGGAGTTCCTGCGGGCGGGCTCGTGAGTACGGAGCTTTGGCGCTTTATTTTATGCACGAGCGCGGCCAATAGAAGCCCACTTCCGGTTTTGCGTGTTCACTTCCGGTCATGCGCAATAGACAGCGGGATCGCCTGAGTCGCCGCGGGAGTGCGACAGGCGCATGTGGCAATGGATAGGGACCTCGGAGGGTGTGAAGGAGATGTATTATTCTAAAATGAGATGGATTATTCGAAAATAAAATGGATGTATAAATAGAAGATTAGGTTTGGCTGGATTATGTGGGTAGGGTCCTGGGGGTGGGGGGGGAAGGTGTGGGGTGAGGGGAGGATGAGGCTGGGAAAGGGTGTAGAGTGAAAAGGGGGGGGTTAAAAACGGATGGGGTGGGGGAAAGGGGGAGATGGGAAGAGGACAGGGGTGTGTGGGGGGGGGAAGAGGGGTGGGGGGGGCCTGGCTCATACCGTTTCTTGACTCCAACCTTCGCCATCTGACAGCAGCGCTCTCAACATACCCCCCATTTTTACTCCTCCTACTTTGCATGTTTGTCCGTTCTCCTTGGAAAGACGGAACAATAAGGGGTGAGAGCAGCAGACTGTCGCCTTTTCCTTCCCACCACCATTGTGTACTATCGACTCAAGGTCAGTACGCTACCATAGGTGTTGGTGACGGGTATTTCCATTTTTTACTTTTCCATAAAATACCACACAGGGAGCGCCCCACTGTTTTTTCTCCTCCTGTCTATTCATCACAGCGCTGCAACGATGTGAGGGCGGAAGTGATCCCCCAGCAGGCTTCAGTGATGTCATGTCTGCTGGGAAACACCCACTTTCTCCTGCTGGGAGATTGCACTGTGAGCAAGAAGAAATTTATGATACACAGCTTTTTAAAGCTTTGAATTTTTTTGTAAAGGGTGGGAGGAGTGTTAGGAGTAGTTAGGGAACAAAGCCTGAGTTAGTTTAGAAAAGTTTATTTGGTAACAGGTACTCTGTAAAGAAAATGCTCTAATGCTTTTATTGATTTAGTCTTCTGCTGATTTCGCCATTATTTCTGTTTGATGCATTCTAATATATTAACAAATTTATTTAGATTTTGTTGGTAGCCATTGTTGGCAGATCCTAAACTGATGCATATGGTGACAGTACGTTCTTGGCTAAATGCTTTTTACATACAGCTGATGCAACAGTGACACCCAGAGGCTAAGTATTAGCACTATAGCCTGTTCAAAATGTATAAATTAAAGGGAATCATTTTTAACTAATGAAAATCAGACAATGAAACCTTTTTTTCCCTTCTGTTTTTATTTTCTGATTATAGATAGTTTTATCTGTGTTCTGTACATGATTCTTTGGACTTGCTTGAGCATTCAGAGATTACAGTAGCCACATGGACCATAGAAATCTAAAGACTAAAGATGTTAGTTGACTACTATTGGAGAGTTTACTAGACATGCTCTGGACCTGTGCAGAGTTCACTGTAAGTAAGCTGTGACCATCACCAATTGGTAGTTATGTATCGTGTGTTATCTGATCCCTGCTGTATAATATAGGTGTTACCTTGTATTATAAGAATCCCAGCACTTAATGGTCTTACTGCAATTCTTAGTTTTTTTTCCTTATTAATGCATAAAGTGATACACTGTGAATCACTTTATGCATTAATAAAGAAAAAAACTAAGAATTGCATCAAGACCATTGAGTGCTGGGATTCTTTCATTACTTGGTTCATATTTGATCCACAGGCACCACAATTACACCAGTGCTGATCTTCTATTTACTTACATTACCATGTATTATATTGTTGCCTGTGATGGGAATGATATGGCTGCTAAGAAGGGATCTTTACTGTTACGCCGAGCGCTCCGGGTCCCCGCTCCTCCCCGGAGCGCTCGCAACTTCCTCGCATTTGCAGCGCCCCGGTCAGACCTGCTGACCGGGTGCGCTGCAATGTCTCTCTCAGCCGGGATGCGATTCGCGATGCGGGAGGCGCCCGCTCGCGATGCGCATCCCGGCTCCCGTACCTGACTCGCTCCCCGTCGGTCTTGTCCCGGCGCGCGCGGCCCCGCTCCTTAGGGCGCGCGCGCGCCGGGTCTCTGCAATTTAAAGGGCCACTGCACCACTGATTGGCGCAGCAGGCTTGATTAGTGTGTTCACCTGTGCACTCCCTATTTATACATCACTTCCCCTGCACTCCCTTGCCGGATCTTGTTGCCATTGTGCCAGTGAAAGCGTTCCCTTGTGTGTTCCTAGCCTGTGTTCCAGACCTCCTGCCGTTGCCCCTGACTACGATCCTTGCTGCCTGCCCTGACCTTCTGCTACGTCCGACCTTGCTCTTGTCTACTCCCTTGTACCGCGCCTATCTTCAGCAGTCAGAGAGGTTGAGCCCTTGCTGGTGGAGACGACCTGGTTGCTACCGCCGCTGCAAGACCATCCCGCTTTGCGGCGGGCTCTGGTGAATACCAGTAGCAACTTAGAACCGGTCCACCAACACGGTCCACGCCAATCCCTCTCTGGCACAGAGGATCCACCTCCAGCCAACCGAATCGTGACAGTAGATCCGGCCATGGATCCCGCTGAAGTCCCACTGCCAGTTGTCGCCGACCTCACCACGGTGGTCGCCCAGCAGTCGCAACAGATAGCGCAACAAGGCCACCAGCTGTCTCAACTGACCGTGATGCTACAGCAGCTATTACCACAATCTCCTCCGCCAGCTCCTGCACCTCCTCCGCAGCGAGTGGCCGCTTCCGGCCTACGATTATCCTTGCCGGATAAATTTGATGGGGACTCTAAGTTTTGCCGTGGCTTTCTTTCGCAATGTTCCCTGCACTTGGAGATGATGTCGGACCAGTTTCCTACTGAAAGGTCTAAGGTGGCTTTCGTAGTCAGCCTTCTGTCTGGGAAAGCTCTGTCATGGGCCACACCGCTCTGGGACCGCAATGACCCTGTCACTGCCTCTGTACACTCCTTCTTCACGGAGATTCGAAGTGTCTTTGAGGAACCTGCCCGAGCCTCTTCTGCTGAGACTGCCCTGTTGAACCTGGTCCAGGGTAATTCTTCTGTTGGCGAGTACGCCATCCAATTCCGTACTCTTGCCTCCGAATTATCCTGGAATAATGAGGCCCTCTGCGCGACCTTTAAAAAAGGCCTATCCAGCAACATTAAAGATGTGCTGGCCGCACGAGAAATTCCTGCTAACCTGCATGAACTTATTCATCTGGCCACCCGCATTGACATGCGTTTTTCCGAAAGGCGTCAGGAGCTCCGCCAGGATATGGACTTTGTTCGCATGAGGCAGTTTCTCTCCCCGGCTCCTCTCTCCTCTGGTCCTCTGCAATCCGTTCCTGTGCCTCCCGCCGTGGAGGCTATGCAAGTTGACCGGTCTCGCTTGACACCTCAAGAGAGGACACGACGCCGCATGGAGAATCTGTGCCTGTACTGTGCCAGTACCGAACACTTCTTGAAGGATTGTCCTATCCGTCCTCCCCGCCTGGAAAGACGTACGCTGACTCCGCACAAAGGTGAGACAGTTTTTGATATCAACTCTGCTTCTCCACGCCTTACTGTGCCTGTGCGGATATCTTCCTCTACCCTCTCCTTCTCTGCTATGGCCTTCCTGGATTCCGGATCTGCAGGAAATTTTATTTTGGCCTCCCTCATCAACAGGTTCAACATCCCAGTGACCAGTCTCGCCAGACCCCTCTACATCATTTCTGTTAACAATGAAAGATTGGACTGTACCGTGCGTTACCGCACGGAACCTCTCCTAATGTGCATCGGACCTCATCACGAAAAAATTGAATTTTTGGTCCTCTCCAACTGCACTTCTGAAATTCTTCTTGGATTACCGTGGCTTCAACGCCATTCCCCAACCCTTGATTGGTCCACAGGAGAAATCAAGAACTGGGGTACTTCTTGTCTCAAGGACTGTCTTAAACCGGTTCCCAGTACTCCCTGCCGTGACCCTGTGGTTCCCCCTGTATCCGGTCTTCCTAAGGCTTATATGGACTATGCTGACGTCTTTTGCAAGAAGCAAGCGGAGACTTTACCCCCTCACAGGCCTTATGACTGTCCTAATGACCTCCTCCCTGGTACTACTCCACCCCGGGGCAGAATCTATCCTCTGTCTGCCCCAGAGACTCTTGCCATGTCGGAGTACATCCAGGAAAATTTAAAAAAGGGGTTTATCCGCAAATCCTCCTCTCCTGCCGGAGCTGGATTTTTTTTTGTGTCCAAAAAAGATGGCTCCCTACGCCCTTGCATTGACTACCGCGGACTTAATAAAATCACGGTAAAAAACCGCTACCCCTTACCTCTTATCTCGGAACTCTTTGATCGCCTACAAGGCGCCCACATCTTTACCAAACTGGACTTAAGGGGGGCTTATAATCTCATCCGCATCAGGGAGGGGGACGAATGGAAGACTGCATTTAACACCAGAGATGGACACTTTGAGTATCTGGTCATGCCCTTTGGCCTGTGCAACGCCCCTGCCGTCTTCCAAGACTTTGTTAATGAAATTTTTCGTGATCTCTTATATTCCTGTGTTGTGGTTTATCTGGACGATATTCTGATTTTTTCTGCCAACTTAGAAGAACACCGCCAGCATGTCCGCATGGTTCTTCAGAGACTTCGGGACAATCAACTTTATGCCAAAATGGAGAAATGTCTTTTTCAATGTCAATCTCTTCCTTTCCTAGGATACTTGGTCTCTGGCCAGGGACTACAAATGGACCCAGATAAACTCTCTGCCGTCTTAGATTGGCCACGCCCCTCCGGACTCCGTGCTATCCAACGTTTTTTGGGGTTTGCCAATTATTACGGACAATTTATTCCACACTTATCCACTATTGTGGCTCCTATCGTGGCTTTAACCAAGAAAAATGCCAATCCCAAGTCCTGGTCTCCACAAGCGGAAGACGCATTTAAACATCTCAAGTCTGCCTTTTCTTCTGCTCCCGTGCTCTCCAGACCTGTCCCATCTAAACCCTTCCTATTGGAGGTAGATGCCTCCTCAGTGGGAGCTGGAGCTGTCCTTCTACAAAGAAATTCTTCCGGGCATGCTGTTACTTGTGGGTTTTTTTCTAGGACCTTCTCTCCAGCGGAGAGAAATTACTCCATCGGGGATCGAGAACTACTGGCCATTAAATTGGCGCTTGAGGAATGGAGGCATCTGCTGGAGGGATCAAAATTTCCAGTTATCATATACACTGATCACAAGAATCTCTCCTATCTCCAGTCTGCCCAATGACTGAACCCTCGCCAGGCCAGGTGGTCGTTGTTCTTTGCCCGTTTTAACTTTGAAATTCATTTTCGCCCTGCTGACAAGAACATTAGGGCCGATGCCCTCTCTCGTTCTTCTGATGCCTCTGAAGTAGAGGTCTCTCCGCAACACACCATTCCTCCTGACTGTCTGATCTCCACTTCTCCAGCCTCCATCACGCAAACTCCTCCAGGGAAGACCTTCGTTTCTCCACGCCAGCATCTCGGGATTCTCAAATGGGGATACTCCTCCCATCTCGCAGGCCATGCGGGCATAAAAAAATCCTTGCAACTCATCTCTTGTTTTTATTGGTGGCCGACTCTGGAGATGGATGTTGTTGATTTTGTGCGGGCCTGTACTGTCTGTGCCCGGGATAAGACTCCTCGCCAGAAGCCTGCTGGCCTCCTTCATCCTCTGCCCGTTCCCGAACAGCCTTGGTCACAGATTGGTATGGACTTTATTACAGACTTGCCCTCATCCCGTGGCAACACAGTTGTTTGGGTGGTCGTTAATCGATTTTCCAAGATGGCACATTTTATTCCTCTTCCTGGTCTTCCTTCAGCGCCTCAGTTGGCAAAGCAATTTTTTGTACACATTTTTCGCCTTCACGGTTTGCCCACGCATATCGTCTCGGATAGAGGCGTCCAATTCGTGTCTAAATTCTGGAGGGCCCTCTGTAAACAGCTCAAGATTAAATTAAACTTCTCTTCTTCTTATCATCCCCAATCCAATGGGCAAGTAGAAAGAATTAATCAGGTCCTGGGTGACTATTTACGGCATTTTGTTTCCTCCCGCCAGGATGACTGGGCAGATCTTCTACCATGGGCCGAATTCTCATACAACTTCAGAGTCTCCGAATCTTCTGCCAAGTCCCCATTTTTCATGGTGTACGGCCGTCACCCCCTTCCCCCCCTCCCTACTCCCTTGCCCTCTGGTTTGCCCGCTGTGGATGAAGTGACTCGTGATCTTTCCACCATATGGAAAGAGACCCAAAATTCTCTTTTACAGGCGTCATCCCGGATGAAAAGATTCGCCGATAAGAAAAGAAGAACTCCCCCCATTTTTGCTCCCGGAGACAAGGTATGGCTCTCAACTAAATATGTCCGCTTTCGTGTCCCCAGTTACAAACTGGGACCACGCTATCTTGGTCCTTTCAAAGTCTTGTGCCAGATCAACCCTGTCTCTTACAAACTCCTTCTTCCTCCTTCTCTTCGTATTCCCAATGCCTTCCATGTCTCTCTCCTTAAACCACTCATCATTAACCGCTTCTCTCCCAAATTTGTTTCTCCCACTCCTGTATCCGGTTCTTCTGACGTCTTCTCCGTAAAGGAGATTCTGGCCTCCAAGACTGTCAGAGGAAAAAAAAATTTTTGGGTGGATTGGGAAGGCTGTGGTCCAGAAGAGAGATCCTGGGAACCTGAGGACAACATCCTAGACAAAAGTCTTATTCTCAGGTTCTCAGGCTCCAAGAAGAGGGGGAGACCCAAGGGGGGGGGGTACTGTTACGCCGAGCGCTCCGGGTCCCTGCTCCTCCCCGGAGCGCTCGCAACTTCCTCGCATTTGCAGCGCCCCGGTCAGACCTGCTGACCGGGTGCGCTGCAATGTCTCTCTCAGCCGGGATGCGATTCGCGATGCGGGAGGCGCCCGCTCGCGATGCGCATCCCGGCTCCTGTACCTGACTCGCTCCCCGTCGTTCTTGTCCCGGCGCGCGCGGCCCCGCTCCTTAGGGCGCGCACGCGCCGGGTCTCTGCAATTTAAAGGGCCACTGCACCACTGATTGGCGCAGCAGGCTTGATTAGTGTGTTCACCTGTGCACTCCCTATTTATACATCACTTCCCCTGCACTCCATTGCCGGATCTTGTTGCCATTGTGCCAGTGAAAGCGTTCCCTTGTGTGTTCCTAGCCTGTGTTCCAGACCTCCTGCCGTTGCCCCTGACTACGATCCTTGCTGCCTGCCCTGACCTTCTGCTACGTCCGACCTTGCTCTTGTCTACTCCCTTGTACCGCGCCTATCTTCAGCAGTCAGAGAGGTTGAGCCGTTGCTGGTGGATACGACCTGGTTGCTACCGCCGCTGCAAGACCATCCCGCTTTGCGGCGGGCTCTGGTGAATACCAGTAGCAACTTAGAACCGGTCCACCAACACGGTCCACGCCAATCCCTCTCTGGCACAGAGGATCCACCTCCAGCCAACCGAATCGTGACATTTACAGAACAGAAATCATATTATGAGGCTTAGAAAAACATAATGCCGCCTATATTTAATGTGAATCCTCTGGTGTGGTGTTTGATTATTGCACCTGTTTTGGAGGGACAGTCTCTACTTTTGACCCAAATCTGTTTTGTTCTTAAAAGTCCCTCTTTATAAAATATAAATACATTTGTATTAATAAACTATTAACATTGCTCCAGTAACTTAGCTCAGCTTGAAAAGGTCTCTGGAGAGGGATGAAACGTTGCTGTTACACTTTGTTTAATGGAATACATTTTTAGCACATTTTTCACTATACTGGAGTGCTGTATTGGTTTTTCAATAGATAGAACAATTGACCCTGTACTAGTGATAGTGAGTGTGCATGATGTGAGCTAAAAAAAAAAACAAAAAAATGGATGCTTCTTGAACAATAATAATACAACAATAATACACAGCAATATAACGTGATACTGCAATACTTTTAGGTGAGTTTTCATTCACCCCGCTGATTTCCTGTTCTATAAGTGCCATAAAATCCTTGGCCATGACTTTTCAGTCTATACATCATGCATGATTAAACTTTTTAAGGGTGCATTCACACCATGGGTGCTCCCGTATCCCACCCGGACCAATGCCAAATCTCATTCATTTAAATGAGTCAACCGGAGTCAGATAATGACTCTGGTTGGCTCATTTTTGCCCCGGATCCGGGTTGTGGCCGGACTGAAAAACATGATATGCTATGCTCCCAGCTGGGATACAGGACCGCCCAGTTTTAAAATTTCACAACCGGCAGCCGGATCTTATAAACGAGGTGTGAATGCACCTTAAGAAACACAGAACAAAAACATTAGAAGATATGCCTGGTAGCAGCCAAAAAGAAGAAGCAATGACCGTGGTTTTATACAGTACTTTAAAGTTTTATAAATGTTTTATAAATGTTTTAATTTTAAGGTTATATAAATGCGGCCTTCGTACCAGTTGCCACTTTAGTTTAATTTTAATGTATGCTTAATTTCTAATTTACTAGATTAATCTAGAGAGGAGGGTCAGTAGATTTCCCTCTGTAATGTAAGATTTGGCTGCAGAACAAAAATGTTGAGCGGTTTTACTGGCTAAAGAATTTAGCTCATTAAATATGTGAGAGAGCAAATCTGGGAATGGAACAAGCATAAATGAACTGTGACAAAATAACATAAGTTACAAACTAACTAAATTTTGTCCAGTGATAAACCAGCATTAGAATATACTGTATTAATGCTTCTTTTCTAGAATAAAGGGAGAACCATTACTGATGGATCTGTCTATCTATCTACCTACCTACCTAAAAAAAAAAAAAAAAAAAAATATCTACCTACCTATGTATTTACTAAGTGAACCTTTTGGATTTACCTGGATTTCTGTATTGATTACTAATTAATGTGGTCTGATTGTTATGTACTATAAATCACAGGTAAATCACACATAAACAAAATATAAAGGGGTACTCCGGCACTAAACATGTTATCTCCGCGATCTCTCCTGCAGCATCCCCTTTTTTCAGCTGCACAGAGCGAGGATCGCTCTATGGCTGATGACGTGCGGTGCAGGGGACGGAGTAAGGTGACAATTCAATTCACAAGAACCCTAGGGCATAAAGCCCAGGGCACTAAATCCCCTTTATGCCCTAGGTTTTTTGTGAATTGATTTGAATTGTAATCCCTGCCTCCCCTTTTATATGGGGTTTTTATGTTATCATTAGGAGTATCGTGATGTCATGGCTCCGCCCCCTCAATGCAAGTCTATGGGAGGGGGGGTGGCAGCAACCACGCCCCCTCCCCTAGACTTGCATTTAGGGGTTGGGCGAGACATCACAAGGGGGCGGAGCTGTGATGCCACAAAACTCCAATCCTCGCTCTGTGCAGCTGAAAAACAGGGGGCGCTGCAGGAGAGATCGTGGGGGTCCCCAGTGGCAGGATCCCCGCAATCTAACATCTTATCCCCTATCCTTTTGATAGGGGATAAGATGTTTAGCACCGGAGTACCCCTTTAATAAAGCTTAATAACACAAAAACTGATCATGTATTTAAAGTTTTTCTGTTATAGAGATATGTCAACGGTTTTGACCAGTGGGTGGTCTCAATGGCTGAGACCCTAATTGATCACTAAAAAAAATGGGGAAAAGCACTCGGCTGAGTGCTTTCTCTCCCTGCTTTCCTAACTGTAGATGGAGATAGCAGGGAGAAACAGCAATTCTTACGTATATATATATATATATATATATATATATATATATATATATACAGTATTTTATAATTGGGAGGTAGAGTTAGCTGCACCCTATTTCTGTAACAGAAACAGCAATTCACCCTGTTTGTTTTAGCAATTGGTGCTGGTCTTTGCATCTGGAACCTCCCCGACCAAAACCTTTGACGTGTCTCTATGACAAGACAAAAGTTTTTAAATAACAATACTTTAACTGAATACATGCAGTAAACATCCACAGTGCAGGGTGAAGAAGTAAGTGAAGTGTGTTAACAACCAAGTTCATCTACTAGTAATAAGGGACTGATGTAATATGTGAAAATAAAAATATTTTCATGTACATATTATGTACAGGCAGTTCCGGAAATATACTGGCTGTAAGATATAAATTCACTAATTCTTGCTTTGTTTTTTCCCTATTGCCAGGGATGAACCTGGGTGGATGCATTATACCTAGGCGCGGGGACAGAAGAACAAGAAGAGTGTGCTGTGCTGCTGGTAACAACAATTACACTTTTTGTCTTGTTTTTAAAAGAACCTCTTCCCTTACAGTATGTTTCTGGGTGGAGAGTTAGGAGATGTGATTGGTACAGAAGCAGTCATTAGAGGTCACACTGAGGAAGTATACATGGTGTGCTGGTTACTGCAGCTAAAAAGGCTCCTCCTATTACAACTACTAGTGGTGACTGGAGCTTCAGCCTTCAGTGCCTTCTTCTTGTGTCACATTGGGCAAGGAAGTGTGCCTTAATATCTCCCACAGCCTCTCTCCCTGCCTACCTAACAATCCACCCTAGGTAGCAGACTCTAAACTGGGTGACAGTCCCTGTGCTGGACTAAGTACAGGGGCATCAGAAGTGTCCAAAACAAATAAACAAATACAATGCAGAAGTTAGGGATCAGGTCAAGACACAATGGATAAACCAAAGGGGTGGTAAATTGCGAGCAAGGATTGAACTATACGGACTACAATGCACATAGCGACAGGCTGAAAAATGGTCAGTAAACAGGCAGGAGGTCAGAGAAAGAGACAAAAGCAGCTCTGGTTTCAGCCTCTACCCTCTGCTGTGCTATATACAGTGGCCTGTACTTGCTGTGCAAGAAGTGTATGTGTTGCTGCTCAGGAGCTCTTCTTGCGCACTTGTCTATAATAACTTGGCTCCTGAGTTCCTGCTCTGACACCCTCCCATCATGACATCTTTCTGACACCCTCCACCTTTCTGTTACCCCCCCCCCCCACCAGGACACCTTCCTGACACCCTCCCGCCATGACACCTTTCTGACACCCTCCACCTCCTTCCTGACATACTCCCACCATGACACCTACCTGGCATCCTCCACCTTTCTGATACTTTCCCACCATGACACCTTCCTGGCATCCTCCACTTTCCTGACATCCTCCCACCATGACACATTCCTGACACCCTCCCGCCACCATCTACCTTCCTGACACTCTCTCACCATGACACCTTCCTGACACCCTCCACCTTTCTGGCATCCTTCCGTCATAACACTTTTCCGACACCTTCCACCTTCCTGACACATTCCCACCATGACACCTTCCTGATACCTTCCACCTTTCTGCTTTCTCTATCTTCCTGACGCCTTCCTGACACCCCCCCACAATGACACCTTCCTAATAACCTCCCCTTTCCTTACATCCTCCCATCATGACACCGTCCTGACACCCTCCACCTTTCTGACAACCTCCGGCAATGACACCTTCCTGACCCTCTCCTATGGTAATTTGGTGATAATGCCCCTATGCCTAGTTACAATAGCTCTGCAGGTGACATTCAGGTCAATGAATTCTGTGTCCAGAGCTGTGGTTGATAATAAAATCCTAAACTGCCTATACACTATCAATAACTGTCAGCCAAACGGTTGTTTGGACGTAGTTATCTCTCTCATCCTCTCAATACACAACATACCAAATGTTAATGTATTGGGTCAAGGGAAGGATAAGCCATAGCCAGAATAACTCCGGCGCTGATAATCTCTCAGAGAACAAAAGGTACTGACATTACCTACCAGTGGAGAGTCAGGAGGCCGCCATACATCTAAGACAGTCAGCTGAACAGGTTTGGCTAACTTTAATCTAAGGTGAATGGATACCTTTTGGCTCTGTACATTAGGCATATACAGTATGCAGGGATACGCTCCCAGGGTGACATTTATGAATACTTGACACCAGAATATGAATAAAGACATCTATTATATTCCTTTGTTCCATCTAGGCATGATAAAGATAAAATATTGTCATTCACAAGCGATAAAATAATGTTATTTAGATATAAATATATATTTCTTTATTATTTAACGTGTAAAATATGTAATGGGTTCAATATTTGAGCATAAAAACAATCAGAGTGAAAACTCACATTGCTTCAGATAAAATTGCCACTACCATGAATGTTAGGCCGTTTATTTCTATCCATTTTAAGAGAGTTTTTATTAGAAGATGTTCTTAATGTAATGTCAGTTTGCATGATTCTATCTAGCACCAAATCAATGTGAGGGAAGAGTTGTTGAACAAAGATTAGATATGCTAACATACTTAGCCTCAAGCTGAAGAGGGTTAGTAAAGATATAACATCAGCCTTAAATGACAAAAATGGACTGAAAAGATTTATTAACCCATGATCAGAAAGTAGATGTTTGCAACAAGGGGCTGAATATATTCCTGAACCCAAATACAAATCGTGAATGCACTTTGATAGGTGAGGTCTGACTGATTTGACCCCTAAAGGACGCAGCCGGTTTTGGTCAGGGAGTTATCCAGCAGGGAGGGTGGGTAAAAGCTTTGCCATCATGTGGGATTTAACAAAAAAATAATTTACTTACCTCCAGCGCTCCCAAGATTCCTCTGATGTCCTGCTCTTGTCCCCTGTGTGATCGTCTTCCTGAGCTGCAGCGTGACATGTCAGGCTTAGGTGCTTCCCGGGCTCAAAAAGACGGATGCATCGTGTCAGCACCAGCAGGGTTAACAGGTGCTGACAAGGTGTTGTTGCAAGGTTGCCGGGTTATGCTCTGCTGTCTGAGTGGCTAGCTACTGATTGACCACATGTGCATCTCCCTATATTACCAGGCATCAGACACTGGGAAGATGCCTGTGAAACTGGTCAATACCTGAGTAGCTAGGATTTCCTTATTCCCTTGTATACCCGGCAACTTAACTTCTGGGTTCCTATCTGACTTCTCTTTTGTTATAGCGATTCGGCACCTCTTCCCACTCCTGGCTAGACTCGGTTTGACTGACATTGACTTTATGTGTGTATGTTTAGTTTGTCTTTGTTAGTTGCTTGTTTCCCTGTTGCTCCTGACAACTGACAGGATTGTATTTTATTGTGTTGACATTTGACTCCCCTCACTTATTTAGGAAGGGATTGTTGACCAGTTGCCGACCTATCATTTTGGATAGGCGGACAAGTAGGCAGGGACAGGGGAGCGGGTGAGCTTAGCGAGCACTCCTTCCCTGCCAATACGTGACACATCAGGAACCAAAGCAGGACACCAGAGCCCACTTCGGGCTTTTCGGTAAAAATTACACATTGGCTCTCATTTATTAAGGGTGTTGGGTTTTTACTAGTGTGAAATGTTATTTCCAACTTGCAGGATTCCTCTCTACTTACTATGGGGATTCACAGATTTACAAGTTGGGAAATTTTTCTGACCAGCTATTTCTAGGTGGAAATTTTCTGCCATTTATTCACAGGATTTTCTGTGAATTCAATAGTAAATAGGTCGGGTTGTGAAGCCATGCCCCTTCCTGGCCAACCCCCCATTGTGACAGACCACAACCCCTTTGCGGCTTTTTACAATGCAATGTTGTGTTTGTTGGATTTTCCTGCCGCACACTTTCGCAGACTGACTATGCGCCAGAAGAACCCGACAAAAACTAGTTGGTTTTAGTTTAGTAAATGAGGGCCACTATCTTTATCCTGTAGGTCCATACGATTGCATTGAAACTCAATTTATATAGGTTTTGTTTTATTTTACTACTTTTTGTATGAAAATTAGTATGCTTAAAATTGTCTCTTCTGACTCCTATAACTTTTTTTTTATATTTCTGTATATGGGACTATATGAGGGCTCATTTTGTGCACCGTGCTCTGTAGTTTTAATTGATACCATTTTTGTTTTGATGGGACTTTTTGATCACTTTTCATTAAAAAAAATTCTGCAATTTGAAGTGAACAAAAATACACAATTTTGGACTTTAGTATTTTTTAATGTTTCTGCAATTGACTGTGTGGTTTAACTAACATTATATTTTAATAGTTTTAACATTTATGCAGGTGGCAATACCACATAAGTTTATATTTATTTTTGTTTACATCATTTTATTTAAAATATAGGAATAGTGGGGGGGGGTTCAAACTTTTATTAGGGGAGAGGTTAATTCACATTTATTAAGTTTTTTTATTTACACTTTTTTCACTACTATTTAGTCCCCATAGGGGTGCATTACATATAATCCTCAGACTGCAAACACTGAACAATGCTGTTTCATAGAACAGCATTAATCGGTGTTATTGGTGCTTTGGACCCAGCGATTTCGTCTCTAGTGTCCCGTTCAGCTTCCCTACCAGCATTTAGATTTTGTCAATTTTTGATGCCGAAATCAACTTTAATCGTGATGGCCCGCATTAGCCATGGGTCATAGCTGCTGATAGCAGCCAGGACCAACTGACTAGGACGCTTCATAGTTCAGGAACAGACGCAGAGTGTTCATGTATGCCCTGTGCCCTTAAAGAGGTACTCCGGCCCTAATACATCTTATCCCCACGGGGGTCCTTCCGCTGGGAACCCAACAATCTGTCATGTCGCACCCACCTTTGTGAGCTCTCCTGCCGCTGGGAACCCAACAATCTGTCATGTCGCACCCACCTTTGTGAGCTTTCCTCAGCGCTTGAGGCTCTGAGTGTGAAGCGTGACGGCCAAGGGGCCAGAGTATCCTGACGCGTGACCCCAGCGATCATACATCTTATCCCCTATCCTTTGGATAGGGGATAAGATGTATTAGGGCTGGAGTACCCCTTTAAGGGGTTAAAGTCAACATGAGTTACTTTCCTGCTTCACCTGCTGTGTATTACAGCTGACACCCGCTGCCAGGAACCATGATAATCTGCATTAACTTTGTTTTTAGAAGTTTAACTTCCAAGATGCAGCAACAATGAGTCCTCCAAAACTGTCCTGGAAAAAGCCCTCAAATGGCTTTGTCAACAGAAAAAATAAAATGTAATGGCTCTCAGAAGGCAAAGTTGAGGAATTAAAAAGCTGTGACCAAAAATTGTTGCCACAATATTAAAAGCCATCTTATAGATTGTTAACAAAACCAAATCTACTATGACATGGTTTAGAGATATGATTTTATTTTGCCCCAGGATGTTCTTGGCTATTTTCTAGACTCTCCCCATTATTGCTTATAAGATTGATAAATGATGCAATAAAAAAAATTCTATAAATGGCATACATATTTAAACTTTGTATTTTTGCATCTGAATTGTTATCACTTAAGTGGAGTGTATAGCAAGTATTGTGATAAAATGACTTCTTCAGGGTAGCTGGGAGACCTTGGAAAGTAACTCAAGAAAGCTGAATCATAAGAAAGACTTGGAATTCTGAATTGTCATAGAAAATATTGAAAAATAGAATTCAGAGATGTGCATGTTCCCATTTAAAATACATCAAAGTCACATAAAGGGTACCAGGGAAATTCAGTAGCACTTATGACAGGTAACATACGTTTGCTATCAATACAATAAATGTTGTTGTAAAATAACATTTTGGATAGGGTCGCACGTAGTGCATCTGCAGCGTATGCACTATGTGTGACTCTACCTACCCTTAAAGGAGTCTTGTCACTAGCTATGTGACTTTTTTGTCTACTTAGAGAGCAGCAGCATTCTTGCTCTATCTCTGCTCCTTTATAATGGATGTATGATAGATTGGGGAGGAGGCACAGGGCTTCTGTGATCAGCAAACCTATCATAAAGTTTTAAGAGTATAAAGTAAGGGCATGGCTGTTTAGGGCTTCTTACCCTAAATATGTACATACCTCTACTTAGTTAATTGACCTCTCCACCACAGAGATATCAGAGTTAAAAAAGATATGCAAAATAAGCTTTAGCGCTCACTGTGTTCCCTTTGGCTACTAGAGTCCAGCTCAGTTTATGTGCACATAGGGGAGTGACTAACTGATGAAGGGGCCAAACTGTGCTGGGCTCTAGCAGCTGGGAGGAACACCCAGTGGGCATTCCAAGAGGCAGAGGGATCGCTCCCTGTCTCTTGTGACAGTCCTAGGTTTATATGCAGTAATTTGGTCAGTATTTGGTTCTCATTTTGGCATTTTTAGACAAAACTGAGTGCGTCCAAAATATAGAAAAAGGCAAAAATCGTCGCATTGCAATTTTTATCTGTGTCAGCCCCACTCCTGGTTATGGTTAAAAATACTGACAATAATAAGGACCAAATACTGACCATAATTCTGAATAAACCCAGCCTAAAACTTATTCTGCAAATAGATTTTATTTTACACTTAGAGAACCTCTAAATCCATTATTTCCCCATTTAAAGGGGTACTCCACCCATAGACACCTTATCCGCTATCTAAATGCACCCCCATTCATGACTGGCAGAGCGGTAACGTCATGATACCCCGGCCCCTGTATCGCTCTGTCAACAGCCACGGAGTGATTTTTCTGCAGCTCATGAATGGGGATGCTGCAAGAGAGATCGCGGGGGTCCCCAGTGGCAGGACCCCCCGCGACCTGAAATCTTATCCCCTATCCTTTGTATAGGAGATAAGATGTCTAGGGGCGGAGTACCAAACATTCCCCTCCTTCTCCCTCCCATTCTTCTAAAACTCTTTCACAGCCAGAAGCCTAGAAAGTGTTGCAGATCCTGCCAGCTACAGTGTTTCATACAAGCACAAAGCCGTATAACTCATAGACTATGGTGAAATGTATCAAGGGTGGTGTTGGTGAATGATTTTTCTGCACCTTTAATGTGTGTGGTGGCAATGTGTACGTGTACCTAATTTATTTACACGGCATGGAATAAATATGGTGCTTGTATACCATATTTTTTGCCATATAGGACGCTCCTGCATATAAGACGCACCCAATTTTAAAGAAAGAAAATCTAGAATACAATGTAAAGTATAGGACAGTGATCTTCAACCAGCGGACCTCTAGATGTTGCAAAACTACTACTCCCAGCATGCCCGGACAGCCGTTGGCTGTCCTGGCATGCCAGGAATTGTAGTTTTGCAACATCTGGAGGTCCACAGGTTGAAGACCACTGGTATAGGAGGTAACACTCATGTGTCCCCACCGCTCTGGACCTGTCACCGCTCGTCACCGCTGCCCTGAATGTCGCCCTCCACCGCTGTCGCCGCGTCCCCGTCGCTCCGGAACGTCTCTGCTGCCCGGTATCCTCGCTCTCCATCGCCGCCATCACATCGATACGCACGCCGCTCCTATTGGATGACGGGACGGCGTGCGCGACGACGTGATGAAGACGAAGGAGAGCGCCGGCCATGCAGGGGATCCTGGCACGGAGCAGACACCGAGAAGGCAGGTAAGGTCCCTCCCGATGCAGCCAGGTTAGTGTCACTTTCACTTCAGACGCGGTGGTCAGCTTTGATCGCCGCATCTGAAGGGTTAATACAGGGTATCACCGCGATCGGTAATGTCCTGTATTAACCGCGGGTCCCGGCCTTTGATGGCCGCAGAGACCGCCGCGATAGGACAGGGTTTTAATGTGCACTCGGCGTATAAGACGCACCAACTTTTCCCCATCTTTTTGGGGAAGAAAAAGTGCGTCTTATATGGCGAAAAATACGGTACTTGTTTTTTTTTATTATTACACTTCAGTATACCATGTTGTATGGTGACTCCTCTTCAAACTTTTATGCTACTTTTTAACCCATTGCACAAAAATGTATGACTTTTTTTACAAAAGTTGTCCACAGCCATTTTTTTTTTTGTAGATAAAATCATGACTACTGCAAAAAGTTAACCAGACTATGGTATAGTTACAGAATTTCAGAAAAATCATCTAAAGCAAAAGTCGCAATGAAATTTTTTTAAACAGCAACTTTGAGACAAATCATCACACAAAAACATGGTAAAGCCAATGGTAAATCCCCCCCCATTGTCTCCTCTGAAACAGGGTGGGGATATTTAGGCTGGGTTTACATGGCCATTCTCTCCCATCCCGCTATTCTCCTGTCATTGCTGCTAAAAGTACCATACCAACAAACGGATGCAAACTGATGCCAAGGGAAGGCACTAAGTGGCATCCTGTTGCATCAGGTTTTAATCTGTTTGTATCCTTTATTGGTTGCTCACACCTCTTCTGAGCATGCTCAGAAATAATAACAGATCACAAAAGGGGTTGAAAAAAGCATATGCAAGCGGGTGGCATTACAGGCTCATCCATTTGCCATAGACTTCAATGTTAAAGATATATCATATATCCGTTTCTAATCCGTTATTTGTGACTGAGAAAAAAATACTGTATTCAACATCTCTTCTCCACTAAAAATAATGAAATAGGAGCCAAACAAGTGTAAACGAGTGACAAAGGACTGTAAAAAAATTACCATTGACATCAATAGGATCTATTTACAGCCATTTGCAAAAGGCTTGAACAAATTTGAGAACGAGCATGAATTAATGCGGACTGACGCTAATGTGAACGAGCCCTTAGCTGTTGTTTGCTGTCACTGATACATCTGTGGATAGCAGGCAGCAACTCAATCGTAGAGGAGAAAGACCCAAGCATCACAAAATTCAGAGGTCTGACCACCAGGGTAAAGGTTCTTCATGGGCCGTCTTGTACATAACAGTTCCTAAATCCTTTTTGAACCCCTAAAACGTGTATGAACATTTGAGGTTGACTCTTCATAGACTCTTCACAGAGTATTGTTCAATATCCATCCGCTGCAGACTGGAAAGGGAGTGGGCTGTTATGAACCCCACAATGTTAGGCTCGGTTCACACGGCCGCTTGCATCCGACCAGTTAAGAGTGCGATCAGATTTTTTTTCTTGAGCAGATCGAACCCTGAAATGGGTCGGATGCAAATGGCTACTGCTGGGTCCTGATGGCCACCATTCACTTGCATGGGGCCCATCAGTGATGCGGTAACCTAACAGGGATTTAGCTGAGAAAAAAAATTGTGCTTGCACCACTTTTTCTCTGGTAAACTTGACGGAACTGCCAACGGACCTCCGCCTAACAGAGCGAAGACAGCTGAGTAAACGAGGCTTAAGTTAGACAGTGTTGCATATGTACTGAAAGAGGACTTATTATTGACTTAGTCCATTTCCTCACTTTACTGAGAACTTGTAGCTCTTTCTTCGTGAGGTGGGAATACACAAACACATCTTTGAATGGCATCTAAAAAGATATGGTTGCTGCTTACAGAATGGCAAAAATATTGAAAGGCATATTCCGGCTTTATACATCTTATCCCCTATTCAAAGGATAGGGGATAAGATGTATGATCGCAGGGGTCCCGCCGCTGGGGACCCACGCAATCTCAGTGCAGCCCACGGCATTCTGTGCTGGGCACTGCCTCCGAGACGGGGACATGACATCACGGCTATGCCCCCTCCATTCATGTCTATGGGAGGGGGCATGATGGCCGCCATGCCCCCTCCCATAGACATGAATGGAGGGGGAATTGCCGTGACTTCCCATTCCCGTCTTGGAGGCAGTGCTCGGCACAGAATGCTGGGGGCTGCACCGAGATCGTGGGAGTCCCCAGGTCCCCAGGGGCCGGACCCCTGCGATCATACACCTTACCCCCTATCCTTTAGGTAGGATGTACAGAGCCGGAATACCCCTTTAAGAAATGTACACACTTGCTAAATATTTCATTTTGATTTGATTTAATGTAACATTTTGTATTCACTGATATTTTTTGTTTGGTCAACAATAATAACATTACTTTTGTTCAGAAATACAGTATATAAGTTTTATATAAAGACCATAACCAGCTCTTAAAGCATGGTAAACGGGTGGCAGTGACCTAATCTTACAGAATAAAACTGCCCAGCTCCAACCTTGAAGGTCTGCAAAATATTCCGAAACTCCCTACCAGTTATGAAGTTATGAAGAAAGACAAAAAGTGAAGTGGACTGAGAGAAATGTGGGAGTGGTAATGGATTTGATGTGGCATGACTCCCAGCCATCAGGAAGCTTGTAAATAATAAAGTAAAGAGATAGAAAGTGATGTTCTCATAAATATATATCTGCAGGCTGCTGTGCCACTAGAAATTCTCCTGTCACTTTTGAATATTTTGCTTTGGGGATCTCTGGTGAGAGTCTCTTTTGATGATAAACAGGTTGCGAATACTAAAAAAAAAGGGGAAGTAGAATTCCCAGACATTTGTGACTAAATTTAAATTGCCTTTCAGCAGACCCTATGTGTATTGAAAAGCCAATGAAACTTATGTTTTATTGTATAGATTAGTAGAATATAGTTTTGTTTTTATTTTCTGGTAAGGGGTGTTGAGGATAAACATGTAAAATCACCCCTTTTTTAACCCCTTCAGGACCAGTTTACCTTGGAAGACAAGAGCAGCAACAATTTAGTTATTATTTGTCAATGTTTTTAACTTTTTGTGGGGGTGGGGAGAAAACCCAATAGCAGCCATTATATTTTTTTGTTTTAAATTTACATTTCTCCCAAATTAACATCGATTTTTATAATTCACTACTTTTACACTATGAAAGCATTCAAAGTAAAAACGTTCATTCATTTCAACAGCTGTAATATTTTTAGCTGTACAGTAAGTTATAATTTTATTTATATATTTATTTTGTGGAGTCATGTTTTTATAAAACATTTTAGGGTATATATGCATTATTTAATTCTCAACTTCTATTATTTTTAAAATGCGAGGGGATTGTAATACATATATATATATATATATATATATATATATATATATATATATATATTACATTGTTTTCTGCAAATTCACCATGTTGCTTAAATAATGCATTATTTTTTATGGTTGTTAGGCTGTTTGAATGGTAAAATTTTCAGCACTTCTGATGTGTTTTTCCTGAGATGTAGCCATGGTTTTGGTGAAAACATGGTAAACGAATTGTGTTTTTTACAGCAAATGAACATACCGCAGTAAAATGGCGCAATTTTTGCTGTCCTTACCGCAAAATCAAAAAAAAAAATCGCAGGAAAAATGCATTAAAATAAGTGTGGAATAGAGGCACTATATGAACACAGCTTTACAATTGCAAAAATACCATAAAAGTGTATATTCAAAAATAACAAACACTTTTTATTGAAAAAAATTTCTTCTAATAGTTTTCGTTTCGCTTAGGGACTTTACATTGTGATTTTGTAATTTACTCAGTATATCAGTGTATCAAAGTCTTACTGCTTATCAAAAATAAATTATTAGACCATATGTTTGGCCAAAGACTCATAGCCATTACAGGGCTGGGGGTCCATCTCTCTCATAGGCCCTTGGCAACCATTATAACTGATCAGTGACACACAATTACATAGCAGGGCATAAGCTCTCTAACTACCTACATGCTGCAGTCAATATCGACTGTAGCATCTAAGGGGCTAAACTATTGGCTGTTACAGAAAAAAAAAGTCTAAAGTTTTTGACAAGGATTTCAGTTTTTCAGTATTGAGACCCCCACCTTTCAGAAGAACAAGAGGGGAGAAGAATGCAGTCGCTAACATGCACTTCTTCCTATTCATTCTCCTGATCGGTGGGAATCTCAGCACTGATACCCTGACCGGTTGTTACGCTGAGCGCTCCCGGTCCCTGCTCCTCCCCGGAGCGCTTGCGGTGTTCCTCTCTCTGCAGCGCCCCGGTCAGACCCGCTGACCGGGAGCGCTGCACTGACATTGCCAGCGGGGATGCGATTCGCATAGCGGGACGCGCCCGCTCGCGAGTCGCATCCCAAGTCACTTACCTGTCCCGACCCCCGGCTGTCATGTCCTGGCGCGCGCGCGCCAGCTCTCTAAGATTTAAAGGGCCAGTGCACCAATGATTGGTGCCTGGCCCAATGAGCCTAATTAGCTTCCACCTGCTCCCTGGCTATAATACCTCACTTCCCCTGCACTCCCTTGCCGGATCTTGTTGCCTTGTGCCAGTGAAAGCGTTTAGTGTTGTCCAAAGCCTGTGTTTCCAGATCTTCTGCTATCCACATTGACTACGAACCTTGCCGCCTGCCCCGTCCTTCTGCTACGTCTGACCTTGCCTCTGCCTAGTCCTTCTGTCCCACGCCTTCTCAGCAGTCAGCGAGGTTGAGCCGTTGCCAGTGGATACGACCTGGTTGCTACCGCCGCAGCAAGACCATCCCGCTTTGCGGCGGGCTCTGGTGAATACCAGTAGCATCTTAGAACCGGTCCACCGACACGGTCCACGCCAATCCCTCGCTGACACAGAGGATCCACATCAAGCTAGCCGAATCGTGACACCGGTCATAACTTTTAGAACTTGGTCACATGGTGTGATCTGGGTGGGTATTTATTCCTGTAATCTTGTTGTTTGTATCGTACCTGAAGAAGAAAATGGACCAGTTTTGTAACACGTATTGCATTTTAATAAAACATTTTAAACTTTCACTGCATTGTCCAGTGGGCAGTGCCCCGTGACCCTCCTTAGAGTTTGGTTGGTGTTTATGGAGTTCCATTGTTCACACTTGAGTTGTGTGGAGGAAGGTGCAGCAGTTTTATATGCTTAAAGGGGTACTCAGCTCCAAGACATCTTATCCCCTCCCCTATCCAAAGAATCGTGGAAGTTTTCACCGCTGGGGACCCTCGCAATCTCCCTGCTGCACCCAGCGTTCATTTAGAGCATCAGGTGCAGCGCCGGAGTGCAAGTCTATGGGAGAGGGCATGACTGTGACATCACAAACCTCCACTCTGCATCGCAAGTCATCCGGCACGGAGCAAACTTTGCTCCATGCACTGGATGTCTGGGGTGCCGCAGCCGAAATCGCGGGGATCCCCAGTGGCGGTAGGACATAAAATGTCTAGGGGCATGGTACTCCTTTAAACCCTCATACGTGTTGTGCCGGTTTTTGCACAACCTGTTCAGGTGAGTTGGTCCTTGGCTCACCTGTTTTATCTTTTTATTGTGAAGGTTTCACACAAGGGAGCACTTGTCTTTTATTTCTTTTCGGTCATAACTTTTGACATGTCTCTGTGATATATGAAAAGTTTTTCTAAATCTGTCTATTACTGTAGAAACATGAATTACTGTAAATACTAAATATATTTTATGTGAATTAAAACATGATTTTCCTTTAATTGATGTAAGGCAATTTTATACTTTAATAAATGAAAGATATATTCAACCATTATTTACTACATTCATTTGTAGTCTGCAACCAACTTCTCCCCGTCCATGATTACTTCAGTCTTCCAAATGGCACAATTACTTAATGCTTCTGCCAATTTCCTCCCGGAGGCTACAGCCTTGGAGAACTTTGGCTAATATCCTGTGCAAGCAATGATGTCATTTACATACATTCTGGCCTTTGTACAAAAACATTAGATTGTCGATTTTCTTATAACAAATGTTTACACCACAGAGCTGAAATTATAAGTCTACAAAGCAGCTTACATCTTCCGATGGTATACGGCTTACTAAAATCAGATGCCAAGAACATAAAGCTCATCTATTAATAAAACTGACATTTGCAGTTTATCTGCCAAGAAAATGAACATATATTATTTAGAGTTTAAACATAACTGATTATTTATGTCTTGACTTCTGCTTTCTTGTTACACAATGCATGTTCACAATGCGTCATTGCTTACTGGTATACAGCAACTGTATAACAGATTATTATGTGCATTAGAACACACCGATAAATGCTCATATTTCCAGCTTAGGTTGCCAGCTTGTGCCATCCTTTTAAATAAATAAAGAATGAACTGAAAAATGAATATAAAAGTATAAAACTGCTAGGAATGTATTCAAGCAGTTTTAACGTGGATTTAGGACTAAGCTAATGTCAAAGTTACGGCAACATGTGGTAACCTATTGTAACAGCTTGTTTAAAAACACACTGCGTAAGTGGAATTTGTATGCTTTTTAGCGCTAAAATAAAAGTGCAGGGGTTAAAATGCACATGGAGGTATTAGAAGATATAATGGCTTTTTCCAAGCGTTCCAAAAATTCTCCCATTTTTCAAGTTGCAACAGGATTGGTATACAAACATGGTGAACAAAAAATAGCTTTTGTATGAAAAGCCCAAAAAAATATCCCTTTATTGGGTGATCATGAGTTGTGTATGTGTAGGCCTGGCTGATAGTAGCAGCAATGGTATGGTGGTGGACTACTGGGAGTTGTAATAGCCAGCGGACAACAGGCTGTGTGGACTTGTTGTACTTGTAGTAACGAGTGGACAATCATCTTTCAGCTCAGCTTTCTCTTCACCAGAGCTTGTTAGCTGAGCTGTGATTGGTCGCTGTGGGAAAATCTCTCCACTTTTTCTCTCACACAGTTTGACAAATCTGGGCCATATGTTTTATTAAACCTATGGTGCAAGGATTTTTGCCACCCTAGGCAAAACCTCGTTTTTATCGGGGTCCCGATCAGCTGAGGGGGCAAGCAGAGGTTCCCTACCTGCCTCTGGCTCGTCCTATCGGTGCTCCAATAATGCTGCAGCCTTAGCCTTAGAAATGAAGCACCGATAACACTGATCAGTGCTGTGCTATAGGCTCCTATAGCATAGCATTAATCAGTATCTGAATAGTTCCCATAGGGCAGTTATTTCTTGTTAGTGTGTCTGCAGCTGTTACTAAACTAGAACTCCCAGCATGCCCAGACAGCCTTTCACTGTCCGGGCATTCTGGGAGTTGTAGTATTGCAACAATTGGAGGCACTCTTTGTGGAATCCACTGCCCTATGGGAAATTTACAAAATTTACCAAGAAACACACTGCTCAAAAAAATAAAGGGAGCACTTAAACAACACAATTTTACTCCAAGTCAATAACACTTCAGTGAAATCACACTGTCCACTCAGGAAGCAACACTGATTGACAATCAATTTTACATGCTGTTGTCAAATGGAACAGACAACAGGTAGACATTATGGGCAATTAGAAAGACACCCCCAATAAAGGAGTTGTTGTGCAGGTGGTGACCACAGACCACTTCTCAGTTCCTATGCTTCCTGACTGATGTTTTGGTCAATGCTGGCGGTGCTTTCACTCTAGTGGAAGCATGAGACAGAGTCTACAACCCACACAAGTGGCTCAGGTAGTGCAGCTCATCCAGGATAGCACATCAATGCGAGCTGTGGCAAGAAGGTTCGCTGTATCTGTCAGCGTAGTGTCCAGAGCATGGAAGCGCTACCAAGAGACAGGCCAGTACATCAGGGGACGTGGAGGAGGCCGTAGGAGAGCAACAACCCAGCAGCAGGACCGCTAATTCTGCCTTTGTGCAGGGAGGAGCAGGAGGAGCACTGCCAGAGCCCTGCAAAATGACCTCCAGTAGGCCACAAATGTGCATGTGTCCACTCAAACTGTCAGAAACAGACTCCATGAGGGTGGTATGAGGGCCCCACGTCCACAAGTGGGGGTTGTGCTTACAGCCCAACACCGTGCATGACGTTTAGCATTTGCCAAAGAACATCAAGATTGGCAAATTTGCCACTGGCGTCCTGTGCTCATCACAGATGAAAGCAGGTTCACACTGAGCACATGTGTAGACGTGACAGAGTCTGGAGACACCGTGGAGAACTTTCTGCTGCCTGCAACATCCTTCAGCATGACTGGTTTGGCGGTGGGTCAATAATGGTGTGGGGTGGCATTTCTTTGGGTGGCCAAACAGCCCTCCATGTGCTTGCCAGAGGTAGCACATCTGGGACATCATGTTTCGCTCCATCCACCAACGCCACGTTGAACCACATACAGTCCAGGAGTTGGCGAATGCTTTAGTCCAGGACTGGGAGGACATCCCTCAGGAGAACATCCGCCACCTCATCAGGAGCATGCCCAGGCATTGTAGGGAGGTCATACGGGCACATGGAGGCCACACACACTACTGAGTCTCATTTTGACTTGTTTTAAAGAGTACCTATCATGAACTCATCTGTCCCTAATCCCCCTTATCTGTCCCTGACTCTTCCTGACTCAAATTCTACCTTTTTTTTTTTTTTTTGTTAAACCCCTTTTCCTATCTTTTATAAATTCCTTGTTAGTTACTCAGTTTTGCTGCCTCTGTGAGAGAGGAAGGTGGAGTGGCCCAGCAAGTGTGACGTCAGCTGGGCTGACTTATGTCCTTCCTCTGCTGTCACTGCAATCAGGTAATGGGGGGGTGGATATCACTGCCTATACAACCCCTTTGCCTACCCAGGCAACCCTGGCCTCACCCTCTGCTGTGGACCGGCCTACCTGTCCTAAGCTACTCTTTAAGGACTTTATATCAAAGTTGAATCAGCCTGTAGTGTGGTTTTCCACTTTGATTTTTTAAGTGTGACTCCATACCCAGACCACCATGGGTTGATAAATTTGATTTCCATTGATAATTTTTGTGTGATTTTGTTGTCAGCACTTTCAACTATGTAAAGACGAAAGTATTTCATACGATTAGTTCATTCATTCAGATCTAGGATGTGTTATCTTAGTGTTCCCTTTATTTTTTTTAGCAGTGTAGTTAGTAATAAATGTGATTTAACCCTACACTAAATACAATTTTAAATCACTCCCTTTTTCCATTACATTCTGATAAGAACTTGCTTTCTGAGGTGAGTTTTCAAAGTTTTACTTTCGTGTGCCAAATTTATCAATCCCGTGCGACATTTTGATAAATTAAGTGCACAAAAGCAAATGCAAAGCAAAAAAAATAAAAAATCACTTTCAACTAGCTTTATAAAAGAAAGCTTTGATAAATTCCCCTCTATATATTCTAATAAACTCAGAAAATAAACATAAGTTGGCCTTAGCTGACTATTCCATGTTCATTCTCAATTCTTTAAAATACGTAATATGTTAAACCCAGGTAGAATATATTATACGTTTGATTAAACCTAGAAATTAAATGTAACTTAAATGTAACCTAAAGTAGGTATTCCATGTTTACACCTCTATTAAGGTGTATGTATGTTAAAATACAGGTCAGCCCACTGCTTTTCTCAGCTTGCTAGATATTGTAATGGGATAGCTTTTATGGGCTTGTTCACTGCTGTCTGGGATTTGTAGTGCACCAACTGGACACAGCACTGCAGACAACAGGAGGTCACTGTCTGAGGTCAGCCCCCTATTCAATGCTTTGCTCTGCTTCTAATGTGATAGCTTTTATGGACTCGTTCACTGCTGGCTTGGATTTGTAGTACACCAACTGTACACAGTACTGCAGGTGACAAGAGGTCACTGTCTGAACTCAGCCTACTGATTAATGCTTTGCTTTCTGTGGAATTCTCTTAAATTTGTGAAGTTTTTCTGGGATGAGTACTTTCTCCCTCCCTCTAATCTTTCTTTCTTTCTCCAAAATTGTGGTCACAATGTAGTGCATAGGGATTAATCCAGACTCTTAAAGGGTAACTCTCATTAAAACTAATTTTTGCTATTCCACTCCTTATGGTAAATAAAATATATTTCTAATTTCTTTGTTTAATAAAAATTACGTTTTCTATGTTTTATTTGTGCTTAAAAAAGCTCAAGAGCACATTTTCCCCATCTCATAGACAGACTTTGGACCGAAGTCCAAGCACAGGAAGTGCAGCCTGGATAGCTGAGGGGGGGGGGGGTGTTCAGCCTCATCCAATCATAGCTCCTCTCACACTTAACTGCCATATGCTGTTGGTTGGACCCCCCCCCCCCCCCCAGCACTCGAGGCTGCACTTCCTGTGTTTGGACTTCGGTCCAAAGTCTGTGTATGAAATGGGGGGAAATGTGCTCTTGAGCTTTTTTAAGCACAAATAAAACATAGAAAACTTCATTTTTTAAACAAAGTATATTAGAAATATCTTTTATTTACCATAAGGAGTGCAATAGCAAAAATTAGTTTTAATGAAAGTGCCCATTTAAATCCACCCCTATACTTTCTTTTCATTGGCTTGGGAGCTGTATGTCACATAATGCTACAAATGATTGGATAACCTGAGGTCATGTGATAGCTACAAGGTATGTTAGGCTACCCTGATGTCATCTCAGTGTTCCCAGTACTTCCTCCTTTCATTCTGGTGCCAAAATGCCACATATTCCTCATCCCATCTGCTATTATTACTGTAAGCCTGGCATTGTTCAAAAGTTCTGCGAGCTGCTGTCCCCCAAAAATTCTAAACAAGACCGGGTTTGACAGTTTAGGCTCATCCAAAGGTTATCAGTATATTTGACCAGCTGTTTAGCTTTCTTTAGATGACATCATTAGGTTGGCACTAGGTTGATTTGGTTCGTTCCGAATTTATTTGTGGCGAATCTCTATTTTAAACGGTTATTTCTGGCCTACAGACAGCCTCAATAGCGGTGTAGAACACTTTGCCTTGCTGCAACACGCATAGGAAGTGTGCTGGGTTAGTGAAATAATACTGTTATTCAGTATGACATGCAGATTAGAGGCATCACTAGTGATTAGAATCAATGTCGCAGAGTGGCACAAAGACAGAGCCTGGAGGTGGCATCAGTATGAGGAGATTTGTATATATAGTGGCTGAATGACACAGCGTGGAGGTGGAGGCAGCATGAGGAGACTATATAGTGCCTGAATGACACAGCGTAGAGATGGCGGCAGCAAGAGCAGACCATATAGTGGCTGAGTGACACAGCGTGGAGGTGGCGGCAGCATGATGAAACCATATAGTGCCTGAATGAAATAGCATGGAGGTGGCAGCAGCATGAGGAGACCATATAGTGGCTGAATGATACAGCCTGCAGGTGGCATCAGCCTGATGAGACCATAGGGCTTACAATTGAAAAGATGAAAGATATTTTTTTACATTTAAATTGAAGATTTCAAATACATGAACCTAAAAAGTTTTATTTAATGTGCCAGCAGCATGAGGAGACCACATGGCGGCACAGTGACACAGCCTGGAGGTGGCGGAAGCATGAGGAGACCATATAGTGGCTGAATAACACAGCCTGGAGTTGGCGGCACCAAGAGGAGACCATATAGTGGCTGAATGACACAGCCTGGAGGTGGAGGAATCACGAGGAGACCATATAGTTAGACAGGAAGGTATACAGCACTGAAAGTATATGTTGCTATAATTAACCCACATGATATCAGTATATTAGTGCTGGGGATTTATATGTTAGTATTGTAGTATAGCTCCAACAGCAACATTGGATACACAGAGAGAAACAATAGAGCCATTGCTGCTGGTAAAATAATAGACTTTATTCATATCAATTTAAAATACACATATGTGTGAATATATTAGAAATGTATGATGCAAAACAATGAGTGTGTTCAGGTTATTAAATGCAATACGTTGGTGGGACAGATAAAAAAGTCAAAAAATTGTATACCAACAGATGATGTCACACAAGTTAATATGAGGTAGAACAGCAGTTAAAGCCTCCTCAAGCAAGTAGTGTAGTATTAGAGAGTGCCACAGACAGACCCTCTATATGGTATCTAGCTAAGTTGCTGAAGGTAAATATCCTACACACTCATCAGCATAAACATGTAACAATGTGCCACCTCACTTACCCATAATAGGGACCCATCTCCACTGCCCCAACGTACCTTTCATCACCCGGACTTTCGCAAGGGACGCTATCTCAATCTAGTACCTGCTCCCTTATGTACCCCGCCAGTGTGCCGTAAATGTGCGCAGACTCTCATGCCGCGGCGCATGCGCCGTGTCCTCACCCAGAACAAACTCACCACTCCCAGCCACGTCAACGCCACGGCACGCAGGTCATAGGTACATCACATCTGGAAATGCGCACCGGGCTCCCTGACGCCCGGAGAGTCAGTGCCAAGAATCGGACCCGGCGCATGCGCATATGCAGGAGTCGGTACTATAAGGTGTAATGCTGTGCGCTGACAAATTAATTGCCTCATCCCCCACTAATGTTATAGAATAACATGCCAATACATAGAATAGGAGCCTATAACTGCTGTTCTCTATGCTTTAGTAGTGCAATAAAGTATATCTATGAAATCAAGGTACCACTATAAATGACAGGATAAAGAATCCATTCATAACTAACATTAAAACATATAGGCAAGTACATTGTAAATAATACAATGTACATAGTGCACAGCAGGAGAGGTCTGGACATGCTGTAGCCCACCCCCAAAAGGGGATCTGCGTCGCCACGCACACAACCTCTCCGCTCCCACAAAATCAAATGGTCACAGTCACACTTAAAACATTTAAAAAAGACAGAAAAAAAAAGTTACCTATGACCCCAATGTTACCAAAAATTCCTCATGCCTCACATAGGTAGTAAGAATAACTAGTGACTGTATCCCATGACAGAGGCATAATATCAGGTGCCCTGATCACTATTAGGTAAGAGGTAGCTTACTAATTATGGATGGATGACTCCAATAGTGAAAGGTGACAATTCAATCCCCATGAAGTGGAAAAACGTGACAGAAGACCATCATAAGAATGGATGATAAAAAGTGTAAAAATATTACAAAATCCTGTGAATGAGCAAACAGCAAACCTATGAAACAGTGAAATACAATGCCCCTAACGTACCAGGGGATATATAGGACAGAATACAATAATATAAAATATTATGGAATAATATAAAGTGCTATGTGCATTGCAGTGTATATCTAGCATATATCTATCTAAACATGAAAAAAGTTAGTAAAAAAGTACATCATCCTAGAAGTACTAGATAAAAAAGTTCAAAGTGCTTATTAATGAATGTTGCATACCCCCATCCAAAAATATAATAATTTATATCTCTAGTACATCCATAAAATTACAATATCACTGCATTATCAAGGTGTACGGATGTACTAAAGTGACTAGGTGTGCTGAAAACTGGTGGCCAACTCAATCAGTATCGTACAATATAAAACATTTAGTAGTGCTACACTGGGGAGAAGCCATAAAAGCATTCTCATGTATAATATCATAACCGTGGGAGATGAGAGATGAGTGTTGCTTGATTGTCACATTCTCCACTCTAAATTGGTACTCTTGGGCGGGTTAACAGTTCATATGTAAATAGAAATCCAAACAATTTAAAACCTTAGAAGAGAAAAAGATAGTATTAAAATCAAGGCAAATGGTTCAGTAAAAAGCGACCTATAGGAAAGATGAGAAACTAAGCTGCTCATTTAAACCACTAGGTATCATTGTGCCCAACGTGACGATCCATCTGGCTTCATTTTGGGCCAGGATTCTTTTTTAGGGTCCCCCCCCCCCTGATGTTCATGTTGACATGCTCAATTCGTCTAATTTTAAGGGAGGTTGGGTCACAGTGGTTGAAATCTCTAAAGTGTCTGGGAAGTGTCTTAAGGTGAATCACATCCTCTGTCTCTTTTGCCGCCAGTATGTCTCGCACATGCTCCCTTGTTCTAATTCGCAATTCTCTGGACGTGAGTCCAATATAAATCTTTGAACAGCCACAAGTGGCATAGTAAACTACGTAGGAGCTACTGCACGAGACATACTGGCGGATCTCAAAACGACGTTGGCCATCTGCTGACCAGAAGTCAGTAGCTCTCTGGATATTGCTGCAAGCCTGCATTGGCCACAAGGAAAACATCCTACTCTAGGTCCTTTTGTCCCTATTCGGGGTTTTAGCTATATAGTGGCTTTTAACCAAAATTTTGTGTAAGTTCCGGCTTCGTCTTGCTGTCACAAACGGATCAGTTCGAAAAATGGACCAATTTTTCTGAATACACAACCTCATTTGTTCCCATTTACAGTTGTATGTTGAGATAAATCTCACATTATTACATTGTTTCCTTTCAGATTTTTTGGACCTTTGAGGAGGTCCTCTCTACGGGCATGTTGTGCTCTCTAAATTTTAAGCATCGTTTGCTGTCTCCCTGTTGAAGAAAGCGTTCCATAAGTAATTTGCTCTGCTTCTTAAAATCCTCATCCGAGAAACAAATTCTGCGTATTCTCATAAATTGTCCAGTTAGTATGGCTTTTGTTGTCGATGTGTGTGTGAAGAGGCTGCATGCAGGAGGGAATTAGTAGCTGTAGGTTTCCGACACACATCTGTCAGAAGATAACCATCGTTGTTACATTTGATCTGTATATCCAAGAAATCAATGCATTGTCTGCTGATCTTGTATGTCAGTTTCACATTTATATTGTTACCGTTCAGAGATGTTATGAATTTCTTCAAGTCTGATACCGACCCCTGCCATATAAAAAGGATGTCATCTATATATCTCATTCAACACTGCACATGGGAGCTCTCCCCAGGAAGAGGTTTGCGTACGAAGGGGTGCAGGCGGCCCCCATGGCAGTGCCACATTTTTGTAGACAAAATTGATTTTTAAAAGTGAAACATTGTGCGATAAGATGTACTCTAAAAGTTCTAAAATTAATTGGCAGCTGTCGGCATCCCACTGGCTGGATTCCAGATAAAACTGAGTACTATCAGACCATCGTGATGTTGGATACATGTATAGAGGCCCTCAACATCAGCCATTACCATACACATATCTTGTTCGATACAGATTCCATCAATCCTTTCCAGGGCGCCCGTTGTGTCTTTTATAAATGATGGTAAACATTCGACTAGGGGTTGTAGGTAGTAATCGACAAATTTGCAGATGGGATCACATAATCCATCTATCCCAGACACGATGGGACCTCCTGACGGGTTGAGGGGGTCTTTATGTATTTTTGGTATTACATAAAATGTTGGAATTTGTGGGTAAGCGTGTATGAGGCCATCTCTCATCTTCTTATAAAAAATACCATATTAAAATGCTTAGTCTAGGACTTAATCGTGAAGAGAAGAAGTTGACCGGATTGGAAGGTAGTTTACATATGTTTCTTTATCTTTAAATTTCCCGCTCATACTTTTGAAAAGGCCACACCACAACATTTCCCCCCTTGTCAGCTGGCTTAAATATGACATCGTCATATTGTGTAAGTTAATTTAAATTAAAGATTTCAAATACATGAACCTAAAAAGTTTTATTAAATGTGCCAGCAGCATGAGGAGACCACATGGCGGTACAGTGACACAGCCTGGAGGTGGCGGAAGCATGAGGAGACCATATAGTGGCTGAATGACACAGCCTGGAGTTGGCAGCAGCAAGAGGAGACCATATAGTGGCTGAATGACACAGCCTGGAGGTGGCAGAATTATGAGGAGACCAAATAGTGGCTGAATGGCACAGCCTGGAGTTGGTGGCAGCATGAGGAGACCATATAGTGGCTGAATGACACAGCCTGGAGTTGACGGCAGCAATTATGAGGAGACCAAATAGTGGCTGAATGGCACAGCCTGGAGTTGGTGGCAGCATGAGGAGACCATATAGTGGCTGAATGACACAGCCTGGAGTAGACAGCAGTATGAGGAGACCATATAGTGGCTAAATGACACAGCCAGGAGGTGGCGGAAGCATGAGGAGACCATATAGTGGCAGAATGAGACAGCCTTGAGGTGGCAGCAGCATGCCGAGAACATATGGTGGCAGAATGAGACAGCCTGAAGGTGGCAGCAGCATGAGGAGAACATATGGTGGCAGAATGAGACAGCCTGGAGGTGGCATCAGCAGCATTAGGAGTCCTGAAAGTGACCCGGTGACATAGTGGGGTGGTGGGTGGCAATACCAGTACCTGGTGATGAAGGTTGGTAAAAAAGGAGAACTTGGTGTTGTAGACAAATACTGTTTTAAGCGTTCCACTACGCTTAAAACAGTATTTGTCTACAATACCAGCAGGTGTGTACTTTTGGCTGGCCTTTCACAGTAACTAGGCCCCAAGGACTTTAACAGGAACAAAATGGTACACCACGTAGATGTACGTACTTAATATGCACTTATGAGGGGAGTACAATGCGCTCCAGTACGCTTAAAACAGTATTTGTCTACAACACCAGCAGGTGTGTACTTTTGGCTGGCCTTTCACAGTAACATGACCCTTAGGACTATAACAGGGAAAAAAATGGTACACCACTTAGATGTACGTACGTGGTATGCACTTATGAGGGGAGTACAATGCGCTCCAGTAGGCTTAAAACAGTATACAACACCAGTAGGTGTGTACTTTTGGCTGGCCTTTCACAGTAACATGGCCCTTAGGACTATAACAGGGAAAAAGATGGTACACCACTTAGATGTACGTACGTGGTATGCACTTATGAGGGGAGTACAATGTGTTCCAGTAAGCTTAAAACAGTATTTGTCTACAACACCTGCAGGTGTGCACTTTTGCCTGGCCTTTCACAGTAACTAGGACCTTAAGACTTTAACAGGAACAAAATGGTACACCGCTTAGATGTACGTACCTGGTATGCATTTATGAGGGGAGTACAATGCGCTCCACTATGCTTAAAACAGTATTTGTCTAGAACAGCAGGTGTGTACTTTTGGTTGGCCTTTCACAGCAACTAGGCCTTTAGGACTTTAACAGGAACAAAATGGTACACCACTTAGATGTATGTATATGGTATGCACTTATGAGGGGAGTACAATGCGCTCCACTTAGCTTAAAACAGTATTTGTCTAGAACAGCAGCAGGTGTGTATTTTTGGTTTGCCTTTCAGAGTAACTAGGCCCTTATGACTTTAACAGGAACAAAATGGTACACCACCTATGTAAGCACAGGTTACACTTAATAGAGGACAATACGCTCCGCTACTCAACCAGTATTAGGCATTAATAGCAGGTGATTGTGGCTTTTAGTGCTCTACTTACCCTAATTGGCTGGCTACTATTAGCTTTTCAGTTGTACACATGAGTGCTGCAGCACACAGTCGCTGGTCGCTGTGTACATGTGGTAAAGAGCTTCGTGCTGCGAGGGAAGATTTGAAGCTGGTCAGGAGTCTCCACAATACAGGTTGCAAAAAGAAGAGGCCAGAACTTAAAATCCACATGGAGGCTCTAAAACTGGGGATTAAAAAGCTGGAGTAGAGGAGGCTAGAGCTTTTGGAAGGCAGCAGCATTTTCAGGGAGAAGCTGCTGAATGATGACAGATTCGACTCCATGAAAACCCCAGGTAAGGAGGTTGTGGTGTAGGATGATGGGGAGAGTAGTGGCAGTGAAGATGAAGTGCTGTGGGTGAAAAAGCATGTGGAAAAACAGGTGGAGGCTATGGAAGATAGCAATGGCAGAGAAGATGGTGAAGTAGCTGGGAGAGGTTTGGGGGGTGCAGAAGCTAATGCAGTGGCTAGCAATAGTGTGGTTGCTGGTGTCTGTGTCACCCCCAGTCAAGATAATGGCAGTAAAGATGGAGAAGGTGTTGAAGTGGCTGGCAGTAGTAAGAGGTGCAGAAGCTAAAGCAGTGACTGTTGATGCTGTGCCTGTTGGTGCCCGTGTCCCCCCCCCCCCCCCCCACTCCCAGTTTTCCCCTCAGCGAGGATCATCTGAATGCAGCCCAGGGGGTTGCCCTGCCTTCCTCCTCCGATGACAGCGAGTATGAGACAGACAGTAGCAGCAGCTCCTGGAGGGTGGGGTGCTCCAGGCCATCGTCATGCAGGAGTCCCCTACTCGGGTTGAGAACTTCTCTTTTGGTAATGAGATGGGATCTGACAAGACTGGGAAGAAGAGGAAAAAAGGAAAGAAGAAACAAAAGAAAGAAGAGATAACCAAGTTTCTTTTCTCTTCTTTTCAGCAGTCTGGATCTGCTGGTCAGTGGGTTCAGGCTGCTGGGCCCCCCAAACTGCCAGACCCCGTTTCTGAAGTGGAATGGGGCCAGCATGGGGGGTATAGTGGTGCGCTAGAGATGGCTGCGAGTGCTGCAGGATGCTGGAGACCCCTCTGAGTTTCCTGTCGGTAGGGATGGGCAGGGCATACTCAGTATCTCTATGCATTCCCAAACTGGCTTAGGGGGTGGTCCCCTGAGTGGCTCTGGTGCTATGCGGCATCCCCTTGTGAGGGGGGGATGGGTAGGGCATACTCAGTGTCTCTATGTGTTCCCAAACTGGCTTAGGGGGCGGTCCCCTGAGCGGCTCTCGTGCTAAGCGGCATCCCCTTGTGAGGGGGGGCGTGTCCTGGCGCCGGGGTCTGTAAGCAAAATCCCCCTTTCGGGGGGAGGTCCCCTGGGTGAGAGGGGTGGTGCTGGTCATGGCGCTGTGGGGCACCCCCCTGTGAGAGGGGGGGTGTCCAGGCATTGGACCTTGTCGGCTCGGGGAGCGGTCCCCAGGACGGATTCCAGTGTTGCGGTGTCCCCCGCTTGGGAGTAGGAGGTGGGGCGGGAGTGCACTCGGAGGAGCAGTTCCCGCCCAGGTCGATGGCGGCAGTGTCAAGAAAGGGGGCAGGGCAACCTGCGCCCATGCTAGAAGATGTCCCTGAACCCGTGATGTCAGAGGGATCCAACAAGCCTGCTGCACATAAACAGATGAAGATGGAGGCCGGCCCAGCTAGCAAAGGGGAAAGCGTAAATAAGAGCTGTGAATCTAATAAAGGGAAAGTGGAGGCTGGGAGTAGAAGGAGTGATTGTAGTGTGCAAGTGATGGGTGCCAGCAGTATGAATAAGTGGAGTGCTAGTGGATCGTATGAGAGGGGTGCTAGTGGAGTGAATGAGTAGGGTGCTAGTGGAGTGAATGAGAGGGGTGCTAGTGGAGTGAATGAGAGGGGTGTTAGTGGAGTAAATGAGAGGGGTTTTTGTGATGCCAACAGCAAGAAAATGGTTAGTGAGGCTTTTGATGCGTGTGCAGGTTTGGGGACTGATACGACTGCCCCCCTGGTGGTGGCTGCTTCTCCAAGAAGCTATGCCAGCATCGCTGCCGGGGGATCCGGGGATTCCCCGTCTTCATCTGACTCTGGGAATGGTCACTTGCAACAGCACCTCCTAGAAGCTCTGCGTAGGGGAGATAGGTCAATCCAGGTAGAGGGGAGGGGTTCAGTTGACCTGTCTTTCTGGATAGAGAGACATTTCTGGATAGAGAGACAAGGGTTGGGGCCTTTCGAGAGCAGAATGGGGAGGTAGTCTGGTCCCTCCCGACACCCGGACCCGAGAGTGGTCGAAGGAATGTGGTCGGCTTGGTTTGGAGGGGCGAAGATGTGTGCCCACCTAGGGGTAAGGTGGTTGAGCTCCTCCTCAAGATGGAATTCAGGGCAAGTGACATCTTTGCCTGATTCACCCCTATGGTACCTCCGACTACGACATCAGCTTCGTTCGTCCGGAGGGGCTGGAGCTCTTCTGGTCGAACTATGAGGTTGTGAAGAGTGAGCCGGAATGGCGTGATTTTGCCGTAAAGACGGTTTCGCGCCAGAACCTGGTCAAGAAAGTGACTGTTTTAACTCATAACGAGTCGCTTTCTTGTTACCTAGCTTGGGAGATGTGACGGACATGTCTAAAAAGAATTTGGATGGGATCTGGTCTGGGGCCTGGACGTTTTCCGTCAAATTAAAGCATTCGGGGAGCACTGTTGTTCACATCCCTTTGGTTGCTTTTCTTGGGAGAGACAGGGTCCAGGTATTCTACCAGGGGCAGCCCAAGGTCTGTCACAGGTGTGGCAGCCCTACCCACTTTAGTGCGGCCTGTATTGTACAGGTCTGTGCTATGTGTGGTGGGGTAGGTCATCTTCCCGCATCTTGTAGGCAGATCAGGTGCCACCTGTGTGGTGTCTTAGGGCACCCGTTCAGTTGCTGATCTAGCGCCTTTTCCTGTGCGACGGTCGCCTCAGTTGGTGAGAGCGTTAATGTTGCCCTGGCTGGGGAGGGCAAGAGTGCGGGGGAGGGCACAACAGGGTAAGTGAGGAGGATAGCGGTAGAAGAGGTGGGGAACTGGAGGCGACTCCTGGTCCTGCTCCCGAGGTTAGTCCTGTAATTGCTGAGGCTCTGGAGGATGACATTCTGGATGAGGAGAATGTCCAATGAGGAAGGTGGTGGGGCCGTTCTTTTTGATTCCTCCCACTATGAAAGTGTGGATGAGGAGAGGGAGTAGAGGCCAAAAGTGAAGGGCAATGAAAAGGGGAAGAAGAGGTCGGTGTCCTCTGTAAAGCCCTGTGCTGCGGACCGGGTCCCGAGCGGAAGCCTACTGCCCCCCACCCCCCTCTGATTGACCTGTCTAACCGGTACTCCATCCTTGAAAACGGAGGGGGCAGGGATGGGGTGCCTGTAGTGGGGGAGACTCTGGGGGGAACTGTGCCCTTTCCTGTGGGGGAGGTTTCCCCTGGGTGGGGCCAACCAGGAGCCAGGCATAGACGGGGACCCGATAATGGATCAAACGGAATCCAAAAAAAAGGGCCAGAGACAAGGAGGCCTCTTCGTCTGGGGATGAAGGAGCCAAGAAAAGGCAAAAATGAGGGGGTTAAGGCTGTCTAACTTAATCCACAATGATGGCGGCACTCACCCCACTGATGCTGGCGTCCATTAATTGCACCAGTATTAAGTCTGATACGGCTAGATTTGCAGCCTTTGATTTTCTCGGCCATGTTGAAGCCGACATTTTCTTTTTACAGGAGACCAGGTTGTTAGATCTAGCCTCCCTGGTTAAAGCCAGGAGAGAGTGGAGGCACGGCCCCTCCCACTGGTTTCTTGCGGCTGAGCCGTATAGTGGGGTGGCAGTCCTTTTTTCCACAGCGGTTGAATGCCGAAGGGTTATTGAGTTAGAAATGGGGAGGTGCCTGATCTTGGATGCCCTCATGAAGGGACAGGAGGTTCGGCTCATTAACATCTACGCCCCGCAAACAAAGTGGGGGCGAAAGGATCTCTTTATGAGGACTAAGCCCTTCCTTTTTATGATCTGACAGGTGATCTTTGGAGGGGATTTCAATAATGTCACGAGATCCCAAGATAGGAGAGGCTCCAATGATTGGTTGGCTTATGATAGCATAGCCCTCAATAGCATAATTAGGGAAACTCGCCTAGAGGATTCCCACATCCGGAGCCCCTCAGGCCATGCAGGTTTCACCTATCTTAGAGGTAGCTGTAGGTCTAGACTATAAAGGTTTTATTTAAAGGAGGAAGCTGTCTCTTCTGCAGTGTCTGCGATTGAGGTAGAGTTTTCCGACCACTGTTTGATTTCTTTTTCTTTGAATGTTTCAGAAACTCCTCAGATTGGCAAAGGTTACTAGAAGCATAATTCTTCTCTCCTGGATGAAGCAGAGATAAGACAGTCCTTTGAGTATTTTATTTCAGAGTCAGTACCTTTGCTGGGCCTTTGTAGTAATAAGCTGGAGTGGTGGGAGATGTTCAAGAAGCGGGTTGCGCGGTTCTTCGCCAGCTCACGAGCCTCAGGTTCCTGAACAGGTACCGCCTGTATCAGGGTCTGAGGAGGAAGCTCGAGCTCCTTGTCTCGACTGGAGGTAGCCGGGAGGATATCTCCAGAGTGAAATCCTTGCTGATGAAGTGTTAGTACGATAGACACGCATCTTTGGTTTTTGAGAGGGATTTCGGGAGGTACCGCTCGCCCGACCCTTACAGAAACTGTAAGATGTCAGTGAGTAGTAAGTTCATTCTGGGACTTGTTGATAGTACAGGATCCCGGAATCGGTCCAGATCAGGGATCTAGGAGATTGTCAGATCCTTCTACTAACATCTCTTGGGAAGGAAGGATCTAGATTGAGACATGATGTCAGCTTCCCTGGTTGAAACTGTTCCTGAGCCAGGGGTAGACCCCTCTCTTGGAGTTTTGGCCGAGGAAATCAGGGAAGAGGAAGTGAGACTGGCAATCGAGGGGCTTGCCCCTAAGAAGTCACCAGGTCCAGATGGCTTAAAGGGGTTATCCAGCATAAGGTGATTTTAGTACGTACCTGGCAGGCAGTAATGGACATGCTTAGGAAGGATCTGCGCTTGTCTTGGGCTAAATGGCTATGCTGTGAGATTACCATAACACTGTGGCTAGCTTTCTGTGAACTTGTATTTCCTGTTTTCAGTTTTCTTGTTTGCCTACAAATCCCATGATACCATTTTCCTCCTTCCCACACATCAGCTACCCCACCCAATGAAACATAAATGAGCTGCAGACCTGTGGTTTTCAATCAGGGTGCCTACAGCTGTTGCATTAGTTGCAGATTGATCCCTCCACCCATTGAAGCAGACAGGCTCCCTGTCATCAGCTGACTAGTGAGTCAGGTCTCAAGCGCATTGCAAGCTGGGAAAAATCCGAGACAGCAGGCATTTTGTATGCTGTTAAAAATAAATATTGGGGTGAAAATCACATAAGAATTGTGAGAAAACCATCACACACAGGTAAAGACACTATATTATGAACTACACTAACTTTACAGCCCCGGTAGCATAGTCAGATAAAAAAAAATCCTGGAATACCCCTTTAATATCTGAGTGGTACAGGACCTTTAAGGAGTCTTTAGTTCCCCTCTTTACCGAGGTCTTTAATGAGTGTCTTTCCTCGGGCAATCTACCAAAGTCAATGAGGAGGTCAGCCCTGATTCTTCTGTCAAAGGGTAAAGATCCAAGCCGTATTGAGAACTGGAAGCCCATAGCTCTTCCCAAAATGGATAGGAAGCTGCTGGCCAAAATACTGTTTGATTATTTGGTCAAGTTTGCACCCTGGCTCCTTTCGGGGGCTCAGCACTGCTCCGTTCCAGGCCGTAGCACCTTAAGTGCTGTTCTCTCTGTCCGGGAAACAGTGGAGGGGGGGTATGGTGGGCCTTTGGAAGGGGTACATTCTGTCCTTGGATCAGGCCAAAGCATTTGATCAGGTGAAACATGAGTACCTCTGGTCTGTCCTTCTGAGATATGGCTTACCGGGTACCTTAGTGAATTGGCTTGTGACTTTACATGCAGGGGCAGAGAGTTTCCCGCTTGTGAACCGGTGGTCTGGCCGTTCTTTTGAGGTGGGGTCCGGAGTCCGTCAGGGTTGTCCTTTGAGCCCACTTTTACACGTGTTAGCGATCGATCCCTTCGTCCGGAGGGTAGATCGCGGTCCGTTGTGGGGAGTTGGGATGAGTTTGGCAGAGCCAGGTGTCGCCCATAGAGTAGTGGCGTACGCTGATGATATCCCCATTTTCGTGTTCTCGAGAGAGGATGTCAATGCGGTGATGTCAGAGGTGGAGCGCTACTCAGAGGCTTCCGGGTCTAAGATCAACCGGGATAAGTGTGAAAGTCTCTGGCTGAGAGGGGGAGATCCCACGTTTGATCTCCCAGACACCCTTCCAGAGCCCCAGGACTCGGCTAAAATTCTGGGCATCACTTTCGGCCGGGATGATTATCCCTCCAAAAACTGGGATGGTAAGCTTAAGGATGCCGCTCAGAGGGTGGACCAGTAGAAGGATTGGTCTTTGACCCTCAGGGAAAAGGTACACCTGATCAAATGGTACCTGCTGCCTTTGTTTATCTGGGCAGTATTTTGCCAGAGGCTTACTACACTAGGATCTACAGCCTGTTTTTCCAACTGTTATGGGGGAACAGGATGAACCTAGTCAAGAGGGAGGTTACGTACCGCACGAGGAGACTAGGGGGTTTATCTATAGTAAACCCTGTGGTGTTCTTAACGAACACCTTTTTGAAAGCCAACATCTCAAACCTCTGGTCAGAGAGGGCTTCTCCATGGGTACTCTCCTGCAGGGAATGGTTTCGGCCTTTCTTCCAGGAATGGGAGACAGGAGGGCCGAGTGAAGGACCTCCGTACGCCACATGGGCATCTTCCAGCTCATGCTACCCCCACTCTGAAGGTGTTACGTCAGTGGGGTCTGGGAGTGCAGGAGATCAGGACTCAGACAAATGAGTTCTGTTGACCCACTTCCAGAAGCCTCTGGCACTCAGGGACTGCCCAGGTCGGGATCTTAAGGTGGGGTTGTATCTTTTAAACATGAAAAGGATCCCCCAGAAGTTTTGGAACTTGGCCTGGAGCTGCTTTCAGGGGAAACTATATGTGAGGGACAACTTGAAGTACAGGAACTCTTATGACCGGGATTGTCCCCGAGAAGAGTGTGGGGACACGCTGTAAAGTATGGAACACTTCCTGCTTCATTGTCCCTTTAATATAGGGGCTTACAACCGGCTGGAGTCAACTTGCCGGCCTTGCTTATTCCTAATGGGCTTATGCAGCATTCAAAAACCTGGGTGGCCGAGATAGGGGCACTTTGTTTATAGTCTGTTTAGTGGTTAGGTACTACACGTGGAATGCTCACTGGTGACCTTGGGAAGATCAGGTCTTTGGAGTATAGCAGTCTTGGTACCAGTAGGGCATCTCTCCTATGGAGAGGATTTTCTTTTCCTGTGCCCTAAGTACTAAACCTTTTGGGTAGAGTACCTTTGTTTTGGTTAAGGGCACTGTTATAGGGATAGAGATAGGGTGAGAGCAGGGTTAGTTTTAATGGAGGGATAGAATTAGGGAGAATTGTAGGGGGAAATTAGGGGAAGAGTTTAAATTTGATTTATCAAGTCTGCCATCCTTCTTCCTGGTGGTGGGCTAGTGAATACACATGCCAGCTTTTTGTTTTGTTTTAGGTTGATATGGTATAAAGGGCTTACAGGTGTCCAAACTTGGGCCCAAAGTGGGTTGTGTTTTGTGTGTATAAGTTTGTGTATAAGTTGGTTGGGAGGAGTGCTAGGTGGGGTAGGTGTATTTGTGTGTGGTGTTTTTTTGTTTTTTTGTGCTTCTTTGGGGGACCTGACATGGGTTAGTTAAGGACTGGGCTTATGTGAACTGTATGGACGCTATGGACTCTGACCCATGTACAGTAGGTGTGGGTGAGGGGACACTTTTAGTGTAGGGTTTTTCTATGGTTTTTCTATAGATTATTATATTATATTTACAATTACATTTATATTATATTTATGTTATATTGTGTTCTATATTTATATAATGTTTTGTATGTTATACATTATAGTAAATAAGGCAGTCGGGCCAGATGTTATGTTGATATGTGTGTGTGTGTGTGTGTGTGTGGTGTCACAAATATTTTTATGATTATCTGTTATACTTTTGTTAGTCCAGAATCTGTTATATTTTCATTGGTACTTTCAATACGAGCGTGTGTGGTTTTGTATGTTATTATTATTATTTTTATTTATTTTTTCTCTTTTTTTTTTCTTCTTCTTCTTCTTCTTCCAAGTATGGATGTATGAGTAATAGCTGGAACAATTTAAAAAAAAGCAGTGCATTTTTATTTTGGTTACATAAACAAATATATTATAAAAAAAAAAGAATAATGTGTGCATATGTGTATGTATGTGTGTATATATATATATATATATATATATATATATATATATACATACATATAGGTGTTAGAAAAAAAAAAGTTTGTAGGGGTGTGTTATGTTTTTGTTATGTTTCTGTTATGTTTTCTATTTTTCCAGAGTATGGAAGGTTTTGAGTTACAGCCGGTAGTGCTAACTTTTATGTTTATATATGCCAAGTTGTGATATTTTTATGTTCTTTTTCAGTATGTTTGTGTGTGTTGATTTGATAAGTTGATAGTTTGGTATGGTTAGGAAAGTTGGATTAATTTAGTATTTTAGTAAAACTTGGCTGGCTGGTTAGGCAGGGTTTTTGTACTTGTAATTATGTTATAGCTGTTTACGCTTGTTTCCTTTTGTATTCTATATTTTTAGAATGGTGGGGGCAGCATGAGGAGGTGGGGGCAGCATGAGGAGACCATATAGTGTATGTTTTTGTATTTTTATAATAAAAAAGAGTTCCAGCTCCAATAGTGTATAATTGCTGCAGTGTATAAGTTGCTGCAGTATTAAAAAGCTTGTAGTTATATCTTAAAACTGAGCCGGCGGTCCATCGAGAGGCGAGCTAACGCCTGTCATCTCAACATCCGGCCTCTCAGTGCCTCCCGCCCCCCCCCCCGATGCTCATGATTATGTGTCCCAGGTGCCCGAAGTGTTTACTTTGAACTAATACTGTATGACAACCAAAGAAATATAACTAGAAGATCACATGGTGGCACAATGACATAGACTGGAGGTGGCATCAGCATGAAAAGACCATATAGTGGCAGAATGACACAGCCTGGAGGTGGAATCAGCATGAGGAGAACATATGGCGGTAGAACGACACAGCCTGGAGGTGGCGGCAGCATGAGGAGACCATATGGTGGCAGAATGACACAGCCTGGAGGTGGCGGCAGAATGAGGCGAACATATGGTGGCAGAATGACACAGCCTGGAGGTGGGGGCAGCATGAGGAGACCATATAGTGGCAGAATGACACAGTCTGAAGGTGGCATAAGCATGGGGAGAACATATTGTGGCAGAATGACACAGCCTGGAGGTGGGGGCAGCATGAGGAGACCATATAGTGGCAGAATGACACAGCCTGGAGGTGGCGGCAGCATGAGGAGACCATATAGTGGCAGACTGACACAGCCTGGAGATGGCATCAGCATGAGGAGAACATATGGTAGCAGAAAGGCACAGCCTGGAGGTGGCATCAGCAGCATCAGGAGTCCTGAAAGTGACCCAGTGACAGAGTAGGCAAGTGGGTGGCAATACCAGTACCCACTGACGAAGGGGGGTGAAAGAAGGAGCACTTGGCATCAGATGTGTGGCATCAGGCAGACGGCAGGATCAGAATAGTAGATGTAGGCAGAAGAAAACAGGCTCTTCTGTCAAAGTTAGAAGTAGAGCAGGAAAAAACCCTCAGGTATGGTGCTGCAGACTCTTGTAGACAGATGAGGCGGATGCCAAAGGTAAGAGGAAAGTCCTCAGCAGGACATTTTATTAAAAAAAAACAATAAAATGGACAAGATTACGCGTTTCGGGAGGATCCCTCCCTTCCTCAGATCAGGAAGGGAGGGATCCTCCCGAAATGAGTAATCTTGTCCATTTTATTGTTTTTTTAATAAAATGTCCTGCTGAGGACTTTCCTATTACCTTTGACATCCGTCTCATCTGTCTACAAGAGTCTGTAGCGCCATACCTGAGGGTTTTTTCCTGCTCTACTTCAAATATTGACTCCAAGGACGACCTGTTTCCTCCTGCAACCCATCAGCATAGCAGCGACTCGCACTACAGTACTCCGATTATATCGTGGGTGATATGCTTTTTTGCATAGATCTCAAGGTGAGCGGCCATCTATAAGCCCCGTGGGGTTGCCCCCACCCCCACCCACCACCCGATCTATTGAGGGTAAATACACGAGGCGCCGTCCGTCGGTCCTTTCTTTTCTTTTCTCTACAGATTCTTCTGTCAAAGTGTAGGTGTGCACAAGTAAGTATTGAGGATATGCATTACGTAAAACGTAACTTTTCATATTATTCTTAGGATAAAATATATGGACTCATAACATTTTTTTAAATCAAACAAAAGGAAAGGTGTGCAAAAAACACCATGTGTGTGGCCGCCCTTTTTAGGGCGAATAACACTTGCCAAGAAGGGAATTAATAGGGCGAAAGTAGGGCTTTACAGGGGAAGTTTTTATCCCCACCTGTTACAATGGACCATACGTTGTTCCCTTCCACCTTTTAGAGGTCTTTACATCAAATCAATACTTGGTGGTCTAGGTGTCACATGGTGATTTTTGCACACCTTTCCTTTTTTTGGGTCCATATATTTTATCCTAAGAAAAGTAAAGTTTTAGCTAATGCATATCCTCAATATTTACTTGTGATCTGATGCGGAAGAATTTCTGTAATTGGGGAGCAGCACCTTAAATATGTTTTGCACTATCCATATTTGGTGGTTGAAAATCCTGGCTGATCTAAGCCTAATTCATCGTGACAAAAGTCAGTCTCTCCACATTCTTGGTGGACAGGCGAGTTCTCCTTGGGCTTACTATGGCCCCCGCCGCACTAAACACCCGCTCTGACGGCATACTACTGGCCGGGCAGGACAGCTTTTCCAGGGCAATCTCTGCTAGTTGCGGCCACAAATCCAGTTTGGCTGCCCAGAAGTCCAGCGGATCTTCAATGTGTGATGTCAAGGTATGCCACCACCTGCTGGTTCAAGTCCTGCTCAAGGTCTACCTGCTGCTGATGAGTTGCTTCACTATGTGTGTGAAGAAAGCTACTCATCAGCGATTGTGGGCTCAGGCTGCTGCTGATGGCGCTTGTACTGCTCCTGCCAACCCACCCCTCCCCAGCAGCCATGGCAGTGGAATGTGAGCACAGAGGGCCCCCCGAGTAAGACCTGCGAGAGGATGGATGATGGCGCAGATAGTCATCGGCCAACTAACTACGTAGAATGTCTCAGTAGTAGGTCAGTTTGTCCTCCCTCTGAGTGGATGTAAAAAAAAGGCCCCCATTTTGTGCCAGTAGTGAGGGTCCAACAAGGTGGAGATCCAGAAGTCATCCCGCTGCCGAATGGTGAAAATTCGGTGGTCACTACGTAAGCAAGTGAGCATGCATCGTGCCTTTTGTCCAAGTGACTCAGAGGGACTCCCTGCTTCCATCTCCACTGCACACTGCTATGGTGTGTCTGGGTCCTCTGTCTTTTCTTCCTCATCACCCTGTAGCTCCTCTGGCTGCTCATCCTCCTCCTCTCCGGTCAGATGACTATAAAAACCACCCATTTTGCTGCACATTGCCTGTGCTCAACTGTCCCCCTCCCCCTCCTCCACCTCTTCCAGTTCAGCCCTCACAGGGCTCACGTGGCCTTGAGATGTAGGCGCCACGTCTCCAGTGCCCTGACTAGCCATCGTTTCCACCATCTGTTGTAGGAAATGAAGCAGTGGAATGACATTGTTTATCCCGTAATCCTGGCGACTGACTAATAATGTAGCTTCCTCAAAGGGCCTGATCAAACGGCAGGTGTCACAAATGAGCTGCCACTGGTTGACATCGAAGTTAAATAGGGGAGTACCCCTATCTGCTTGGATCATCAAGAAATCGGTGATGGCTTTTCTCTGTTCGTTCAGTCCAACATATGGAGGGTGGAATTCCAACAGGTGGAAATGTCGCATATCAGACTATGTTGGGGGATGCCGTTCTGACGCTGAAGCTCAATGAGGGTGTGCTTTGCTGTGTATGAGTGGCTGAAATGCATGCAAAGTTTCATTCCCATTGTTAGGATGTCTTGCAATTGGGTGGAAGACTTTAGGAAATGCTTGACAACCAGATTAAACACGTGTGCCACGCAGGGCGCATGGCTCAGCCTTCCTTGACGCAGCGCAGACAAGATGTTCTTCCCGTTGTCGGTCACTGGGGTTCCCATTTCCAGTTGTCGCGGAGAAAGCCATGATATCATTTCTTGATGAATCACTTTCAGCAGTTCCTTCCCTGTGTGACTCTATTCGCCAAGGCAAACCAGGTGAAGAACAATGTGACATTACTGTGCCCTGCACACATGTTATGCTGGAGGGGCACTGAGACTTGTCCGTGCAGTGGAGACTGAGAACATGGCGGAGGATGAGGAGGCAGAGTCGGAAATTGTCGCAGGACCAATGACGTGAGAGCGTGGAGGCGGAAGTGGCGTGAACTGGCCAAGTTGCTGGTGTGGCTGTGCAGGAACCACATTCACCCAGTGGGCCGTAAAGGACATGTATTGTCCCTGACTGTAGTTACAACTCCACACGTCGGTGCTGCCGTGCACTTTGGTACACACTGACAGGCTCAAGGACTTCCACATATTTGTGCAGGGCTGGTACTGCCTTTTTAGTAAATAAATGACGGCTTGGGACTCTCCACCTCGGCTCGGCACAAGCCATCAGTTCTCTGAAAGGTGCAGAGTCCACCACTTGAAAAGGGAGGGACTGCACCACCAGCAACTGGGAGAGGAGCACATTCAGCTTCTGCACCGTTGGATGAATGGGCGCATACTGCTGTCTCTTGGACATTGCTTTGCTGATGGATTGCTGCTTGAATGACTTACTCGAAGAAAGAGGAGCAGGAGCATCTGGACCGACAGAAGATGGGTATGACACACAGCTCCCTTCGACTAGGGTGGTGGAGCCTTGGCTGGCTGAAACAGGGAGTGGTGTGCCACTGGTTGATGCAGCGGTTGCTGCAACAGGCTGGACCACCGCATCGGAGCCACGGTTCTCCCAGGCCGCTTTATGGTAACGCTGCATATGTTGATGCAGGGCCGTGGTGCCAACATTGGGAACCTGGCCATGTGGCCATGTTAACCTCCTCCGTATGCTTGATGAAAAACTGCCACACTGCCGAGTAGCGGATTTCCCCCCCAACAGTCTGCACTGACTGATTGCTACTGCCGCCAACTCCAAGAAACCCTGTTCCACTAACTCCCGGGCAGGTAGGCTGCCGCAAAGCAGGTGGTCTACCCCGGGTACGTTTGGCTCCAGACTTCCTACTGCTGTGACCATGCTGACTCCCAACCATGCTACCACCTTGCTGGCTCAACTTCTGCCTCACGGGCAACCTGCAACCCTCTTCTCCTGATGATGATGAAGCCCCTTCTGCACCCGGCTCCCAAGTGTGATTAGCTTCATCATCATCGAGTTGTCTCTGAAAGTCACTGATATCCTCCTCAGGTTCCTCAACAGTGTCTGTTTCAGGAGACTGAACGCTCGCAACACCACCACCCATGCCACTCTCCTCATCACTAGTTGCCCGCCTAGCAGAGGAAACGGCGGATTTCTCCTCCAATTCTTTGCTGGGCAGTAGCTGTTGACTATCCTCTAATAGATCGTCCTCACTAAATAGTGGAGCTGAACCCACAGCATACAATACTTCTGTGCAGGAGGGAACAGCATAGGACAGAGGTAATTGGAGGACATGGACTGCTCCCGAGCCATGCCAACTGAGGATTGTGTCTGAGAAACTCACCGACTGGGGGTGTCAGATGTCACGTGGGATGAAGTGGATGACCGAGTTAACCAATCAATGACGGCAGATGGTTTTCTGGTCGAGACACGACCGCTAGATGATACCGGGAGCTCAGGCCTCAACTGCTGCAACTGCTGCTGCCACGCGCCCCTAGTCTGCTGCGACCTCTGCCAGTGCCTGATGAATTTAGGCCTCTGCCACTCCCCTATGCACGTCCTGGAACTTCTTTGCCTGACATACTTATACACCAGCTGAGTGCGTATGTTACACTTATTGTAGGAAAATACGCCCCATCACGCTTACACCTGAATTAGGCGTTAAAAGCAGGTGTGCAGGTATTGCTGGCCTAAAACAGTAACTGGGCCTTATGAGTTTAACAGGAAAAAAAAAACTACACCGGCTGAGTGTACATATAGGTTACACCTAAGTGAGGACAATATACCCTAGTATGGTTAACCCTCAATTAGGCGTTAATAGCAGCTCTGCAGGTATTGCTGGACTAAAACAGTAACTGGCCCTTATGAGTTTAACAGGAAAAAACCTACACCGGCTGAGTGTACATATAGGCTACACCTATGTGAGGACAATAGGCCCTAATACGGTTAAACCTCAATTAGGCGTTAAAAGCAGGTGTGCAGGTATTGCTGGCCTAAAACAGTGTGGTGTCCCGGTACCGTATCCTATCCGGTACCTTTTATTGTGGGTCCCCGTAGCCAGAGTCCTTAGGACGTCGGGGTCCCAATCGTCTAGTTCCCCCCTAGATTTGGATGTATAAGATTGTATAAATGTAAATAAATAGTTAATTTCCTGCCCATAGCGTAGCAGGACCTGCGGGTCACGTGGTCAGGTGAACTCTATGGTATTTCTGCATGAGAACCTTTGGAGGTCCCTGTGACATAGTCAATCCCATCACACTGTGTAACAGTGAATGACAGATGTTCGGACCAATCAGATTAGCCCCACCCCCTGCCCATATAAGGGAGCGGCGGCCATGTTCTCGCTCTCTTGTTCCTGTGCAAGCAAGCAAGAAGCATCTGCGCTGCTGAAATCAGTGAGTCTAGGCCTGAACCTTGCGGTGACGGCCGATAACTTCTAATTTCTGAGTGTATCAATCCCCACGCACTCTGCAGGATCACTGGACCTTATCTATCCCCTAAATCCGGACAGATCTGCAACAACTACCCTAAATTCAGAGACTTTTAATATCATTCAAGGTCCGCAACAATTGTTAGTCATTGAGATATTTAGAGACTGTTTGCCTGAGACTGTCATTGTTCATTGGATGTACTGCAAGCGCTTAAATAAAGTTTGTTCAAGTTCAAGTACCTTGAGGACCTTCAGTCATTTTATTACATGCACATATCGTTTCTGGGAAGGGCGGCGATAGGCCGGAGAATTACCTCAGCATACTAGCCCTCAGCCTGGCGTCACGAAGTATATGGTTAACATTAACCCCTTATCTACTACAACATCCCAACTACCCTATACCCCCCAAGGCTTACCACAACAGTAACTGGCCCTTATGAGTTTAACAGGAAAAAAACATTCACTGGTGAGTGTACGTATAGGTTACAACTATGTGAGGACAATACGCCCTAGTATGGTTCAACCTGTATAAGGCATTAAAAGCAGGTTACTAGGTCTTTTAGTCCCTGCCTGTCTGCTGTGATTTGGGCTTGAGGTGAATCAATTCGCTACTGTAAAACTTTTGTTTCTCTCACACACACTGTCTGCTCTCTGTGTTAAGAATCCCACAAATGCCTGTCTGTCAGCTGCAGATTATATAGGGCTGTGGCATCACAGGGGCTGGCTGGCTGCTGATAGGCTGCATGCCACCATGTGATTCAGGGCCATCCCTCCTACACACCTTCCCAGAATTCCTTGCCCCATGTCCTCACACGTGTAGCCGCCATTTTAGATCCCCTGGACCGCACTAAATGGAGTTTAATGAAGTGATTCATTTTATCAAATTGCAGCGATATTCGGATTAATTACAAATCGAATTTTCAGGAAATTCGTAATGAATTCGGATTCGTCAGATTCGATTCGCTCATCTCTAACCATAAGGGAAAAAATTAAATATCATCATATTTAATGTAAAATGAACTTGAAGGAAAACTGACACTACTGTAGGTTCGGGCTAGTAGTGTGGATGATGCTGTTTAAAATGGACTTTACTTTATTCATCCATTGGTCTATTCTAGAGATATGGCCAAAAATTAAAATATGTAAATGAGATACTTTGGTGCACTTGAGGTGTTCCCTAGCCCCTAGGTGCATTTGTATGGCCACCTGTTTGGTCCCTGGATAACACCCCCTTTAAAAAAAAGGGGGTGTTATCTGCCCAGAAGCACATGGCCAGTAAGCGAGTGAGACCTCAAGGCATGTATTGGCTATGTGCTTCTGGGCAAACTCATAGTTATTCATAAAGGGGTGTTATCCAGGGACCACCGTGAGGGCCATAGTAGTGCAACAAGGGGCTATGGCACACCTAAAATGCACCAAAACACCTAATTTACATTTTTTTTTCAGCCATATCTCAGGAACAAAGCAATGGATGAATAAGGGGTAAAGATCATCGTAATCTGCATTACCTGCCTTTCTAGGCTATAAGAGGGGGTTAGTGCGAGTGACACAGTTTCCAAACCACTCAATCTAGTGGCCCCATCTAATCCCAAATTGAGTATACTGAAATGAAACATAATGAATTAGGAATACCTATTAAATCTCCTCTAACAGCCTTTGAAGCTGGATTTTTCTGATTATGACTAGAATAATCATAAAGTACATTTTCTTTCTGAATCTTAATGTCGCCCATTTGCAAAATGCGTCCAGCTAAAGAGCAGTGAAAGCCAGTAAGAAATTGTAGTGTGTGTCTTAGTTAATTCCAAAGGGTGAGTAACAAAAAGGGAATCTGCCTTGGGGTGTAACCATCTGCTGTTTCTCTTATAGCAATACCTCGAGGGAATCCAGCTCCCTGGTTAATAGCTTACACAACAAAACTGAAGTGAAAATATACTCTCATGTAAAGGCAGTCTATATTATGGGACGAGACAATAGCTTTTAGAAATAAGAAATTCTCATATTTTCTTTTGCACCACCTTTAAATAACTAATGTTGACTTAGCAACTGAGCATGTCAGGTGTATTTCTTTAAAAAAATGATAACGAAAACAATGGTTAGGGTTTTAAGAGAAATATATCTGCACCAAATGTGTAAACCACCAGTGAAAGCTGAGCTGCAGGTTTTCCCAGTAGGGCACTGGTCGTGGTAGGTGTAAAAATGCTGACAATTTGTTTTCTGAATTAGCAATGAGCAGAGAGAAGTTGATGACTACCTCCCTCCCTACCCCCCTCCCTGCCACCCATGCACACACATGCGCACACTCAAATGTACACAAACGCACACACACGCACAACATACGCACACACACTCACACTCTGGCCATTCAGCCAGAAGAGATCACAGACAAGAAATGAGACATAACAAACTGTATGCTGACTTTTGCATATTTTTTTAGGGGGGTTATCCAAAACAGCACCTCTCCTGTCCTAAGGTTATATGCGGTTTCACATTGTTTACTTCAATGGAACTGAGCCCCAAAAACACACACTGTTTTTGGAAGAAAGCAGCTATGTGTTTTGTAATCCTACATTATCCCTTTAAGAACTATCTAACAAAAATATTTTAACATATTTATCAAGGTATATAGAGCCTTTTTTGTGTACAAAAGGCACACAAAAAGTCACACATGCACTTTTTGTGCAACTTTTGTGAGTAAGCAAAAAGTTACAAGAGGCCTTACCTAAGGCTGCATTCACATCACGATTTCTCCAATTTCTCCATCCGACCTGAGTACACGATTTTTATAACTTAAAATCGTATGAAATCATATATAAAGTCGGATCCATTGACCTCCATTAAAAAATCGGATCCATTACACACATCCGATTTGATCCGCATCCGATTTCACACGATTTTTGTTCAGGTCTGAAATCATGGTCAACCCCGATTTCAGACCCAAACAAAAATCGAGTGAAAACGGATGCGGATCAAATCGGATGTGTGTAAGGGATCCGATTTTTTAATGGAGGTCAATGGATCCGACTTTATATATGATTTCATACTATTTTAAGTTATAAAAATCGTGTACTCAGGTCGGATGGAGAAATCGTGATGTGAATGCAGCCTAAGCAAATTTCAGTTTTCACTTTGCAGTGGTCAGGTATTTATGATGTGAGAAAGTCGCACGTAGGCAAAAAAAAAGTCGCAAACCCCTTACAAAAAGTCTCAAGTCTACTCCAGGTCTGACTTGGAGTTCAAGACTCCCGTACGTGAGCAAATTTAAAAAGTCACAAAAAAGTCTCAGCTGCTACTTTTTTGTTTTGCTTATGTGCTCCAAAAGTATCAACCCCCTGTGATAGTATGATAAATATGTAGCACATAGGCAAAACTAAAGCAAAAAAATTTATAAAAATGACCTCAGAACTTGCTTGCCAAAGCAAACAATGATAAGGTTTTAATTTAATGCAAGAATCCCCCTGCACCACTTATCATTACTCTTGGTTAGCTTGGAATAGCTGTCCATTTTACTATCTCATTTTCAAGAAAACAGGTTAAATAACTTTTGAAGGTCTGTTCACACAGCTGACTGTATTGACTTCAATGGGGTATGCAGCAGATTTTCTGAAGAGGAACTTCCGCTGCTGAAAATCCTGCTATGGAGATCCCATCCCCATTCAAACTCGCAGCAGGAAACAAGATACAATAAAATAATATCCGCCATGTGGACGACCCCTTAGGCTTCGTTTACACCTCAGAATTTCCGTATGAAGTTCTGCATTGGAATTCTGCACAAAGATTCCGCAGCAGCAGACCTCCGTTGAATTAATCTGGATTGTGCACATGGTGGAATTTCCACGCCAAAAAATTCTGCTGTCCATAGAAAGAATGAACATGTTTATTTATCATGGATACCACTATACAAGGCCCAAATAATACAACCACATGAAGACCGCTAACAATACATTGTAAGTGAATTATATTATCTTAATATTACTGAATAAAATCCACTATACAAAAGACTAATATTACTTCCTATATAGCAACCATATAGGAATAACCATAGTTACAATATTAATAATAACCCCTTTGTGCCACAGCACAATGTAAATGCCCACCCAAGACAGCCAAGCAGCAGAATGTAAGAAGGTAGAAGTCTGTATTCTACAGACAGACAACAAAATACGGATCCCATTGCATGCAAATGATGAAGTAGAATTGTGTGGAAGAGGCGTATGGTCCTTCTGAACAGGTATTCATGGGGTTATGCAGCACTTCTCTTTTCTGTCTGATATGATACTGGGCATGGACAGGTGTTGCGTTAGCCACATTGTTACCCCAGTACCCTTTAGCAGCAGGGGTACTAGAAAGAGCCAGCTATCGGTAGGCCCGAAGCATCAAATAGATTACACTTCAAGTCTGGGCCGGTATCAAGTTGGTATTATTAGGCTGACAATGGGCAAAATGTGTGTAAGCTGTAGCTAGGGTTGCCACCTTTCTTGCCCAAAAAATATCGGCCATGTTAATTTGCATAATTAATTATATATGTGTGACATCACAGGAAGCTCCGTCCATTTCCCGTCACGTACCAGCCCAGCGACAGCAAACTTGTAATAGGACACTGTGGCTGGCATTGTTAAAGGCACTGTGGCTGCAACTGCTCTAGGGCACTGTGGCTGCCACTGCTCTAAGGCACTGTGGCTGCCACTGGTATGCAACGCTGTGGCTGGCAGTTCGCTAGGAAAACCTTTCAGCTTTATGCTCTTCCACTCCTGACAGTCCCAGCTTCTGTACACATATTCTCCAGTACAGGGATTTCTATCCGCACTTCCCCAAACGTCTTCCTGAGTCGGCAGCACTGAACACCGTCCACTTAGCGCGTGCTCGGTTGCTGGGGTAACACCCAGTAAACTCAATGCAACAACCTGTATTCGGAGCCATGGAGCCTGGCGTGGTCACTATGTTGTCGCCCTTGCTGCCTCGCACTAGGTACCGCAAGTGCTGTCTGCATGTCCTCCCTGCTCTGTACTGGACTCCACTGCGCATGTGCCGCTTCCAAACAGGATATAGCTAGCTGTTGCAGAACTACAACTCCCAGCATGCCTAGGCAAATATTTAGTCATTTTGCAAAAGTTAGCTATACCCTGTTTGGAAGGGGCACACGAGCAGGGGAGTCCAGTACAGAGCGGGGATGAGGGAGAGAGTTGGAGGGAGGGTATGAATATTCATAAGCCGGGCCAAGTGGCGGTGACATCAGAGTGCCCGAAGGTTTGCCAGTTAGCATATCTGCAAAAATAAAGATAACGGGTGAACGGCAGGAATGGCATTACCAGCCAGTACCTCTGGTTAGTGCAGGGGACTTTACTGAGTTTTCTTCTAATGTAAAATACCAGCCATTGCATGGCCGGTATTTTATATATGAATTTAGCAGCAGGGTAGACATACCGGCTGTGCCGGTGAATTACCGGCTGGGTGGCAGCCCTAGCTGTAGCCCAATTTTACCCTAAACATCTTAAATAGTAAAATAATCCAAACAAATAATAAAGCACAATAGCACTTTCATTTTCAATTAGGGTCTGGCTTGTCCTGGCTCACAGGAGAGCAGATGAATCACAGTCAAACTCTCAAACTCTCCTTAGCCTATTACAATGCATCTTCTTGCTGTAGGCTGTTTCTACACCCAATCATACTGCAAAACATTGGTTCCACAATACATTATATGGTAAATGGAAGATGTCAAAGTAAAACTAGTCCCACAAAAAGGACCCCCTATGGCTCAACAGAAAAATAAAAGGGTAATGGCTCTCAGATGCAGGAAAAAATGTAGCTGCGACATAAGGGGCTAGCAAACTTTGTCATACTAGAACCACAAGGATTATAGGCCTTATACGCCTTATATAGTGAGCACACCATGACTTACGACTGCATCACAGTGATTGCATGGTCATTCTCTACAGTAAAAGCATGTGACCTAATAGTAATCAGGCAATATTTTCATGTACAGTGACTTTAGAGTGGTGAATTGGTGTAATCTTGGCCCATTTTACTGAGGCTAAGCCCACTCATTTGTCAAACTTGGAGAAAAGTGTTTAGAAAGTGTCTAAAACTCATGATAAATGTGGCTTAAGTCATATAAACAATTTCTTGTTACACATTGCAATTTTTAACACACATTTAATCCGGGCCATTATTGAAGGGAATTTTACAAATCTTTTGCTCATCCAGATATGGCTGCTTCATAATCTTTGTTGTACTTATGGGTCTTACAGGCTTTTTGTGAATCGTTCTATAAAAATAGACTATTGTCTTCTGTTGGATCCGCTGGGCCAGGCCCTAGTAAGTTCAGCCCTGACTGTGCTTTGTTGCACATGTTTTCTTTCCAAAAAAAAAGACAGAAGGTGTGTTATGTACAATGCAGTTTGGAAAATGACATGCACCATTGAAATATATAGCTTTTATCTTCTAATTTGGTCCTCTCCTGATGACAATGTTTTTCTTACCCGGTCCTGTTCCATGCTCTGGTTCTTCCACAATCTTCTGCTGTATCTTCTGATCCGGGGCTGACTTGGAACATGGGCGGAGCTTCAAGACATCACTACTGTATGCTAGCGGCAGGACCCAACAGAGACCAGAAGTTGTGACGTCACGAAGCTCCACCATTGCTTCAGGTCAGCCCCGGAAGAGAAGATAGGGCAGAAGATTGCGGAAGAACCAGAGCAAGGAACGGGACAAGGTAAGTATCGTTGTCATCAGTGTCACCTGCACTACCTGTCTGTACCGACAGGTTAGTGCAGGTGAAACAGATGACAGATTTCCTTTAATAAGGACAAAATGTAATGGTTTTATATTATATTGTCATGAACGGGGGTGGACAGTGAGAAGTGAGCCCTAAAGCTGTCCCTATAAACCACTCTCCCTGCCTACTTGCCCATCCACCCTAAATGATGGATCGACAACTTGAAGCAAGTCTGTTCCTAGCGCTAAAGTGCATGGGGGTCAAAGTTAACAGAACAAACAGAACTGTAGGTGTCGAAAAAGTCAAGAACATAACGGGAATAATATAACCAACAAACAGATATATAAATACAAACAAGGCAGGCTACAGCATACTAACATACAGATCAGAAACCGGAATCAAAATAAATGGCATATATGATAATATGAACAATACTAGATATGAGGATAAGTTTACAGCAGACAAAACCAGGAGATGCAGGCGAAGAAAAGATTAACTGAATATCAGAACACTAAACAGGTCAGGAAATCAAGAGCACTGTTCACACTGGACTCAGAACAAGGAACACACTAGACACCCCACTCCAAGCATGGAAGGACATCAATACTAAAGGCAAATAGACTCCAGGCCAGTGGGCACTCTCCACTGAGTGATCAGGATAATGCCCTAGGAGGAAATAAAAATCCTAAATACAAACAAACACGGGCACAGGCACAAGACTCACTCACACCTAGATAGACAGAATAGCACAAGGCTCAGAACAGGATTCTATCCTCTGAGTTGCAGTATCAAATAAGGACAAGACAGGACTGACAAAATGCACATTGTGAATACAGACTAAGACAACACTAAGCAAATGCAGAAGGAACATACAAAATACTAAAACCTGACAAATGTACTAAAACAAAACAGGCTAAAATCTATATATCAAACAGAACAAATAACCATGGTTAAAACTCAGGACATGTGCTCAAACAGACAAAAGGTGCATAAAGAAACAAGACATGGTCAGAGTACAGATCTAATTACCAGCAGCGAGTTTCAGCAGAGCTAAGGTCTAAATAACCCCACCCGGGATGCCATAAGCTGGAAGCATTAACTTCCCAAACCAGGGAGAATGAACACAGAAACTGTTTAGACACAAACCTCATGTCTGAACAGGACTCAAAGAAGAAAATACAAAATACTGATAAACAGACATTACATATATATTATAAATTACTTATGTTGTACTTTCCAATTTTTTGTCTAGTATTGTTTTACTGAGGACCCCACAGCAAGAGCTACTATTAGCAGAACCTTTCTCCTCAGGCTAAGAGAGGGGTAGTATTAGGCATAGTAAAGGCTTGCTCCCCCCTCATACAGTCAACATACTTTCTTAGAGCATATGGATTGTTTCTCAGAACTTAGGGTTCACATGATTTCAAAACTTTTGTATCCCTTAGTCTAGTTTAGCTAAATGGAGCATCATTGCTACTCAGGAATTAGCATATTAATGGTCTACTGAAATGTGTGCTTTGAACTTTAAAGGAAATTTCAGAAAAGTACAATCTACAGCAGGTAGCTGTAATTTAATGCTCTGATAATTTGGCAATTTCCCTTTGACTTGCTGAGCAGTATTTATATATCGTCTCTTCACAAACAGCACTGGAATAGAAATAAACATTTCTGTATTACTACATTCCATACAATCCATCTATGGCATCATAATATTCTGTGTACAAAACAGAATTGACCCAATTGATTATTTTAAGCCTAAGTATTATATTTAGTAAGTGTCATTTGGCTGCTCACCTGTTGGTGCTGTTTCTCTCATCCTCCCTGCCACTGCAGTCCTTGTCCTCCTGGGCATACTTAAAGGGAACCCGTCACATTGGAAATGCAGTCTAATTTGCAGCCATCATGTTAAAGAGCAGGAGGATCTGAGGAGATTGATACATAGTTATGTGGGAAAATTCCAGGATAACTGTCACGATGCCGGCTGGCAGGTAGTGGATCCTCTGTGCCAGAGAGGGATTGGCGAGGACCGCGCTAGTGGACCGGTCCTAAGTCACTACTGGTTTTCACCAGAGCCCGCCGCAAAGCGGGATGGTCTTGCTGCGGCGGTAGTGACCAGGTCGTATCCACTAGCAACGGGTCACCTCTCTGACTGCTGATGATAGGCGAGGTACAAGGGAGTAGACAGAAGCAAGGTCGGACGTAGCAGAAGGTCGGGGGCAGGCGGCAAGGTTCGTAGTCAGGGTGGATAGCAGAAGTTCTGGTACACAGGCTTTAGACACACAATACGCTTTCACTAGGCACAAGGGCAACAAGATCCGGCAAGGGAGTGCATGGGAGGAGGTTAGATATAGTCAGGGACCAGGTGGAAGCCAATTAAGCTAATTGGGCCAGGCACCAATCATTGGTGCACTGGCCCTTTAAGTCTCAGGGAGCTGGCGCGCGCGCGCCCTAGAGAGCGGAGCCGCGCGCGCCAGCACATGACAGCAGGGGACGGGAACGGGTAAGTGACCTGGGACGCGATTCGCGAGCGGGCGCGTCCCGCTGTGCGAATCGCGTCCCCAACGGCCATGACAGTGCAGCGCTCCCGGTCAGCGGGACTGACCGGGGAGCTGCAGGGAGAAAGACGCCGTGAGCGCTCCGGGGAGGAGCGGGGACCCGGAGCGCTAGGCGTAACAGTACCCCCCCCCTTAGGTCTCCCCTTTTTTTTGTCCGGTGACTGCCTCCCCTGGGATGAGGACACCGGGAAGGAATGGATGGTTTCCTCAATGGCAGGCAGTACAGCAGGAGTAGGAATGGGGAGGGAGGGCAGAGGGTGAAGCTTGGCACGGGGCAGGGAGACACAAGGACGGGAGCCATGAGGGGACACAGAGGCTTGCCTGAAGGGACTGGGAGGGGGGGAAAGGCATTTTCTGTGGCAGGCAGAGTCCCTAACGACTTTAGGGGGACCGGATACAGGAGGAACCACAGGGTCACGGCAGGGAGTACTGGGAACTGGTTTAAGGCAGTCCTTGGAACAAGAGGGACCCCAACTCTTGATCCCCCCAGTGGACCAGTCCAGGGTTGGGGAATGGTGTAGAAGCCAGGGTAGTCCAAGGAGAACTTCGGAAGTGCAATTGGGAAGGACAAAAAATTCAATTTTCTCGTGATGAGGTCCGATGCACATTAGGAGGGGCTCCGTGCGGTAACGCACGGTGCAATCCAACCTGGCTCCGTTGACCGCGGAAATGTGGAGTGGCTTGACAAGACGGGTCACCGGAATGCGGAATTTATTCACCAAGGACTCCCGAATAAAATTCCCAGAAGCACCAGAGTCCAGGCAGGCCACGGCTGAGAGGGAAGAGCTGGCTGAAGTAGAAATCCGTACAGGCACCGTGAGACGTGGAGAAGCCGACTTAGCATCCAGAGACGCCACACCCACGAGAGCTGGGTGCGAGCGTGCGTTTCCCAGACGTGGAGGACGGATAGGGCAATCCACCAAAAAATGTTCGGTACTGGCACAGTACAGACAAAGATTCTCTTCCTTACGGCGATTCCTCTCTTCCAGGGTCAGGCGAGACCGATCCACTTGCATGGCTTCCTCGGCGGGAGGCCTAGGCGCAGATTGCAGTGGAGACTGTGGGAGAGGTGTCCAGAGATCTAAGTCTTTTTCCTGGCGGAGCTCTTGATGTCTCTCAGAAAAACGCATGTCAATGCGAGTGGCTAGATGAATGAGTTCATGTAGATTAGCAGGAGTTTCTCGTGCGGCCAGAACATCTTTAATGTTGCTGGATAGGCCTTTTTTAAAGGTCGCGCAGAGGGCCTCATTATTCCAGGAAAGTTCAGAAGCAAGAGTACGGAATTGTATGGCGTACTCGCCAACGGAAGAATTACCCTGGACCAGGTTCAGCAGGGCAGTCTCAGCAGAAGAGGCTCGGGCAGGTTCCTCAAAGACACTTCGAATTTCCGAGAAGAAGGAGTGTACAGAGGCAGTGACGGGGTCATTGCGGTCCCAGAGCGGTGTGGCCCATGACAGAGCTTTTCCAGACAGAAGGCTGACTACGAAAGCCACCTTAGACCTTTCAGTAGGAAACTGGTCCGACATCATCTCCAAGTGCAGAGAACATTGCGAAAGGAAGCCACGGCAAAACTTAGAGTCCCCATTAAATTTGTCCGGCAAGGACAGGCGGAGGCTAGGAGTGGCCACTCGCTGCGGAAGGGGTGCAGGAGCTGGCGGAGGAGATGATTGCTGCTGAAGTTGCGACTGAAGTTGCTGCACAATGGTGAATACTTCCGACAGCTGGTGGGTTAGATGGGCGATCTGTCGGGATTGCTGGGCGACCACCGTGGTGATATCAGAGATATAAGGCAGAGGGACGTCAGCGGGATCCATGGCCGGATCTACTGTCACGATGCCGGCTGGCAGGTAGTGGATCCTCTGTGCCAGAGAGGGATTGGCGAGGACCGCGCTAGTGGACCGGTTCTAAGTCACTACTGGTTTTCACCAGAGCCCGCCGCAAAGCGGGATGGTCTTGCTGCGGCGGTAGTGACCAGGTCGTATCCACTAGCAACGGGTCACCTCTCTGACTGCTGATGATAGGCGAGGTACAAGGGAGTAGACAGAAGCAAGGTCGGACGTAGCAGAAGGTCGGGGGCAGGCGGCAAGGTTCGTAGTCAGGGTGGATAGCAGAAGTTCTGGTACACAGGCTTTAGACACACAATACGCTTTCACTAGGCACAAGGGCAACAAGATCCGGCAAGGGAGTGCATGGGAGGAGGTTAGATATAGTCAGGGACCAGGTGGAAGCCAATTAAGCTAATTGGGCCAGGCACCAATCATTGGTGCACTGGCCCTTTAAGTCTCAGGAAGCTGGCGCGCGCGCGCCCTAGAGAGCGGAGCCGCGCGCGCCAGCACATGACAGCAGGGGACGGGAACGGGTAAGTGACCTGGGACGCGATTCGCGAGCGGGCGCGTCCCGCTGTGCGAATCGCGTCCCCAACGGCCATGACAGTGCAGCGCTCCCGGTCAGCGGGACTGACCGGGGAGCTGCAGGGAGAAAGACGCCGTGAGCGCTCCGGGGAGGAGCGGGGACCCGGAGCGCTAGGCGTAACAATAACATGTCATTTATTTAGTTAAATCTCTAAACATTCTGGGATAAGTAGTCACATGAGTTGTTCTACTCAATGATTGACAGCTCTATTTACACACAGACACGCACAGAGATGCAACTTTCAGTGCTCCGGCAAGAAATGCTGGTCATGAGCACTTTCCTCCTCTCTCCTCCTCAGCCGGCAGGGTCGGGATTCGCATTGCGGGACGCGCCCGCATGCGAATCCCAGCCCATCACACACCCCCGCTCTCTGTTGTCCCTCTGGTCCTCTTGCAGCCCCGGTGCGCATGCTCCTGCCTCCTAGGGTGTGCACGTGCTGGAGCTCTCAGATTTAAAGGGCCAGTGCGCCCGTAATTATGTCATACGCCTGCACCTCCTACTAACCCCTGCCGGATCATTGTTTGCCTCCGTGCCCTAGAGAAAGTGTTTGTAGTCTTGCCTTGCTGTGTTCCTGGACCCGATTGTTCCGTGACCTGACCTTGCTCCTGTGCCGCCTGCCTATTGACCTCCTGCAACGATCCTGACTTCGAAACTGTGCTGCCTGCCCTGACCTTCTGTTATCCAGACCGCGAGTTGCTGTTTCCCTTCTGTGCCTCGAATCTCCTCAGCCGCCTGTGTGGTTGAGTCGTGCCGGAGGTAGAGACCTGTGTGCCGCCTGCCGCAGCAAATCCATCCCGCTTTGCAGCGAGCTCTAGTGAAAATCAGCAGCACCTTAGACTTCGCTCCCTGGCATGGCCTACGTCATCTACCACACAGATCCAGCGGATCCACTGCTGTGAGTCTTACAAGAGACAAAACTATATATCAATCTGCTCAGCTCATCCTGCTCTATAACATGCTGCCTGCAGATTGGGCTGTGTTTTCAATCTGAAAGATTCTCTTTAAAGCATGCATACTGACTCCACCAATGGTAGAAAGGGGTGCAACCCCAAAACATATGATTGTTTTGAAATAATTGGGTCTTGCTGTGCTGTAGAATGCCTGAATTTGTCTTTTACATTTTGCCATTTTGCACCTCATTTACATATTAAGAAAAAAACTTACACCCCTGTTTTACTGCTGACAAGTCCACTTTAGGGACAAGATTGACACTACTTTGATAAGGGTGAGACATATTTTTTTCTGTACATGGCTTAAAAAATTGTAAAAAGACTTGCCCAGCAGTCAACTTGACAAGTTAGTATGTTCCATAATGAGATTCTTAGGGAACCTCGTTCCCTAAAGCAGCATTATTGGGGAGCTGTCCAGTTCAGAAAACCCAAATGTTTTTTACAGAATGCTCAATTAAGAGAGAGAGAGGATTTAATTATTTAAGATTCCCATCTATTAGCTAAAATTAAAAGTACCCACACTGAGCATCTCTGAAGAACCCAGCACATGCGTATCTTTCAGGGACAGACTACTAATTTCAATAGGTGACATGTAATGTTTCCTTTCTCCAGTAGTGGCACAGATAACCTGCAAATAACAACTGAACCAGAAAGAAATTGTCAAAAGTGGACACCCCCTTTAAGGACCAAGGACGTACAGGTACGTCCTTGGTCCTGCTCCCGTGATAGAATGCGGGGTTACACGGTAACCCCGCATTATATCACGGCGGGCCCGGCGTCATAGTGCGCAGCACCGATCGCGGTGCCGCGAGCTATTAACCCTTTAGCCGCGCCCTCAGAGCTGAGCCACGCGGCTAAAAGTGAAAGTAAAAACTGCCGGTTAACTCAGTGGGCTGTTCGGGATAGCCGCGGCTAAATCATGGCATCCCGAACAGCTTACAGGACAGCGGGAGGGTCCCTACCTGCCTCCTCGCTGTCCGATCGCCGAATGACTGCTCAGTGCCTGAGATCCAGGCATGAGCAGTCAAGCGGCAGAATCATCGATCACTGGTTTCCTATGAGAAACCAGTGATCAATGATAAAGATCAGTGTGTGCAGTGTTATAGGTCCCTATGGGAGCTATAACACTGCAACAAAAAAGGGGGGAAAAAAAGTGAATAAATATCATTTAACCCCTCCCCTATTAAAAGTTTGAATCACCCCCTTTTCCCATAAAAAAAAAAACACAGTGTAAATAAAAATAAAAATAAACATATATGGCATCACCGCGTGCGGAAATGTCCGAATTATAAAAATATATCGTTAATTAAACCGCTCGGTCAATGGCGTACGCGCAAAAAAATTCCAAAGTCCAAAATAGTGCATTTTTGGTCACTTTTTATATCATTTAAAAATGATTAAAAAGCGATCAATAAGTCCTATCAATGCAAAAATGGTACCGTTAAAAACTTCAGATCACGGCGCAAAAAATGAGCCGTCATACTGCCCCATACACTGAAAATGTAAAAAGTTATAGGGGTCTGAAGATGACAATTTTAAATGCATAAATTTTCCTGCATGTAGTTATGATTTTTTCCAGAAGTACGACAAAATCAAACCTATATAAGTAGGGTATCATTTTAATCGTATGGACCTACAGAATAAAGATAAGGTGTCATTTTTACCGAAAAATGTACTACGTAGAAACGGAAGCCCCCAAAAGCTACAAAACTGCGTTTTTTTTTTTCAATTTTTTTTTCTGTTTCACCGTTTTGGGCAAAATGACTGACGTCATTACAAAGTAGAATTGGTGGTGCAAAAAATAAGCAATCATATGGATTTTAAGGTGCAAAATTGAAAGAGTTATGATTTTTTAAAGGCAAGGAGAAAAAAACGAAAATGCAAAAACGGAAAAAAACCCGGTCCTCAAGGGGTTAAGCATATCACTCCCTCCCAGTGGTTGTGTGTGTTAAAGGCTAACTAATAGACACAAGTAGTGTTTTCATGGCTGTCTCTGCCAAGGAAACAGCTACCAGCACTACTAGGATCAATATGATCCAGTCATGGTAAAACATGGTTCAACGCGAACCCCATGCAGTAAAACCTCTTTGAGAAGACAACCGAAAATTACATTGAACAGGAGTCTTCTCAAAAGAAATTTTCCAATATGCATAATGTATTGTGGACTAAAGATCTGTCACACAAATTCTGGTCCTAATAAGGGGGTAGTCTTATTAAAGAGGGGGTCTTTTGGATATGTTTTACTGTATTTTGAATAATGCAAAAAGACACAGTGTCATTTCTTCATCTTCTTCTAACAAACTATTTCTACAAAACTTCACTTTTGAGAGGACTCAATGTTTTCTAGAGGGTATTTTTATTATAACTCTAAGGTGTAGTGGATAAAACAACAGTATGGCTCATGCAGTCCTCTGTAACCTGTTACACCATGATAATTCCCTAAACCACACAGCACTATGTCAATTGCCCTACAGCGCATTAAATATAATGTCAATTGCCCTGTAGCAGTCTACTACAATTGAGTTACCTTTTTTTGTGACTACATAAGGCCACATGTCCTCGATCATATGACAGCTCTGTGAATATTCTGAATTGTATAGTACATGGCTAAAGCATCCTCTGAAATGTATACTGTACCTCCATATGTCTCTGACTTCATACGGAGGCAGATTGATGCCCTGCCATGTGCATGATGCCTAAAAAGAACCATGATAAAAACAAGCAATCTCCAGGTAGCAGAGTGGGATCAATGGAAGCGCTGAGACCAGATAAGAAGTTAAAAGGATTTATTTCCCATAATGCAACGCGTTTCACGGTCACCCACTTCCTCAGGCCGTGAAACGCGTTGCATTATGGGAAATAAATACTTTTAACTTCTTATCTGGTCTCAGCGCTTCCATTGATCCCGATCTGCTACCTGGAGATTTCTTGTTTTTATCGTGATTCTATTTCAGCGGGACGAAGCTGCAGAGACCCTTTGATGATACGCCCTGTTCCATTGTTGTACTTGGTTGGAGTACAACTTCATGTGGTAAGCGCAATTCACACTTAGCGTTACCAACTCACCTTTGGTGTTACACTACAGAGCGCATCCGTTTGTGCTTTTTTTAAAAGAACCATAACCCAGAAGAGCAGAAAGGCAATTTACAATCTGTTCACAATACAAGGGTTCAGGATTTTTTGCGTCTACAATAATAATGCACTGAAAAGTTATTAATAATAATGTTCTAGAAAATAAGAAACTTAGAATTAGGACTCACACCTCCGGATTTTCGTATGTACTTTAGCTGCTCCATTATTAATTCATATCATAATTGATTTTTATTTTCTTTCTGGCTTTGCAAAGGTATGAAAATCACATTACTGTAGGGCATCTACTTTAAGCAAGGTCAAGCTAAAAAAAGACAATTTCCTTTCTTTGTGGGGAAAAATTACCTCTGGAGAAGGGAATGAAAAAGCCACAGGAAAATACTGCTCTTCGGTTTCATTAGCAAAGACACAGACATTTGCCATTCCTATGAATTATATTGTTATCAGAGGAGCATGCATTACATTTCTTTATAAGAAAGGTCATTTAAATTAAACATTAAATATGGTTTATGTCATTTTGTGAAATGCTAAGTAAAAAATACATCACAACCTGATCCCTGTCACATCCTATCAGATACAGAGAACGCCACCATCAGTCTATTATCAATGGTTGTCAGCTTTCTCTAACATCATCTCTCTCCATATGAAACTGAATGTTTCAAAAACGGAGCTTCTTGTCTTTTGCCATCTACTAACCTACCTAAACCTGATGTTTGCATTTCAGTGTATGGTCTTACTGTAAATACTAAGCAGCACATCTAGACTGTTGTCTTAGGGTTAGGCTCTACTTTACTCTATACATTCAATTCCGCGCATGCCCATGCCACCTGCACTTCAAAAATATATCCAGAGTCTGCCTTTTTCTTACTGTAGAATTTCTATAGTAGATAGCCAATAATAGAAACTTCTACAATTCCCACGATCTTCATCACTAGTATTTTCCAAAGACAACAAATCACTGACCAAGAAACTTTTGTCACCACATGTTAAAACATATGTTTTAGTTTCATGTAATACCAAAAGAGCTCTCCATTGGGCAGAAGACCAACAAATCATATATCCAAAAAGGAAGTAATAGATCTGATAAAAGAGAAAAACAAGAAGGTGGGGGGGGGGGGGGCGTTACAATATAATCCTACTGTCTTTCCCTGCCTTTTGGAGTAATCGCCTCCTTAACAGTGTGGACTCAACCATGGTGTCAGCGCCTTTCTATTATAAAGTGAAGGATAAAATAAAATAAATGGAAAATGGGAAAATGGTAGGAGCCAAACAAAGACACAAACTGGTTATCAGTCAAAGTAAGTTTTTTAGTACGAATCACAATAGGACCACATATGGTACATCCCTGGTTCCATCAAAATATGATAACCTATACAGTAGACACTCTCTAGGTATGATTACACTCTCTAAGTAAGATTTAGTACAGATCAAAATAGGACCACATAAGGTACATATCTGGTTCCAACATATTTACCTCATCTGATTTTCACCAAAGACTCTACAAAAAAAGGGGTAGTCCCATTTAGGAAAATTGATAAGTGTCTGATCTTGGGGAGTATGACCTCTAGGACACTGCGCAATCTACTGTACGGTGTGCTCCGGCTCTCCTCGTGCACGGAGCCGGGGTCAACACGACCCCTTCAATGCATCTCTATGGGAGAGCCGGAGATACACAATTTGGTGTACTTGTGTGTCTCCAGCTCTCCCAAAGAGATGCATGGAGGGTGCACAAGGCTACAAAGCACAATATATAAGTAGAAAACCTTCTCACATACAAAATAGTCAGTCCGGACTTTATTGCCAATGTTTGAACAACTGGATGGCTAAAGATAAAAAATCATTGTATAAAATGAGGAAGAATAAATATTATGGATTTCTAAATTAAAGAAGGACACACAAAGTAAGTACAGCTTGGAGTGGGCAACAATGGTAGGACGAGCATACTATTACAAGAAACTGAAGAGGGCAGGTGCAATATATACTGAAAGTATATAGTGTGCTAAACACCCCAACAGATGAACAAATAGGAACATTTTATAAAGCATAGATACCCCTTATCACCCATATTGTAAAACCTAGTAAAATAAGTTATAATTTACAAATCCCCCATAGGAGACACTGAGTGAAAATTATAGTAATTGCACTAAATGTGTATGCAGGTAAGATCCATATTGAGGTAAACAAGGTAAATAAATCGATTGTATTAGCTAAAGAGGCATCATATATATCTAAGAAGGTCTGGTAAAGTGACAGTCTATGATGTACAGAGAGAAGAACCCTAATCCTTAAATGTGATTGTCCCAAAGCGGGATATTATACACTCCTGTTGTTGTTTTTTTGTTTTTTTTTTGTTTATTTGTTTCTTCAAGTAAAGATGGTTGGATCATTAAAAAACAAGTACTTTTTCAATATTATGTCATTATTATTTTCTTATAAACCGTGGTATCTCATTGCTGAGATTTTGGATCAACCACGTTTGGCCTGTGGTTGTGGTATCTTTTGGTTCATACAATCTTGGCACACATTTGGACTAAATCTTTGATACACTTAGTGTGTTATAATGTGTTAGAATATAATTAACTTTACCATTAAAGAAAAAAAGAATGGCTACTATTTCTCGGGATGGGTGTGCCTTTTTAATAAGGATGTGATTGTTACAGCGTGCGCTCCGGCCCCGTCCCCGGACCGGAGCGTCCGCCCCCTCGGCCTTCTGCCCCAGGATCCTGGTGTCTCCCAGTCAGTCACACTGACCAGGAGCCCGGGTTCCCTTGTGTCGGGGACGCGGCTGCCGTGACGTCTGGCCCCCCGTTCACGCGCCGCGTCCCAGTTCCACTTACCTGGCTCCCCGCTCCTTGCACCGTCCATCTCTGCCTCCCGGCGCGCGCAGCCCCGCTCTCTAGGGCGCGTGTGCGCCGCCTTCAGTAAATTTAGAGGGCCAGCGCACCGGTAATTGGTGCGCTGGTTCCTCACTTCCCCTGCCTTCCCAATAAAAGGCACCTGCCCCTTCCTGCCCTTGCCGGATCTTTGTGCCCTAGTGCCTCTGAGACAGCGTTCCTATTGTGTGTATTGCCTTGTCTGTTGCCGAACCCGTTGCTACCACCTACTTGCCGCATGCCCTGACCTCTGCTACGTCCGACTACGCTCCTGCCTGCTCCCTGTGTACCACGCCATATCATCTGCCAGAGAGGTTGAGTTGCTACTGGAGGATACGACCTGGTGGTTACCGCCGCAGCAAGACCATCCCGCCTTGCGGCGGGCTCTGGTGAAAACCAGTAACCACTTAGAACCGGTCCTCTGGTACAACCCGCGCCATCGCCTCTCTGATCCAGAGGATCCACTACCAGTCCTGCCGGTACATGATAGTGATCACTATTTTGCAAGAAGTAGCCACTATTTTGCAAGGGGAGTCACTATTTTACAAGGAGAAGCCACTATTTCCTAGATTGGGGAACTATTTAGCAAGGAAGAGGGGGACCTAATTGGCAAAGAGTGGGCCCTATTATGGCCCTATATTGCTATTTTGCATGAAGGAAAGCATGATTTTTAAGGTGGTAGATTTTCAAGGGGGATACTGTTTTCCTATTAGGGCACAGAGGAAAGCATTATTTTCAATGAGGTAGCACCACATTCTAAAGAGGAGTCACTATTTCCAGGAGTGCATTATTTTCCTCTTAGAGAATAAGGGGAAATATTAAAGGTAGGCATGTTTATTGTGTGGAGACAAAAGGGTTGTTATTATTGTTTTTGTTAGCACGGGTGTGTATTAATAATACCCCCTTTCTGCCTCCATCCAATAAATAGTCGACTTCAAGAGGGAACATTATTAAATTGTGAGGGGCATAAAGGTGGTTATTATTACTTTCATGGGGGAAAAAAAAGGGAATTAATACTGTTAAAGCCATATTGTTACTGTCTGGAGGCACAATTACTGTCTGAGAGCATTATTACCTTATAGTGGAGAAATAAACTCAACACTAATATGTGCATGGGCAATATAAGGTGTGCATTGTTACAGTGTGGGTCAATAACATGAAAACTATTACTCCTATTTCTGGGGGCACAGACAAGATCACTGTTAGATCATTATTATTGTGTGAAAGGTTTTACTGGTGATATTATTACTTTGAGGGGCACTGCTATGTACTGTTTGGTGCACTATTACCATCTGGTCACAACTAATTTTTGGGGTACTATTATTTTGGGACTATATTTAGCAGTTTTCAGGGGTATTGGGTGGCACTTTTTCATATATACGGAAGCATTATTTCTGAAATACAGTATTTGGGTATAGTGAACAACGAAGCAGGAACAGCAAGGCAGCGACACAGAATTGGGGGCTACCAGCAGGGTCGGGTAGGGGTAGGTAAAAGCAGGTTCTGTAGATTAGGAAAAGTTGGGGAGGGTACTGAAAAAGTGAGAAACCAAAAGTGTCCCCTGAGAACATTAGGATAAGACATAAAAATACAACTGCCACATCCTTCTCTTCCATGACATCATCTGTTAGGGAAAGGTCAGAAAGCCACCATACACATAAGATGGCCAGTTAGTCCCACCAAAATTAATTGGTTCAGCAGACCATACACAAACCTCTATGACCACCACTACTCTCAGATATGACATTATATTTAAACTAAAGCGTTATATTGGCTCTACACTCTCTAATAAATATTGTTCAAATAATTGAGCACATTTAGTTCTCATACACTGCAATATATTCATAATTAAACTTCAATCCTCAAGTGTGGATTTTGCTGTACAGGCATGGAATGTCTATTATTTGCTTAAACGTTTATATAAAAGATATAGCACACCTTTAAAACAATGCACCTCAAATACAATAAAACAATAAAAGAATTATAGGAATTTATGACAATCAATGGTATTGTGGGAAAATTTGGAGACTAGATTATATGGAATCAAGTCATTATCGGCTTTGCGTGAGTGATGAAGTACACAAAAGTCTATTTAATCCTTTCTCCCATCATCAGTACCAAAGTACTTACCTTCGGGGCTATATTTATAATTGGCCTTGCCCTAGCCGCAGTGGGATGCATTTATCAATATGTACAACCCCTGGCAGAAATTATGGAATTATCACAAACCTTTTTGTTTGTAGCAAATACACATATCCCATATATGGCACAAAGTAATGTTTAATAGCTGAATATTCTATCTTCATGAAACATACCTTAAACAAATCATACAAAAATATTTCAGTTATTCAACAACAAAAATTACATAGATTATTTGAGACATGAACTTTACTAATGATAAACAATATTATGCTGGATATGAGGAAGATGTCCATATCCAGTCCCATTGGAAAATCAACCTCTCAACTCTCTCCATTTAAGTCACACTTAAGCCGGCATTACACTCAACTTTAGTTAGGCTTGTTTTTGGTCAGAAACAGGCCACAAAAAACTGCACTCTAATTTTTTTCTTCCAAGATGCAATTTTTGTAGGGCTTTTTCCAAAGATTTGAGGAATATGAGGAAAAAATCCAAAGGCTAGGGAATGAGATGGAGTACCCCTTTAAAGAAGTATTTCAGTGAAAAAAAAATTGTGCATGCTGTAGCTCAGCTGTGCCTCTGTGGCACTTGAGCTTGGAAGGAAAACTTGATTTTATAACTGTGCAAACAGCCACCAGCTAAGAGACAGGTATCAATTGTTTTAGAATGTCTTTAGGATTTACCCTTTCACTTTTTATTACATTTTTATATATTGTGGCTTTGTGCTAAAATAAAATTAAAATCAAGTTTACCCCATCATTCTGCTAATAATGCACCATAATGACATAGTGAATACAGAAATTCAAAAAAAAATTAGCTAATTTATTAAAAAGGAAAAACTGCCTGTACAACTCAGAGAAAGGATTGTGTGAAAGCATAGATCTGTAAAATGTTACACATTTATTTATTTTTTGCTGAAAGTCTCCAAGACCACAGCGGCCTCTATAATTCTTAAATGGAGGAAGTTTTGAATAACAAGGACTCTTCCTAGGGCTGGCTGACACCCCCCCCAAACTAAATAATCAGGGAAGAAGGGCCTTAAATAAGAGAGGTGACCAAGAACACAAAGGGCACTCTTGCTGAGCTCTAAAGATCATCTGTGCAGATGGAAGAAACCTCCAGAAGGTCAACCATCACCAACAATGTGGGCTTTATGGCAGAGTGGCCAGAAAGTTCTGATGCTCGGGGTCATGTACAGGACATAAATGTATGTCCTGGAGCGCGAAGTACCTCCGCATCAGGACGTACATTTAAGTCTGTGGTCGTTAAGTGGTTAACAGAAAATTAACTTTCTGGCACCAATTCTAAGTGACTGGAGGAAACCAGACACTGCTTTTTACCTGCCACCTACCATCCCTACAGTACAGCATAGAGGTTGCAGCATCATGCTGTGGGAATGTTTTTCAGTGGTTGGACAGGGAGACTGGTCAGGGTTGAGTTAAAGCTGAATTGAGCATATTGTTAATGAAAAACTGATCCAAAGTGATGTGGACTTCAGGCTGGGCACATCACCAATAAGACACTAGGGGGAGATTTATCAAAATCAAAAAACCTGTCCAGAGGAAAAGTTGCTTAGTTGCCCATAGAAACCAATCCAATCAGATTGTGTCTATAATTTTTTCATAGGCCTTTTCAAAAATGAAAGAAGCTATCTGATTGGTTGCTATGGGCAACTCAGCAACTTTTCCTCTGGATAGGTTTTGATAAATCTCCCCCATTCACCCCAAGCACACAGCCAAGACAACACAGAAGTGACTTAGGGGGAGCTCTGCAGTTGCCCTTGAATGGCCCAGCCAGATCCCTGACATGAACCCAATCAAAAATCTCTGGAGAGACATAAAATTGGCCATCTACAGATGGTCCCCTTTTAACCTGGCAGAGCTTGAAAGGATCTGCAGAGAAAAATGTCAGAAAATCCCTAAATCCAGGTGAGCAAACCATGTGCCATCATACTCAAGAAGACTGGAGGCTGTAATCACTGTCAAAGGTGCTTCAACTAACTACTGAGAAAAGAATCTAAATATGTATTTCCATGCAACATTTTAGTAATAAATTTGCAAAAATTATTAAAATTCCATCTTCACATTCTCATTATGGGGTACATGGTACATTTTGGGGTATGGAGTGCATATTAATGGTTGAAAACTAACATTTTGTGGATTTTAGTGCACGGCCGTAATATATAACAAAATGTAAAAAAGCAAAGGGTTTAAAGACTGGATTGACTACTTTATAATTTTTTTTTATTATCAATATTTTATTTTAACAAAATAGCTCCATATTACAATAAGTAATACCATTTAATTTACCAACTAACCTCTTAATCCATCCTTCCCCCTACATTGATGACAGGAATAAGCGCAACTCCAGCAATGGCTTAGGTGGCCGAATATATCTTTACATTTTCGCACCACCACCCGAGCCATCCAAGCCTGAGACTTGTACGAGACTACAGTGTTTATTCTAAGGTTATGGCAGAAGTTTCATAGACTCTACAATCCATAGATTAGGTGCTGTAGTCTCGCACAAACCAATGTAATCCAGCACTATCACCTAACAAAAGAAAACAAGGTTACAGTTGGCTAAAGAGAAGTCATGATGGAGTGGGGAGAATTGGATGAAACTGATATTCAGTGATGAACCAGGAATCTGCAGTAGCCAAGGAGATGATGGTGGAGCATGTGTCTGATGCCCTTTTAATGACACATAGCTGTGTCACATTAGTTGTGATTGGTTGCTGTGGGCAAAACCTGTTTCAGGCAGATTAATAAATCTAGGCTTTAAAGGGGTACTCCATCCCTAGACATCTTATCCCCTATCCAAAGGATCTCTGCTGCAGCACTGCAGTCAATCTTTACTCCCTGCCTGATGACTAGAGTTGTGACCACGCCCCCCTCATGACGTCACACCCTCGCCCTCAATGCAAGTCTATAGGATGGGGTGTCACATTGTCCACGCCCCCTTTCATAGACTTGCATTGAGGGGGCATGGCCGTGACGCAAAAAGCCTCTGGTGCCGGCATTCCCTTTGGATTGGGGATAAGATGTCTAGGACCCGATCAGGAGAACAAAACATGAGAAGTCAGCGCTTAGCGCGTTCTCTCCGGACTCTATGTCACGTGACCTAGACGTAATTGCAATTCAAGTTTAGGCTGCCTTCCAAGTCTTTTAGGCATGGGGTGGGGAGAGCGGTGTGTACCTGCGCCCCTCACTCCACTCGTTCTTGGAATCGCTCGGGGTCTGAACAGTCAAACACTGAGTAATGAAAACCTTTGTAATGTCCCTAGGATATGTCAAAAGGTTTGGAATGGCAGGTATGGTTTATGGGAGGTGTCATTAAAAAATGCACTGTCATAGAGATATATTAAAAACTTAGTTTTTTTTCAGTGTTCAGACCCAGATAAGTCATTAGAATGAGCTGGGAGAAGTATGTTCTGTCCCAGCTCTGTGTCACATGACCGAAATTATTTAAGAAGGTAAGTCTATGGGATTGTCTCACTCACAAAGACACATAGCATGGAGAGCATGGAGAGAAGGGCACAGCAGCCTGTACTACTGATCAGTCGAAGTCAGATCTCTCAGACCTTGATCTATAAAAGCTAGGACACTTTTTAACAGGTGAATGCTTTTTTTTAAATGAAAAACTGCCAATTTTGTCCACAGTTATTGTGTGGTATTGCAGCTCAGTTCTATTGAAGTGAATGTAGCTGAGTAGTAATATCACACACAATCTGAGGACAAGTGTGCTGCTGTTTTAGAAAGAAAGCAACTATATTTTCCTAGTCCTGGATAACTCCTTTAGTGATATAACCAAAATGTCCAGATGTCAGTCTAGTTAAAAATTAGGGGCCAAAACTAAAGACATTACTTCATGAGAAAGAAAAAAAGAGGAATGGGGGAAAAAAAGAGGAAAAGCAAATCAGGAAAAGTTTACCCAAAATTGTTATTTATAGGAAAATCAAGAATTCACTACACTAAATATGTCAGGAGAACCAACAGGTCCCCTTTAAGACTTTTTAAATTTTATGGTGAACTAAAACATATGTTGGTGACACGTGTTTTGTATGATGCACTTAATAGTTCATTATATTACTTTAGTAACAATAAACAGTATCCTAACATCAGGAATAGAGATGAGCATAACGAATCGGACGAAGTCGAATTCGTTCCGAATTTCATGAAAAATTTGATTCGGACTGAATGCGAACTTCAACTCGATTCAAAATAATGAATTTCTTTATTAGCAACACCCGCTGCAATCATCCTGTATAATGTATAGATGCCAGCGGCTTTCTCCTGAGCTCGCATCTCTGCAATAGATGGGACGATCACAGTGGATGTCAGGAGTGATGCCCGTTGTAATCTGTCCTTAACTGCAGGTACTACTGCTCCCAACATGAAGCACACTCTGCTCCATGCTGGGAGCTGTAGTACCTTCATTAATAGACAGATTGCAGCGAGTGTCACTCCTGACACCCGCTGCGATTGTCCTGTATAATGCATAGATGCGGGCGGCCGGACGCTCTTCTCTAGTCCCAATGTAGTATGAGTATATGCCATATATACATATATACCTATTATTCATATTTCCCGCAGAGAGCTGTGATTGGCTGGAACCATCTGGCCAATCACAGCTCTCTGCAGGACATATGAATAAGTGATGTGAAGTCTATTCACATCACTGGCCGGCCAGAGTATAGTGCAGAGATGCGAGCTCAGGAGGAAGTCGCCACTCCATCTCTGATATAGAAAGGATGATCGCATCGGGTGTCAGGAGTGACACCAGGGGCTATCTGTCTATTAGTACAGGTACTACAGCTCCCAGTCTGTTACATGCTGGCAGTAGTAGTACTACCTAAAAAAAAAAAAAAAAAAATAGAGAACAAAATGTGAAACACACACACACTTTATTAAACACAATATTAAAATACATTGCTAATAAAAGATTGTAAAAAAAAAATAATTATAAAAATATATAATGTTTACATTTAAATGACCCCTTTCTACATTTTCTTAACATTAAAATATATATATATATATATATATTTTGTCTTTCAATTTTCGGGAGCAGGCAGGCTGCTCCCGAAAATTGAAAGACAAAAAAAAAAATGTTAATGTTAATAAAATGTAGCTGCTCTAATTGGAGCATTTCATAATTTATTTTATAGTTTTCGTTCTAAATCATTATTTTTTTTTTATTCAATATTTTCACTTTACTCTTTTTGCCCCATTTATTTTATTTTTCCAGGCATTTAGATGTGCTGCCATGAATAATTGCAGGGGTCAGAGACCAGCCAAGGGCAGGGACATCAGTAATATGTGTAGTACAATAGGCAAAAAAAAATAAAAAAATCCATAAATTTACAGAGGTCTTCTATCAGAAACTAAAGATACTTCAAATTGAAATTTGCAGAGGCAGATTGCTGGGACAATAATATATCTATGTATTTAATGTAATTGTGAAGGAAGATGTCATTATAATTATACAATATGAGCTGGTTTTAAATGACAAATTACTGTAAAACTCTTCTTGTAATTCCAATGTCTCTACATATGCAGGAAGACATGGATGGGAGCTATAATTTCAGTAGGATGGAAAGATTTTTTTGTTGCTGCAAGCAGTAGAAGGGATTATGTAACCATAGATGTGGGATTACCTTTTATATATGTGAAAAATCTTTTATTTTTTATGCAGGCGATGATGGAAGTTGTAATTCTTGAATTCCAGTTGTCCCCGCTTGCAATCACAATGGTTGCAGGGGGGACCGTCAGGGAGTCACTGGGACCGTATGAATGGAAGAAAGAAAGTTTTGAAATATACAGTAGCTGCTCTAATTGGAGCAAATTAAGGTTAATTGAATAATGAGACCACAGCCAATTAAGGTCAAATAGGTAATAGAACATCAAACGAATGTAGGTCAAGTGATTTGGCCTTAATTGGCTGTGGTTTCATTTTTTAATTAAGGTCTTTCCCTCCTATTTCCAGTTCTTCATTCATCTGTCTGCTGTGTGAGTGAAAGAAAATTATACATATATATATATATATATATATATATATATGACAAATACATATATATATATATATATATATATATAGCTAACCATATATCTAGAAGAACAGATTTGCTGCAGCACACAGAGTAGTGACAAGTGGTTTATTTCATTCCAATTTCATTCCAATTGTTACGTTTCAACCGCACATGCGGCCTTTTTCAAGCAACCATATATCTATGCGCCTATCATATATCTGTATATATATTTTTTTTTTTCGCTCATGTAAATGTGGATGTAAACTTTCACATTAGATGATATATATATATATATATATATATATATATAAGTGTGTGTGTGTTTGTCATATATATAAATATATATATATATATAAGTATATATATATATATATAAGTATATATATATATATAGAGAGAGAGATAGATAGATAGATATAGATAGATGCAAATCAAAAAATTTTGCAGTATCTTGTAATACCTTTTTTATTAGACTAAAGAATTTTGTAGAGACAAGCTTTCGGGATTCCTCCCTTTATCAAGTCCAAAGCAAATCTAAGCTCACAAGCAGCAGACACAAGTTTCATCTCACAAATATGCAGGAGTTAAGACATATTTGTGAGATATAACCTGTGTCTTCTGCTTGTGAGCTTAGATTTGCTTTGGACTTGATAAAGGGAGGAATCCCGAAAGCTTGTCTCTACAAAATTCTGTTAGTCCAATAAAAAAGGTATTACAAGATACTGCAACATTTTATGATTTGCATCTGCATCACTGGACTACTACGGCTACTCAAATTTACTACATTATGTATACATAAATATATATATAGCTATCCATATCTCTCTCTCTCTCTGTATATATATATATATATATATATATATATATATATATATATATTGAGAGAGAGAGAGAGAGAGAGAGAGAGAGAGAGATAGACATATAAATCATATATCTGTGTATATATATTTTTTTTTCACTCACACAGCAGACAGATGAGTGAAGAACAGGAAATAGAAGGGAAAGACCTTAATTAAATAATGAAACCACAGCCTATTTGACCTTTATTGGCTGTGGTCTCATTATTCAATTAACCCTAATTTGCTCCAATTAGAGCAGCTACTGTATATTTCAAAACTTTCTTTCTTCAATTCATACAGTTCCAATGACTCCCTGCCGGTCCCCGCAGCAATGACTCTAATTGCAAGCGGGGACAACAGGAATTCAAGAATTACAACTCCCATCATCCCCTACATAAGAATAAAAATAAAAGATTTTTCACATATATAAAAAGGTAATCCCACATCCCACATCCATGTTTACATATTCCCTTCTACATCTTACAGCAATGAAAAAGTCCTTTCCATACTACTGAAATTAAAGCTTCTATCCATGTCTTCCTGCATATGCAGAGACATAAGAATTACAAGGAGTTTTGCAGTAATTTGTCATTTAAAACCATTGTGACATAGTCCTTCACAATTACATTAAATACATACATAGCATGTATCATCTGCCTCCGCAAATTACAATTTGACATATCTTTCATTTCTGATAGAAGACCTCTGATAATTTATGGATTTTTGGTAAATTAGGGAGCCATTTTTTCCTACTGTATTATACACATTACTGATTTCCCTGTACTCAGCTCGTCTATGACCCCTGTAATTATTCATGGCCCAAAAAAATTACATTAAATAAATGGGGCTAAAAAAGTAAAGTGAAAATAAAATAAATTATGATTTAGAACAAAAACTAGAAAAAAAAATGAAATGCACTCCTCATTCATTTTTTATTGAGCACTGAATTTACCGGTCCCTGCCCGCCCCAAAAAATTGAAAGAAAAAAATGTTAATGTTAATTTTTAAACAGGGATCAATCCTTTCAGCACTTATGGGCTTCTGAAGTTAAGGTTGTTCTTTTCTGTCTAAGTCCTCTCTGATGACACCTGTCTCGGGAAACGCCCAGTTTAGAAGCAAATCCCCATAGCAAACCTCTTCTAAACTGGGCGTTTCCCGAGACAGGTGTCATCAGAGAGTGTCATCCGAGAAAAGAACAACCTTAACTTCAGAAGCTCATAAGTACTGAAAGGATTAAGATTTTTTAATAGAAGTAATTTACAAATCTGTTTAACTTTCTGGAGCCAGTTGATTTTTCGAACTTTGAAGCTCTCTGCTTGAATTTTTGTAAGTTGTGTTTGTAGCCCAATTTCTCTCGAGTAAGCACATACCTCATATGTCTATGTAAAGTGTTCGGCGGGCGCAGTAGAGGGCTCAGAAGGGAAGGAGCGACAAGGGGATTTTGGAGAGAAAATTTTTCTGAAATGGTTTTTGGGGGGCATGTCACCTTTAGGAAGCCCCTAGCGTGTCAAAACAGCAAAAAAAAAAAACATGGCATACCATTTTGGAAACTAGACCCCTCGGGAAATGTAACAAGGGATAAAGTGAGCCTTAATACCCCACAGGTGTTTCATGACTTTTGCAAATGTTAAAAAATGCTAAAATGCTTGTTTTCCCCAAAATTTTACATTTTTAAAAAGGGTAATAGCAGAAAATACCCCCCCCCCCCCCCCCAAAATTTGAAGCCCAATTTCTCCCGATTCAGAAAACACCCCATATGGGGGTGAAAAGTGCTCTGCTGGCGCACTACAGGTCTCAGAAGAGGAGTAGTCACATTTGGCTTTTTGGAAGCAAATTTTGCTCTGGGGGCATGCCGCATTTAGGAAGCCCCTATGGTGCCAGGACAGCAAAAAAAAACACATGGCATACTATTTTGGAAACTAAACCCCTTGGGGAACATAACAAGGGGTTAAGTGAACCTTAATACCCCACAGGTGTTTCACGACTTTTGCATATGTAAAAAAAAAATTTTTTTTACCTAAAATGCTTGTTTTCCCAAAAATTTTACATTTTTAAAAAGGGTAAAAGCAGAAAATACCCCCCAAAATTTGTAACACAATTTCTCTCGAGTACGGCCCCATATGTGGCCCTAAACTGTTGCCTTGAAAAACGACAGGGCTCCAAAGTGAGAGCGCCATGCACATTTGAGGCCTAAATTAGGGATTTGCATAGGGGTGGAAATAGGGGTATTCTACGCCAGTGATTCCCAAACAGGGTGCCTCCAGCTGTTGTAAAACTCCCAGCATGCCTGGACAGTCAGTGGCTGTCTGTTAATACTGGGAGTAGTTGTTTTGCAACAGTTGGAGGCTCCATTTTGGAAACAGTGGCATACCAGACGTTTTTCATTTTTATTGGGGAGGGGAGGGGGGCTGTGTAGGGGTATGTGTATATGTAGTGTTTTTTACTTTTTATTTTGTGGTAAGGTAGTGTAGTGTAGTGTTTTTAGGGTACAGTCGCACGGGCGGGGGTTCACAGTAGTTTCTCGCTGGCAGTTTGAGCTGCGGCAGAAAATTTGCCGCAGCTCAAACTTGCAGCCGGATACTTACTGTAAACCTCCGCCCATGTGAGTGTACCCTGTACGTTCACATTGGGGAGGGGGGAACATCCAGCTGTTGCAAAACTACAACTCCCAGCATGCGCTGACAGACTTTACATGCTGAGAGTTTTAGTTTTGCAACAGCTGTAGGCACACTGGTTGTGTATCACTGAGTTTGTGACCTAACTCAGTGTTTCACAACCAGTGTGCCTCCAGCTGTTGCAAAACTACAACTCCCAGCATCTATGATGCATGCTGGGAGTTGTAGTTTGCAACAGCTGGAGGCACACCGGTCGTGAAACACTGAGCTAGGTAAAACAAAACTCTGAGTTTCACAACCAGTGTGCCTTCAGCTGTTGCAAAACTACAACTCTCAGCAGTCACCGACAGCCAACGGGCATGCTGGGAGTTATAGTTATGCAACCAGCAGATGCACCACTACAACTCCCAGCATGCACTTTAGCTGTTTGTGCAAGCTGGGAGTTGTAGTTATACAACAGCTGAAGGTACACTTTTCCATAGAAAAAATGTGCCTCCAGCTGTTGCAATACTATTAGTCCCAGCATGCCCATAAGGGAATGTTGGGAGTTGTGGTGGTCTGCCTCCTGCTGTTGCATAACTACAGCTCCCAGCAGGCCCTTTTTGCATGCTGGGAGCTGTTGCTAAGCAACAGCAGGAGGCTGTCACTAATTTCGAACTGCTGATCCACGCCGCTTCAGGTCAGTCCCTCGCCGGCGCCGCCACTCCTGGGGCCCCGATCCCAACATTGGCGCCGGGGCTCGGGGGCCTCTTCCCGCACCCGATCACGTCCTCCGGAAGAGGGGCGGAGCGGGTTGCGGGAGTGACACCCGCAGCAGGTGCCCTGATTGGTCGGCCGGTACACTGGCCGACGAATCAGGGCAATCGTGAGGTGGCACCAGTGCCATCTCACCCCTGCTGGCTATGGCTGTTCGGGGCCGTCAGAGATTCCGGTCTCACTGGAGACCAGATTGACCCGGAATCCGCCGCAGATCGCTGGGCTGAATTGTCCAGCGATCTGCGGCCATCGCCGACATGGGGGGTCATCATGACCCCCCTGGGTGATATACCGCGATGCCTGCTGAACGATTTTAGCAGGCATCGGGCACCGGCTCCCCTCCAGATAGCGGCGGGGGGCCGGGATTTGACAGGACGTACTCAAACGTCCTGAGTCCTTAAGGACTCGGAAAAGGGGCCGTTTGAGTACGTCCTGCGTCCTTAAGGGGTTAAGGGCCGCCATTTAGGGTGAAACGTCAAAGTAGGTAGGGACAGAAAGATTGGACAAGCATCAGTCTGCACTCCTCCCTACCTTGGACATGACATTTACATTTTTTCCTCATCATCATCTGATCAGAAAATTTCATGAGAGGTTTGATATGGGGATTTGTTCCTGCTCTGGACAGTTCCTGTCATGGACAGAGGTGTCAGCTCTGTGAGAGCACTGTGGGCAGGCAGAAAATAACTATACAACTTCATCTGTAGTATACAGCAGCTGATAAGTCCTGGAAGGATCAAGATTTTTACAGAGAAGTGATTTAAAGGTGATTTTAAAAAAAAAAGTTTTTTTTCCACAGGAGTACCCCTTTAAATGGACAACTGAAACTACCAATAAAACATAAATGATGCATAAAATATTGGCATGCATATTTATGTGTGCCCATAAGTAAGTTTACATAGTCACCACCTACATATAAAGTACCCATGTTCCTGTTTATTCAAGAAGATTGGAATATCAAAGTAAGTATCGAAAACTCCAGCAAAGCCTGCAGTATTGTTTGTAGATCGATACACAAAACATCACACAAGGCACATTCAGATTCAGAGAGTACAGAGAGGTGCCTGCAGTCCAAGAGATACAATGTGCTGCTAAGAACTGTAGTTTCCTACTGGTCGGTAGCAAGATCGTCCATTCAGATATATGTAGAGGGCAGCACACACAGGAGAACAGGTCTAAATACACCTAAAGGAAGAACATGCTTTATTTTGGTATGGGGGTCTGTATTGTACTAATCATGTGGGTACTGTGGTATTTGTAAAAACTAAAGATTGTGGGATGACCCCTCTTACTAAAAGCTCTACAGATCAGTCAATGGTAAGGAGTTGCTCTTTATATTAGTACAGCAGATACCTACTATGAACTAAACAGAATATTGGGGATCAATTTATAAAGAGTAAAGTTTAAGCTGGTCTTAATAAAAAGATGTGCTAGAAAAAGATGTCACACACTGAAATATATGCCAGCTGGAATGGGCTATAGTTAGTTTTCTGGGCGCAGAATGACCCACCCTATCATGACAAGCTGGAGATGGCAGAGTACAGTACATGGAGTGAAACGGTGGAATGCGTCCTATGCAGAGTACAGTATATGGAATAGAGGGGTGGCATGCGGGCTGTGCAGAGTACAGTCATGTAATGGAGTGGTGGAATGCGTGCTGTGCAGAGTACAGTCATGTAATGGAGTAGTGTCATGCGTGCTGTGCAGAGTACAGTCATGTAATGGAGGGGTGGAATGCGTCCTATGCAGAGTACAGTATATGGAATAGAGGGGTGGAATGCGTGCAGTGCAGAGTACAGTACATTTAATGGAGTGGTGGCACACGTGCTGTTCAGAGAAAAGTACATGTATTGGATGGGGTGGAATGCGTGCTGTGCAGAGTACAGTACATTTAATGGAGTGGTGGCACACGTGCTGTTCAGAGAAAAGTACATGTATTGGATGGGGTGGAATGCGTGCTGTGCAGAGTACAGTACATGGACTGGAGTGGTGGCACACACGCTGTGCAGAGTACAGTATATGGAATGGAGTGGTGGCATGCATGCTGTGCAGGGTACAGTACATGGAAGAGAGGTGTGGCATGCGTGCTGTGCAGAGTATTGTACATGGAATGGAGTGGTGGCATGCGTGCTGTGCATAGTATTGTACATGGAATGGAGTGGTGGCATGCATGCTGTGCAGGGTACAGTACATGGAAGAGAGGTGTGGCATGCATGCTGTGTAGAGTATTGTACATGGAATGGAGGGGTGGCATACATGCTGTGCAGAGTACCGTACATGGAATGGAGAGGTGGCACACGCGCTGTGCAGAGTACAGTACATGGAATGGAGAGGTGGCACACGTGCTGTGCAGAGTACAGTATATGGAATGGAGAGGTGACATGCGTCCTGTGCAGAGTACAGTACATGGAATGGAGGGGTGGCATGTGTGCTGTGCAGAGTATAGTAAATGTTATGGAAGGGTGGCATGCGTGCTGCGCAGAGTATAGTACATGGAATGGAGTGGTGGCATGCGTGTTGTGCAGAGTATTGTACATGGAATGGAGTGGTGGCATGCATGCTGTGCAGGGTACAGTACATGGAAGAGAGGTGTGGCATGCATGCTGTGTAGAGTATTGTACATGGAATGGAGGGGTGGCATACATGCTGTGCAGAGTACCGTACATGGAATGGAGAGGTGGCACACGCGCTGTGCAGAGTACAGTACATGGAATGGAGAGGTGGCACACATGCTGTGCAGAGTACAGTATATGGAATGGAGAGGTGACATGCGTCCTGTGCAGAGTACAGTACATGGAATGGAGGGGTGGCATGTGTGCTGTGCAGAGTATAGTAAATGTTATGGAAGGGTGGCATGCGTGCTGCGCAGAGTATAGTACATGGAATGGAGGGGTGGCACGCATGCTGTGCAGAGTACAGCACATGGAATGGAGGGGTGACATGCATGCTGTGCAGAATAAAGTACATAGAATGGGGTGGTGGCACACGTGCTATGCAGAGTACAGTATATGGAATGGAGAGGTGGCATGCGTGCTGTGCAGAGTACAGTACATGGAATGGAGTGGTTGCATGCATGCTGTGCAGGGTTCAGTACTTGGAATGGACGGGTGGCACACGCGCTGTACAGAGTACAGTACATGTAATGAAGTGGTGGCACACGTGCTGTGCAGAGTACAGTATATGGAATGGAGGGGTGGTATGCGAGCTGGGCAGAGTACAGTATATGGAATAGAGGGGTGTCAAGCATGCTGTGTAGAGTACAGTACATGTAATGGATGGGGTGGAATGCGTGCTGTGCAGAGTACAGTACATGTAATGGTATGGTGGCACACATGCTGTGCAGAGAAAAGTACATGTACTGGAGGGGTGGAATGCGTGATGTGCAGAGTACAGTATATAGAATGGAGGGGTGGCATGCGTGATGTGCAGAGTACAGTATATAGAATGGAGGGGTGGCATGCGTGCTGTGCAGAGTACAGTACATGGAATGGAGGGGTGGCACACGCGCTGTGCAGAGTACAGTACATGAAATGGAGTGGTGGCATGCGTGCTGTGCAGAGTACAGTACATGAAATGGAGTGGTGGCATGCGTGCTGTGCAGAGTACAGTACATGAAATGGAGTGGTGGCATGCATGCTGTGCAGGGTACAGTACATGGAATGGAGGGTGGCATGCGTGCTGTGCCGAGTACAGTACATGGAATGGAGGGGTGGTATGCAGGCTGTGCAGAGTAGAGTACATAGAATGGAAGGGTGGCACACGTGCTGTGCAGGGAACAGTATATGGAATGGAGGGGTGGCACATGCGCTGTGCAGAGTACAGTACATGGAATGGAGGGGTGGCACACACGCTGTGCAGAGTACAGTACATGGAATGGAGGGGTGGCACACTTGCTGTGCAGGGTACAGTACATGGAATGGAGTGGTGGCATGCATGCTGTGCAGAGTACTGTACATGGAATGGAGAAGTGGCACACGCGCTGTGCGGAGTACAGTACATGGAATTGGGTGGTGGCACGTGTGGTGTGCAGAATACAGTACATGGAATGGGGTGGTGGCACACGTGCTGTGCAGAGTACAGTATATGGAATGGAGAGGTGGCATGCGTCCTGTGCAGAGTACAGTACATGGAATGGAAGGGTGGCATGTGTGCTGTGCAGAGTACAGTACATGGAATGGAAGGGTGGCATGCGTGCTGTGCAGAGTACAGTACATGGAATGGAGGGGGGGCCTGCATGCTGTGCAGAATAAAGTACATAGAATTGGGTGGTGGCACAAGTTCTATGCAGAGTACAGTATATGGAATGGAGAGGTGTCATGTGTGCTGTGCAGAGTACAGTGCATGGAATGGAGTGGTGGCATGGGTGCTGTGTACAGTACATGGAATGGAGTGATGGCATGCATGCTGTGCAGGGTTCAGTACATGGAATGGACGGGTGGCACACGCACTGTACATAGAACAGTACATGTAATGAAGTGATGGCACACTTGCTGTGCAGGGTACAGTACATGTAATGGAGGGGTGAGATGCATGCTGTGCAGAGAACATTACATGGAATGGAGGGGTGGCATGCAGGCTGTGCAGAGTACAGTACATAGAATGGAAGGGTGGCACACGTGCTGTGCAGGGTACAGTATATGGAATGGAGGGGTGGCACACGCGCTGTGCAGAGTATAGTACATGGAATGGAGGGGTGGCATGTGTGCTGTGCAGAGTACAGTACATGTAATGAAGGGGTGGAATGCGTCCTATGCAGAGTACAGTATATGGAATAGAGGGGTGGAATGCGTGCTGTGCAGAGTACAGTACATTTAATGGAGTGGTGGCACACATGCTGTTCAGAGAAAAGTACATGTATTGGATGGGGTGGAATGCGTGCTGTGCAGAGTACAGTACAAGGAATGGAGTGGTGGCACACACGCTGTGCAGAGTCCAGTATATGGAATGGAGGGGTGGCATGCGTGCTGTGCAGAGTATTGTACATGGAATGGGGGGGTGGCATACATGCTGTGCAGAGTACCGTACATGGAATGGAGAGGTGGCACACGCGCTGTGCAGAGTACAGTACATGGAATGGAGAGGTGGCACACGTGCTGTGCAGAGTACAGTATATGGAATGGAAGGGTGGCATGTGTGCTGTGCAGAGTATAGTACATGTTATGGAAGGGTGGCATGCGTGCTGCGCAGAGTACAGTACATGGAATGGAGGGGTGGCATGCATGCTGTGCAGAGTACAGCACATGGAATGGAGGGGTGGCATGCATGCTGTGCAGAATAAAGTACATAGAATGGGGTGGTGGCACAGGTGCTATGCAGAGTACAGTATATGGAATGGAGTGGTTGCATGCGTGCTGTGCAGAGTACAGTACATGGAATGGACGGGTGGCACACGCGCTGTACAGAGTACAGTACATGTAATGAAGTGGTGGCACACGTGCTGTGCAGAATACAGTATATGGAATGGAGGGGTGGTATGCGAGCTGGGCAGAGTACAGTATATGGAATAGAGGGGTGTCAAGCATGCTGTGTAGAGTACAGTACATGTAATGGATGGGGTGGAATGCGTGCTGTGCAGAGTACAGTACATGTAATGGTATGGTGGCACACGTGCTGTGCAGAGAAAAGTACATGTACTGGAGGGGTGGAATGCGTGATGTGCAGAGTACAGTATATAGAATGGAAGGGTGGCATGCGTGCTGTGCAGAGAACAGTACATGGAATGGAGGGGCGGCACACGCGCTATGCAGAGTACAGTATATGGAATAGAGGGGTGGCAAGCATGCTTTGTAGAGTACAGTACATGTAATGGATGGGGTGGAATGCGTGCTGTGCAGAGTACAGTACATGTAATGGTATAGTGGCACACGTGCTGTGCAGAGAAAGTACATGTACTGGAGGGGTGGAATGCGTGATGTGCAGAGTACAGTATATAGAATGGAGGGGTGGCATGCGTGCTCTGCAGAGTACAGTACATGGAATGAAGGGGTGGCATGCGTGCTGAGCAGAGTACTGTACATGGAATGGAGTGGTGGCACATGTGCTGTGCAGAGTACAGTTAATGGAATGGAGGGGTCGCATGCGTGCTGTGCAGAGTACAGTACATGATGTGGAGTGGTGGCATGCATGCTGTGATGAGTACAGTACATGGAATGGAGTGGTGGCACACTTGCTGTGCAGGGTACAGTACATGGAATGGAGGGTGGCATGCTTGCTGTGCAGAGTACAATACATGGAATGGAGGGGTGGCATGCATGCTGTGCAGAGTACAGTACATGGAATGGAGGGTGGCACACGCGCTGTGCAGAGTACAGTACATGATATGGAGTGGTGGCATGCATGCTGTGCAGGGTACAGTACATGGAATGGAGTGGTGGCACACTTGCTGTGCAGGGTACAGTACATGGAATGGAGGGTGGCATGCGTGCTGTGCCGAGTACAGTACATGGAATGGAGGGGTGGCATGCAGGCTGTGCAGAGTAGAGTACATAGAATGGAAGGGTGGCACACGTGCTGTGCAGGGTACAGTATATGGAATGGAGGGGTGGCACACGCGCTGTGCAGAGTACAGTACATGGAATGGAGGGGTGGCACACTTGCTGTGCAGGGTACAGTACATGGAATGGAGGGGTGACATGTGTGCTGTGCAGGGTACAGTACATGGAATGGAGGGGTGGCATGCGTGCTGTGCAGAGTACTGTACATGGAATGGAGGGGTGGCATGCATGCTGTGCAGAGTACTGTACATGGAATGGAGAGGTGGCACATGCGCTGTGCGGAGTACAGTACATGGAATAGAGTGGTGGCACGTGTGGTGTGCAGAATACAGTACATTGAATGGGGTGGTGGCACACGTGCTGTGCAGAGTACAGTATATGAAATAGAGAGGTGGCATGTGTCCTGTGCAGAGTACAGTACATGGAATGGAAGGGTGGCATGCATGCTGTGCAGAGTATAGTACATGGAATGGAGGGGTGGCATGCATGCTGTGCAGAGTATAGTATATGGAATGGAGTGGTGGCATGTGTGCTGTGCAGAATAAAGTACATAGAAGGGGGTGGCACACGTGCTATGCAGAGTACAGTATATAGAATGGAGAGGTGTCATGTGTGCTGTGCAGAGTACAGTACATGGAATCGAAGGGTGGCATGTGTTCTGTGCAGAGTACAGTGCATGGAATGGAGGGGTGGCATTTATGCTGTGCAGAGTATAGTACATGGAATGGAGGGGTGGCATTTATGCTGTGCAGAGTACAGTGCATGGAATGGAGTAGTGGCATGCGTGCTGTGTACAGTACATGGAATGGAGTGGTGGCATGCGTGCTGTGCAGGGTTCAGTACTTGGAATGGATGGGTGGCACACGCGCTGTACAGAGTACAGTACATGTAATGAAGTGGTGGCACACGTGCTGTGCAGAGTACAGTATATGGAATGGAGGGGTGGTATGCGAGCTGGGCAGAGTACAGTACATGGAATAGAGGCATGTCAAGCATGCTGAGCAGAGTACAGTACATGTAATGGTATGGTGGCACACGTGCTGTGCAGAGAAAAGTACATGTATTAAAGGGGTGGAATGCGTGCTGTGCAGAGTACAGTACATGGAATGAAGGGGTGGCATGCGTGCTGTGCAGAGAACAGTACATGGAATGGAGGGGTGGCATGCGTGCTGTGCAGGGTACAGTACAAGGAATGGAGTGGTGGCACACTTGCTGTGCAGGTTACAGTACAAGGAATGGAGGGGTGAGATGCATGCTGTGCAGAGAACATTACATGGAATGGAGGGGTGGCATGCAGGTTGTGCAGAATAGAGTACATAGAATGGAAGGGTGGCACACGTGCTGTGCAGGGTACAGTACATGGAATGGAGGGGTGGCACACGCGCTGTGCAGAGTACAGTACATGGAATGGAGGGGTGGCATGCGTGCTGTGCAGAGTACTGTACATGGAATGGAGGGGTGGCATGCATGCTGTGCAGAGTACTGTACATGGAATGGAGAGGTGGCACACTTGCTGTGGAGAGTACAGTACATGGAATGGAGTGGTGGAACGCATGGTGTGCGGAATACAGTACATGGAATGGGGTGGTGGCACACGTGCTGTGCAGAGTACAGTATATGGAATGGAGAGGTGGCATGCGTGCTGTGCAGAGTACAGTACATGGAATGGAAGGGTGGCATGTGTGCTGTGCAGAGTATAGTACATGGAATGGAAGGGTGGCATGTGTGCTGTGCAGAGTACAGTACATGGAATGGAAGGGTGGCATGCATGCTGTGCAGAGTACAGTACATGGAATGGAGGGGTGTCATGCATGCTGTGCACAGTACAGTACATGGAATGGACGGGTGGCACACGTGCTGTACAGAGTACAGTACATGTAATGAAGTGGTGGCATGTGTGCTGGGCAGAGTACAGTACATGGAATGGAGGGGTGGCACACGAGCTATGCAGAGTACATTATATGTAATAGAGGGGTGGCATACGTGCTGTGCAGAGTACAGTACATGGAATGGAGGGGTGGCATGCATGCTGTGCACAGTACAGTACATGGAATGGAGTGGTGGCATGCGTGCTGTGCACAGTACAGTACATGGAATGGAGGGGTGGCATGCATGCTGTGCAGAGTACAGTACATGGAATGGAGTGGTGGCATGAGTGCTGTTCACAGTACAGTTCATGGAATGGATGGGTGGCATGCGTCCTGTGCAGAGTACAGTACATGGAATGGAAGGGTGGCACATGCGCTGAGCAGAGTACAGTACATGGAATGGAGTGTGGCTTGCGTGCTGTGCAGAGTACAGTACATGGAATGGAGGGGTGGCATGCATGCTGTGCAGAGTACAGTACATGGAATGGAGGGGTGGCACACGAGCTATGCAGAGTACATTATATGTAATAGAGGGGTGGCATACGTGCTGTGCAGAGTACAGTACATGGAATGGAGGGGTGGCATGCATGCTGTGCACAGTACAGTACATGGAATGGAGTGGTGGCATGCGTGCTGTGCACAGTACAGTACATGGAATGGAGGGGTGGCATGCATGCTGTGCAGAGTACAGTACATGGAATGGAGTGGTGGCATGAGTGCTGTTCACAGTACAGTTCATGGAATGGATGGGTGGCATGCGTCCTGTGCAGAGTACAGTACATGGAATGGAAGGGTGGCACATGCGCTGAGCAGAGTACAGTACATGGAATGGAGTGTGGCTTGCGTGCTGTGCAGAGTACAGTACATGGAATGGAGGGGTGGCATGCATGCTGTGCAGAGTACAGTACATGGAATGGAGTGGTGGCATGCGTGCTGCACAGAGTACAGAATATGAAATGGAGTGGTGGCATGCAGGCTGTGCAGAGTACAGTACATGGAATGGAGGGATGACATGCGTGCTGTGCAGAGTACAGTATATGGAATGGAGGGGTGGCATGCATGCTGTGCAGAGTACAGTTAATGGAATGGAGTGGTGGAATGCGTGTTGTGCAGAGTACAGTACATGGAATGGAGTGGTGGCATGCGTGCTGTGCAGAGTACAGTTAATGGAATGGAGTGGTGGCATGCGTGCTGTGCAGAGTACAGTACATGGAATGGAGTGGCGGCATGCGTGCTGTGCAGAGTACAGCACATGGAATGGAGGGGTGGCATGCGTGCTGTGCAGAGTACAGTACATGGAATGGAGTGGTGGCATGCGTGCTGTGGAGAGTACAGTACATGGAATGGAGTGGTGGCATGCGTGCTGTGCAGAGTACAGTACATGGAATGGAGGGGTGGCATGCATGCTGTGCAGAGTACAGTACATGGAATGGAAGGGTGGCATGTGTGCTGTGCAGAGTATAGTACATGGAATGGAGGAGTGTAATGCATGCTGTGCCGAGTACAGTAGATGGAATGGAGGGGTGGCATGCATGCTGTGCAGAGTACAGTACATGGAATGGAGGGGTGGCATGCATGCTGTGCAGAGTACAGTACGTGGAATGGGGGGGTGGCATGCGTGCTGTGCAGAGTACAGTACATGGAATGGAGGGGTGGAATGCGTGTTGTGCAGAGTACAGTACATGGAATTGAGGGGTGGCATGCATGCTATGCAGAGTACAGTACATGGAATGGAGGGGTGGAATGCGTGTTGTGCAGAGTACTGTACATGGAATGGAGTGGTGGCACATGTGCTGTGCAGAGTACAGTTAATGGAATGGAGTGGTGGAATGCGTGCTGTGCTGAGTACAGTACATGGAATGGAGGGGTGGCATGCATGCTATGCAGAGTATAGTACATGGAATGGAGGGGTGGCATGCGTGCTGTGCAGAGTACAGTACATGGAATGGAAGGGTGGCATGCGTGCTGTGCAGAGTACAGTACATGGAATGGAGGGGTGGCATGCGTGCTGTGCAGAGTACAGTACATGGAATGGAAGGGTGGCATGTGTGCTGTGCAGAGTACAGTACATGGAGTGGAGGGGTGGCATGCGTGCTGTGCAGAGTACAGTACATGGAATGGAAGGGTGGCATGCGTGCTGTGCAGAGTATAGTACATGGAATGGAGGGGTGGCATCCATGCTGTGCAGAGTACAGTACATGGAATGGAAGGGTGGCATGTGTGCTGTGCAGAGTATAGTACATGGAATGGATGGGTGGCATGCGTCCTGTGCAGAGTACAGTACATGGAATGGAAGGGTGGCACATGCGCTGAGCAGAGTACAGTACATGGAATGGAGTGTGGCTTGCGTGCTGTGCAGAGTACAGTACATGGAATGGAGGGGTGGCATGCATGCTGTGCAGAGTATAGTACATGGAATGGAGTGGTGGCATGCGTGCTGCACAGAGTACAGAATATGAAATGGAGTGGTGGCATGCAGGCTGTGCAGAGTACAGTACATGGAATGGAGGGATGACATGCGTGCTGTGCAGAGTACAGTATATGGAATGGAGGGGTGGCATGCATGCTGTGCAGAGTACAGTTAATGGAATGGAGTGGTGGAATGCGTGTTGTGCAGAGTACAGTACATGGAATGGAGTGGTGGCATGCGTGCTGTGCAGAGTACAGTTAATGGAATGGAGTGGTGGCATGCGTGCTGTGCAGAGTACAGTACATGGAATGGAGTGGTGGCATGCGTGCTGTGCAGAGTACAGCACATGGAATGGAGGGGTGGCATGCGTGCTGTGCAGAGTACAGTACATGAAATGGAGTGGTGGCATGCGTGCTGTGGAGAGTACAGTACATGGAATGGAGTGGTGGCATGCGTGCTGTGCAGAGTACAGTACATGGAATGGAGGGGTGGCATGCATGCTGTGCAGAGTACAGTACATGGAATGGAAGGGTGGCATGTGTGCTGTGCAGAGTATAGTACATGGAATGGAGGAGTGGAATGCATGCTGTGCCGAGTACAGTAGATGGAATGGAGGGGTGGCATGCATGCTGTGCAGAGTACAGTACATGGAATGGAGGGGTGGCATGCATGCTGTGCAGAGTACAGTACGTGGAATGGAGGGGTGGCATGCGTGCTGTGCAGAGTACAGTACATGGAATGGAGGGGTGGAATGCGTGTTGTGCAGAGTACAGTACATGGAATTGAGGGGTGGCATGCATGCTATGCAAAGTACAGTACATGGAATGGAGGGGTGGAATGCGTGTTGTGCAGAGTACTGTACATGGAATGGAGTGGTGGCACATGTGCTGTGCAGAGTACAGTTAATGGAATGGAGTGGTGGAATGCGTGCTGTGCTGAGTACAGTACATGGAATGGAGGGGTGGCATGCATGCTATGCAGAGTATAGTACATGGAATGGAGGGGTGGCATGCGTGCTGTGCAGAGTACAGTACATGGAATGGAAGGGTGGCATGCGTGCTGTGCAGAGTACAGTACATGGAATGGAGGGGTGGCATGCGTGCTGTGCAGAGTACAGTACATGGAATGGAAGGGTGGCATGTGTGCTGTGCAGAGTACAGTACATGGAATGGAGGGGTGGCATGCGTGCTGTGCAGAGTACAGTACATGGAATGGAAGGGTGGCATGCGTGCTGTGCAGAGTATAGTACATGGAATGGAGGGGTGGCATCCATGCTGTGCAGAGTACAGTACATGGAATGGAAGGGTGGCATGTGTGCTGTGCAGAGTATAGTACATGGAATGGAGGGGTGGCATGTGTGCTGTGCAGAGTATAGTACATGGAATGGAGGGTCGGAATGCATGCCATGCAGAGTACAGTACATGGAATGGAGGGATGGCATGCATGCTGTCCAGAGTACAGTACATGGAATGGATTGGTGGCATGCGTGCTGTGCAGAGTACAGTACATGGAATGGAGGGGTGGCATGCATGCTGTGCAGAGTACTGTACATGGAATGGAGGGGTGGAATGCGTGTTTTGCAGAGTACTGTACATGGAATGGAGGGGTGGAATGCGTGTTGTGCAGAGTACAGTACATGGAATGGAGTTTTGGCACATGTGCTGTGCAGAGTACAGTTATTGGAATGGAGTGGTGGCATGCGTGCTGTGCTGAGTACAGTACATGGAATGGAGGGGTGGCATGCGTGCTGTGCAGAGTATAGTACACTGAATGGAGGGGTGGCATGCGTATTGTGCAGAGTATAGTACACTGAATGGAGGGGTGGCATGCGTGCTGTGCAGAGTACAGTACATGGAATGGAAGTGTGGCATGCGTGCTGTGCAGAGTACAGTACATGGAATGGAAGGGTGGCATGTGTGCTGTGCAGAGTACAGTACATGGAATGGAGGGGTGGCATGCGTGCTGTGCAGAGTACAGTACATGGAATGGAAAGGTGGCATGCGTGCTGTGCAGAGTACAGTACATGGAATGGAGTGGTGGCATGCGTGCTGTGCAGAGTACAGTACATGGAATGGAAGGGTGGAATGCGTGTTGTGCAGAGTACTGTACATGGAATGGAGTGGTGGCACATGTGCTGTGCAGAGTACAGTTAATGGAATGGAGTGGTGGCATGCGTGCTGTGCTGAGTACAGTACATGGAATGGAGGGGTGGCATGCGTGCTGTGCAGAGTATAGTACATGGAATGGAGGGGTGGCATGCGTGCTGTGCAGAGTACAGTACATGGAATGGAAGTGTGGCATACGTGCTGTGCAGAGTACAGTACATGGAATGTAGTGGTGGCACATGTGCTGTGTAGAGTACAGTTAATGGAATGGAGTGGTGGCACATGTGCTGTGCAGAGTACATTACATGGAATGGAGGGGTGGCATGCGTGCTGTGCAGAGTACAGTACATGGAATGGAGTGGTGGCATGCGTGCTGTGCAGAGTACAGTACATGGAATGGAAGGGTGGAATGCGTGTTGTGCAGAGTACTGTACATGGAATGGAGTGGTGGCATGCATGCTGTGCAGAGTACAGTACATGGAATGGAAGGGTGGAATGCGTGTTGTGCAGAGTACAGTACATAGAATGGAGTGGTGGCACATGTGCTGTGCAGAGTACAGTTAATGGAATGGAGTGGTGGCATGCGTGCTGTGCTGAGTATAGTACATGGAATGGAGGGGTGGCATGCGTGCTGTGCAGGGTACAGTACATGGAATGGAGGGGTGGCATGCGTGCTGTGCAGAGTACAGTACATGGAATAGAAGGGTGGCATGCGTGCTGTGCAGAGTACAGTACATGGAATGGAGGGGTGGCATGCGTGCTGTGCAGAGTACAGTACATGGAATGGAAGTGTGGCACACGCGCTGTGCAGAGTACAGTACATGGAATGGAGGGGTGGCATGCGTGCTGTGCAGAGTATAGTACATGGAATGGAAGGGTGGCATGCGTGTTGAGCAGAGTACTGTACATGGAATGGAGGGGTGGCATGTGTGCTGTGCAGAGTACTGTACATGGAATGGAGGGATGGCATCCGTGCTGTGCAGAGTATAGTACATGGAATGGAGGGGTGGCATGCGTGCTGTGCAGAGTATAGTACATGGAATGGAGGGTTGGCATGCGTGCTGTGCAGAGTACAGTACATGGAATGGAAGGGTGGCATGCGTGCTGTGCAGAGTATAGTACATGGAATGGAGTGGTGGCATGCGTGTTGTGCAGAGTACTGTACATGGAATGGAAGGGTGGAATGCGTGTTGTGCAGAGTACAGTACATGGAATGGAGTGGTGGCATGCGTGCTGTGCAGAGTACAGTACATGGAATGGAAGGGTGGAATGCGTGTTGTGCAGAGTACTGTACATGGAATTGAGGGGTGGCATGCATGCTATGCAAAGTACAGTACATGGAATGGAGGGGTGGAATGCGTGTTGTGCAGAGTACTGTACATGGAATGGAGTGGTGGCACATGTGCTGTGCAGAGTACAGTTAATGGAATGGAGTGGTGGAATGCGTGCTGTGCTGAGTACAGTACATGGAATGGAGGGGTGGCATGCATGCTATGCAGAGTATAGTACATGGAATGGAGGGGTGGCATGCGTGCTGTGCAGAGTACAGTACATGGAATGGAAGGGTGGCATGCGTGCTGTGCAGAGTACAGTACATGGAATGGAGGGGTGGCATGCGTGCTGTGCAGAGTACAGTACATGGAATGGAAGGGTGGCATGTGTGCTGTGCAGAGTACAGTACATGGAATGGAGGGGTGGCATGCGTGCTGTGCAGAGTACAGTACATGGAATGGAAGGGTGGCATGCGTGCTGTGCAGAGTATAGTACATGGAATGGAGGGGTGGCATCCATGCTGTGCAGAGTACAGTACATGGAATGGAAGGGTGGCATGTGTGCTGTGCAGAGTATAGTACATGGAATGGAGGGGTGGCATGTGTGCTGTGCAGAGTATAGTACATGGAATGGAGGGTCGGAATGCATGCCATGCAGAGTACAGTACATGGAATGGAGGGATGGCATGCATGCTGTCCAGAGTACAGTACATGGAATGGATTGGTGGCATGCGTGCTGTGCAGAGTACAGTACATGGAATGGAGGGGTGGCATGCATGCTGTGCAGAGTACTGTACATGGAATGGAGGGGTGGAATGCGTGTTTTGCAGAGTACTGTACATGGAATGGAGGGGTGGAATGCGTGTTGTGCAGAGTACAGTACATGGAATGGAGTTTTGGCACATGTGCTGTGCAGAGTACAGTTATTGGAATGGAGTGGTGGCATGCGTGCTGTGCTGAGTACAGTACATGGAATGGAGGGGTGGCATGCGTGCTGTGCAGAGTATAGTACACTGAATGGAGGGGTGGCATGCGTATTGTGCAGAGTATAGTACACTGAATGGAGGGGTGGCATGCGTGCTGTGCAGAGTACAGTACATGGAATGGAAGTGTGGCATGCGTGCTGTGCAGAGTACAGTACATGGAATGGAAGGGTGGCATGTGTGCTGTGCAGAGTACAGTACATGGAATGGAGGGGTGGCATGCGTGCTGTGCAGAGTACAGTACATGGAATGGAAAGGTGGCATGCGTGCTGTGCAGAGTACAGTACATGGAATGGAGTGGTGGCATGCGTGCTGTGCAGAGTACAGTACATGGAATGGAAGGGTGGAATGCGTGTTGTGCAGAGTACTGTACATGGAATGGAGTGGTGGCACATGTGCTGTGCAGAGTACAGTTAATGGAATGGAGTGGTGGCATGCGTGCTGTGCTGAGTACAGTACATGGAATGGAGGGGTGGCATGCGTGCTGTGCAGAGTATAGTACATGGAATGGAGGGGTGGCATGCGTGCTGTGCAGAGTACAGTACATGGAATGGAAGTGTGGCATACGTGCTGTGCAGAGTACAGTACATGGAATGTAGTGGTGGCACATGTGCTGTGTAGAGTACAGTTAATGGAATGGAGTGGTGGCACATGTGCTGTGCAGAGTACATTACATGGAATGGAGGGGTGGCATGCGTGCTGTGCAGAGTACAGTACATGGAATGGAGTGGTGGCATGCGTGCTGTGCAGAGTACAGTACATGGAATGGAAGGGTGGAATGCGTGTTGTGCAGAGTACTGTACATGGAATGGAGTGGTGGCATGCATGCTGTGCAGAGTACAGTACATGGAATGGAAGGGTGGAATGCGTGTTGTGCAGAGTACAGTACATAGAATGGAGTGGTGGCACATGTGCTGTGCAGAGTACAGTTAATGGAATGGAGTGGTGGCATGCGTGCTGTGCTGAGTATAGTACATGGAATGGAGGGGTGGCATGCGTGCTGTGCAGGGTACAGTACATGGAATGGAGGGGTGGCATGCGTGCTGTGCAGAGTACAGTACATGGAATAGAAGGGTGGCATGCGTGCTGTGCAGAGTACAGTACATGGAATGGAGGGGTGGCATGCGTGCTGTGCAGAGTACAGTACATGGAATGGAAGTGTGGCACACGCGCTGTGCAGAGTACAGTACATGGAATGGAGGGGTGGCATGCGTGCTGTGCAGAGTATAGTACATGGAATGGAAGGGTGGCATGCGTGTTGAGCAGAGTACTGTACATGGAATGGAGGGGTGGCATGTGTGCTGTGCAGAGTACTGTACATGGAATGGAGGGATGGCATCCGTGCTGTGCAGAGTATAGTACATGGAATGGAGGGGTGGCATGCGTGCTGTGCAGAGTATAGTACATGGAATGGAGGGTTGGCATGCGTGCTGTGCAGAGTACAGTACATGGAATGGAAGGGTGGCATGCGTGCTGTGCAGAGTATAGTACATGGAATGGAAGGGTGGCATGCGTGTTGTGCAGAGTACTGTACATGGAATGGAAGGGTGGAATGCGTGTTGTGCAGAGTACAGTACATGGAATGGAGTGGTGGCATGCGTGCTGTGCAGAGTACAGTACATGGAATGGAAGGGTGGAATGCGTGTTGTGCAGAGTACTGTACATGGAATGGAGTGGTGGCATGCGTGCTGTGCAGAGTACAGTACATGGAATGGAAGGGTGGCATGCGTGCTGTGCAGAGTACAGTACATGGAATGGAGGGGTGGCACATGTGCTGTGCAGAGTACAGTTAATGGAATGGAGTGGTGGCATGCGTGCTGTGCTGAGTATAGTACATGGAATGGAGGGGTGGCATGCGTGCTGTGCAGAGTACAGTACATGGAATGGAGGGGTGGCATGCGTGCTGTGCAGAGTACAGTACATGGAATAGAAGGGTGGCATGCGTGCTGTGCAGAGTACAGTACATGGAATGGAGGGATGGCATGCGTGCTGTGCAGAGTACAGTACATGGAATGGAGGGGTGGCATGCGTGCTGTGCAGAGTATAGTACATGGAATGGAAGGGTGGCATGCGTGTTGAGCAGAGTACTGTACATGGAATGGAGGGGTGGCATCCGTGCTGTGCAGAGTATAGTACATGGAATGGAGGGGTGGCATGCGTGCTGTGCAGAGTATAGTACATGGAATGGAGGGTTGGCATGCGTGCTGTTCAGAGTACAGTACATGGAATGGAAGGGTGGCATGCGTGCTGTGCAGAGTATAGTACATGGAATGGAAGGGTGGCATGCGTGTTGTGCAGAGTACTGTACATGGAATGGAGGGGTGGCATGTGTGCTGTGCAGAGTACTGTACATGGAATGGAAGGGTGGCATGCGTGCTGTGCAGAGTACTGTACATGGAATGGAGGGGTGGCATGTGTGATATGCAGAGTACTGTACATGGAATGGAGGGGTGGCATGCGTGCTATGCAGAGTATAGTTCATGGAATGGAGGGGTGGCATGCATGCTGTGCAGAGTACTGTACATGGAATGGAGGGGTGGCATGCATGCTGTGCAGAGTACTGTACATGGAATGGAGGGGTGGCATGTGTGATATGCAGAGTACAGTACATTACTGGAGACCTCAGGGGGGCAACGGTCGGATCTGACATTTTTTTATGAACATAACCAGAATGAATTACAAATAATATAAGTTATATCTGCCTATTGCTCTGTTACTGATATGAACACATCAGCTGCATTCAGTGTGAACTGTAAACTTCATCACAGACACATCAAATTGTTTTACAGACAGTGGGAAAAAATCCCCTATATTTATGGATTGTCCAGGAATTTAAAGACAGTCGACAACCCTACCCACAATGCAGGTTACCCTACACCTCACTGTTCTTCCCAACCATACTTAGGTCACCTAAGAGTTCAATGGTAACGTAAGTTCAGTTCAGTAAAACCAAGACTAATAGGAACACAAAAATTCATCAGTATTACAGCCATGGGGAACTGGCTTTACTGCCTTTCCAAGTTAGAGTAAAGTGATACTGACCCTGCTGTGACTGTATGGTGGTTCAGATTTCACACTGCTGCTGTGTGCAGAATGAAGTCAATGAAAGCCAAGGAAATACTGACAAAGCCTGTCCTGTCAGGACACAATATCAGTGGTGTATTGACAAGCTATCACAGTCTCTCCCATCCACGGTGCCTCCAGCTGTTGCAAAACCACAATCCCCAGCTACTTTCCTCTAGCTTAGTGTTTCCCAACCAGGGTGCCTCCAGCTGTTGCAAAACTACAACTCCCAGACTGCCCGGACAGCCTTCGGCTGTCCGGGCATTCTGGGAGTTGTAGTTTTGCAACAGCTGGAGGCACCCTGGTTAGGAAACACTGTACTATGGGCTGCCATGGACAGTGCACGTAATAATGTATGCAAAGTTCTGCATAAATGCAGCTAATTCACTAAAGGATATTATTGGAATCCTCACACTCCTAAGGCCGCATGGAATTTGTGCGGAATGTCCGTATGGAAAACACATGCGGACATTCCACACATTTGCCCGATCCGGGGGAGCACTAGGACCATACGGAAATGCACCATCTCATAGACGCCAATGCATTTCCTTGCAGAATCTGCAAATAGAATAGACATGTCTATTCTTTCTGTGGATGCCGGAATCGGAATTTCGGCGGCAGAAACATCTGGCAGGGAAATTCGAACAGTGCAGAAGAATCCTATTGAATTTAAAGGAGTATTCCCCTGGAGAACATTTTTTTTAATTTTTTTTTTTTTTTTTTTTTTTTTGTAAAATCAACTGGTGCCAGAAAGTTAAACAGATTTGTAAATTACTTCTATTTAAAAATCTGAATCCTTCCAGTACTTATCAGTTGCTGTATACTCCACAGGAAGTTCTTTTCTTTTTGAATTTCTTTCTCTCTGACCACAGTGCTCTCCACTGACACCTCTGTCCATTTTTAGGAACTGTCCGGAGCAGGAAAGGTTTGCTATGGGGATTTGCTCCTAGTCTATACAGTTCCTGACATGGGCAGAGGTGTCAGCAGAGAGCACTGTGGTCAGACAGAAAGGAAATTCAAAAAAGAAAAGAACTTCTTGTGGAGCATACAGCAGCTGATAAGTACTGGAAGGATTAATATTTTTAAATAGAAATAGTTTGCAAATCTGTTTAAAGGGGTATTCCAGAAAAAAAAAAAAACTTTTTTCATATCAACTGGCTCCAGAAAGTTAAACAGATTTGTAAATTACTTCTATTAAAAAAATCTTAACCCTTCCAATAATTATCAGCTGCTGAAGTTGAGTTGTTCTTTTCTGTCGGGCAACAGTGCTCTCTGCTGACATCTCTGCTTGTCTCGGGAACTGCACAAAGTAGAAGAGGTTTGCTATGAGGATTTGCTTCTACTCTGGACAGTTCCCGAGACACGTGTCATCAGAGAGCACTTAGACAGAAAAGAACAACTCAACTTCAGCAGCTCATAAGTACTGAAAGGATTAAGATTTGTTTTAATAGAAGTAATTTCCAAATCTGTTTACCTTTCTGGAGGCAGTTGATATATAAAAAAAAAAAAAAAAATTCCTGGATAACCCCTTTAACTTTCTGGCACCAGTTGATTTAAAAAAAAAAAAAAAAAACAATGTTCTCTAGTGGAGTACCCCTTTAAAGGGTTACTCCGCTCCCCAGCACCCGTTACATTGAGTTCCTTAACGCTGTATGCGGGCTTCCGTGTTCATGCCCGCCCCCTCGTGACATCACGGCCTGCCCCCTCAATGAAAGTCTAGGTAAAGGGTGCGCAATGGCCGTCACTCCCCTCTCATAGACTTGCATTGAGGGGGCGGGACGTGACGTCACATGACGGGGTGTGACGTCACAAGGGGGCAGGCGTGAACGCGGAAGCCCGCACACAGCGCTCAGTAACTCGATGTTCCGGACGCTGGGGAGCGGAGTAACCCTTTAATGGGATCTCTGCTGCAGCAGAATGTCTGTGCAGAAGACTGTTCCCGATCGTCACACATCAGGGAATCGCTAGTTACGCAATTCTCCAACACTGTCACGACTAAACTGCCTGAAAAGGTGATGCTTTGCTATTGACACAGCAGATGCACATGTAAATGCGCCGTAAACCGTCCCGTGTTTGTATATTTCCCCCCCCCCCCCCCAACCCCCCTATGTTTGATGTTTGAATATAATCAGTGTAAAATGCACAGAAGTTCTTCAATCGCTTTTGTAATTCTGCATGGTTGAACATTCGAAATGAGTTTGTTCATCGCCCTGAGGCAACGATTCAGACTTGATTGGGGTAAAAGAAAAGAAAGGAAGAAGAAGAAGAAAAAAAGAAAAAAAAAAAGAAAATAAATAATAAAAACACCATCAACCTCTTTTTTGTGGAAGTTTTAATAGCCAAGGGAATAAAATAAAATGTGCCAGCAGATCACACACACACTGGAGACAGGAGGTGATCCTAATCAACAAGTTGTATGACCTTAGTACTGTCACAATGTCAGGTCAACTTGTGAAAGTGCAGGAGGAGGGGGGGGGAGAGAGACATCATCTAAATACAAATAAAAAGAAACAAGCAACAATCCTTCTAATAATTATCATCATCTGCTGCTTTTCTCTCTTCTGGCAAGAAACACTCCATCCATTTGCAGAAAGTGCCTGGGGAAACCTTACATCAAAACTAATCACAACGATTAAAATCAGCTTTTCTGTGCAAGGGGAGAGTAATAAGCAAGTTGGAGGCTGGAGCTTGACTGGGATTTTTTTTATTTATTTTTTTTCCTTTTTCCCCCTTTACACACAGAAAATAAAACCAGCAACAATACATGTGATATCCTATGTATGTATTTCTATACTGTACAGCCATATATATCTATAGATCTATATATATATGTGTGTATGATAGGGGCTAGGACTTGGGAGCCAGGCTAATTTCATTTCATCTTTTCTTCTGCAGATTGATTTAGACTGGAGGTAGAGGCATGAGCTAATTGTATCCTGATCCTTGCCTTGAGGGGTTTCAAAGCCCTGGAGCAACTATTCTCTGTATTTTGTTCTGTCTACCTTAGCCAAGCTATTGCATTTCTCTCTGGTGTAGCGAGCAGAGCAGATCGCTGAAAGAAATCAGGAGCAAGAGCCACAAAAAACAAAAAGGGGAGAAATCCAGGCGAGCAGGGGGAAGTTGGGCAGCGGCACACTTGGCTCTCTCCATGTTCCAGGTAAGGATCTGATGGTTCCAGCTCCTCTATTATGTGCTATGGAGGGGATGGCTGGGGACTTTAGGGCGCAACTTGCTTTTACGCATGTGCCAGGTTCCTGGTTAATCTTTTTTTTTTTTTTTTTTTTTTTCCCTTTCCCCCTTCCTTTCATCATCATCATCATCACTTCCTTGATGCACTCACTGGGAAATAAAGGGAGCGATCGGTGTCTGTGCTGGGGCTGTGAGGGGAGTCAGGGGAAGCGGCGCCCAGGGGGGCACTAAGTACAGGGGGCATGGAGTGAGTGCGGTTAGTGGCACTGCTTGCTCTGTGCACACTGTGCTGTGTGCCCGGCTGGAGTTACTCCACAAATATGTGGTAAACTCCGGCGACTTTCTTCTAGCTTAGTGTTTCCCAACCAGGGTGCCTCCAGCTGTTGCAAAACTACAACTCCCAGCATGGCCGGACAGCCTTCGGCTGTCCGGCCATGCTGGGATTTGTAGTTTTGCAACAGCTGGAGGCACCCTGGTTGGGAAACACTATCTAAGCTCTCGTGTCTTCTGCCTTCCTTTTGCTTTTTATCCACCTCTGTATGAAAGACGCCATTGTGCTGCTGCAGATTTGCCCTGGGGGGCATGGAGGGTGTTTTACTCTTACACGGCGAGGCTGAGGGCTGCAGTGCCCGTGCAGCACTTCGTGGGCGATGCCAGGATGTGCCCCGGCTGCCAGCCGTCCTCCTGGAAGGGGTTTCCTACGGGAATTATTACCTTTCACAGCAGACAAGACGACACCAAAGGGGCAGTGTGTTTATGAAAAAAGGATGTTGTAGTTACCGCCGGGAGACACTAGGGGGCGGTGGGCGCCTGGCTGCTGGGAGATTGATCAAAGTGATGGCTTTGCCCTGTCTGCTTGGCATCTGTGTGTATGAAGTGTGTGGGGAGTCAATGAATGGAGAATTCTGAATAACACATGTAGAGAGAGATTATATATATATATATATATATATATATATATATATATATATATATATATATATATATATATATTATACACACACAATGTAATAAAATGTTACCAGTATAGAGGATTGTATCAATGGGATAGGCACAAATACACTTGTTTTGCTGTTGCTCTCCTAGTATTTTTGAACCATGCAGTAGGTGCAAGATACAAATATTTTGTAATATTGTTTTCTTTCTTTTATTTAGTATTATGCAGATCACCCTGACTGGCAGTCCTCTTTTATTAAAGCAACCTGCTTGCCTCTAAACACCATTTTAACCCCTTCTGGTCAGTTTGCTCTTCTCATGACCAGACACATTTAAATTCAAATGGATTGGAAACTATAAAGTAACTTTTTATTCATTTATGAATCATTTTCGTAGTGTTTTTTTTTTTTTCTTTGGGGGGGGGGGGATGAGGAGGAAAACTTGAAAAAAAAATTAAAATACGTGTCTTTTTATTAATAGCAGATGTATTTATTTATGGTTAGTGTACCTATCATATCACAGAGAAAATAGTGCTTCTATATGTTACTCACTAGGTCGTGCAGATGCTTTACTTTTTTTTTTTTTTTTTTTTTTTTTTTTTTTTTATGTGTCTATCTACTGTATTTGGCTCAGAAATCCCTCGACTCTGCTGCTCACTCATTCTGACATCCACTGCTTAGGAAAGGAAGTGTTTAAAGGGGTACTCCGCCCCTAGACATCTTAACATGTCAGATTGCTGGGGACCCCCGGGATCTCTGCTGTGGCACCCTGCTATCATTACTGCACAGAGCGAGTTCGCTCTGTGCATAATGACGGGCGATACAGGGGACGGAGCAGCGTGACATCACGGCTCCGCCCCTCGTGACATCATAGCCCGCCCCCTTAATGAAAGTATGACAGTGGGCGTGGCGGCTGCCACGTCCCCTCCCATAGACTTGTATTGAGGGGCGGGCCGTGATGTCACGAGGGGCGGGGCCATGATGTCACCATGCTCGGCCCCTGTATTGCCCGTCATTAGCACAGTGCGAACTTGCTCTGTGCAGTAATGATAGTGTGGTGCCGCAGTGGAGATCCCGGGGGTCCCCAGCAGTTGGACCCCGGCGATCTGAAATCTTATCCCCTATCCTTTGAGTACCCCTTTAAGGCAAGTATAGAGCCTGCCCTCACTCACCATGCATTCACTTCCTCCCTGAGTCTGTTGCGCTAGGTCTCTTTATCTAATCATTTTAGGCTGCTCTGTAACCCGCTCCTCTGTTTTTAGACAAGAATCTGATAGACAGGAATGACAGGGGAGAGCACAGAGGAGAACTAGTCCCAACCTCACTTACTGGACTTTGTCCCAGCCTGTGCTATAGCTGGGATGAAGATGATGCTGAAGCTGGATAAGAATATGTTCTGGGTGGTATTGGGACTCCTAGTGGTCTTTTCTATAAGCCCTGATTTCTCTAAAAAGGAAGGAACATTTTTTTTTCTGATCTGTATTAGGAAGCTTAATGTTTTGCTAAGATGTACAACATATAAACAGTTTTTGATTCTGACAGTGCCCATTAAAATTGTCCCCTTTTTGTTTCAGTCCTTTCCATATAGCAGATATAGTACAATAAATGGAGACAGATTCCAGAAGCCATTTTTTTTTCTAAACATTTCTATATAATTTTTTTTTCATTTAGAGCTCCTTATTATTTTATATTTTACATATTGTTCCCCATAAAATCCAAAAACACCTTTTGGGAGATAAAGAAACATGGTCAGGCTGGGACTTCCGTCCGTAATACAGATGCAAAAAATGCCCAGGTAGTACGCTCGTGTGAAACCGGCATAACTGGGGCTCAAATATTAGTCCCAGATTCAGGGGGAATACATTTTTATTTTTAATGCTCTATGTAAAGCAGATCTGGGTCTGCTATGACCAAGCAGCTCCTTTAGCTACCCAGTACCTGGCATTCACATCGCCTTATGGCTCCTGTTGAACTGTATACACACTGTTCTTTGAGTGCTGTATATACAGTGATTGAGAAGGTTGTCCCAACCTTATCTCTTATCTGGAGTGTCTGGCTGCCAGCTCTCGGACAAGTCAATGGGCATTAAGCAAGTGGGTAAAATTCTACTGTTGGTCAACTTTTTCTCATTCGAAGGTTTAGTAAACAAAAATAAAGGAAGGGAAAAGGGAGTACAGAAAAAAAAGGGGGGGGGAAAGGGGTACACAACCACAAAAACAATAACAACAACAGTTCCATAAGGAGTTCACATAAAAAAATCCTCTGTTGCTAAAGAAAGAACAAAAAAAACTGCAATAAACTAAAGGAAATAAAACAGGCATATCAAATCAGATCTCCTGCAGTTAGACCAGAGATAAAGAAAAAAATGTAAGAAAAAGATAAATTGAAGTATGTATAAGAGAGAGAGAGAGAGAGAGATCGAGATCATAAGGGAAAGAGTGGGAGAGACACACAGCTTAGGAAGAATACAAGGCTCTATAGTAATCAGACTGGGAGAACTCCGTCCGCGGGCACCACAAGAGCCTGTGATGAACAGTTTGTTTATGAGAGTCTGGTAGGAGTTCCTCCATAGGATGAATATGAATAATCTCAGAGAACCAATCTGTAATTGAAGGAAGGCTAGTATTTTTCCCAAAAAATTCCACTTTTATCCAAATTCAGAGCACCATAAGCAGGGCTGTCATCAGGGCAGTACTCACGTACTGCCAATATAAAGGGGGCTGCTGCCAGGTCCTTTTTACCCCTGTGAGTACTGTCCTGGCTATAAGCAGAGACAGAGTGACCGTTAGTAAGGAAATCTATATGAATTCTGGCCTTGCTAAAAAAAAAAAAAAAAATATGGGGCATGTTTCATGCATTAAATATATTATGTCACTTTCTATGAGACAGTTTTAAAAAGTATAGAGCAGTGGGTATGGCTGAGAGGAGCCATAAACTGCTTCAAATGTATTAATGCATGTGCAATTGACACTGGTATAGAATAAAAAATCCTTCTAAGGCTGCATTCACACCTCGTTTTTTACATACGGGTGCCGAATCCGGCTGGGGAGGGGCAAACCGGGCGCTCCTGTACCTCAGCCTGTGACTCCATTTACTTTAATGAGCTGACCGGAGTCAAACGGTGACTCCGGTCGGCTCAGTTTTGACCTGTATGCGTTTTCCTGACCGGACCTAAAACCGTAGTATACTAGGGTTTTAGGTCCGGTCCAAAACTGGATACGGGTGGAAACTGAGCCGACCGGAGTCACCATTTGACTCCGGTCAGCTCATTAAAGTAAATGGAGTCACGGGCTGATCCGGCTGGGGGGGGGGGCAAAGCGGGCGCTCCCGTACCCCAGCCGGATCAGCCCGTGACTCCATTTACTTTAATGATCCGGATCCGGCACCCGTATGTACAAAACGAGGTGTGAATGCAGCCTAACACACTTTTTTATCAGCATTTTTGAACACATGTAAATCCCCATGAAGTGTTTTGGTGGTGTTTTTATAGTGCTTTTTAAGTTCTAAAGAAAAGCCTATTAGAATACTGCTAGAAAAAAAAACATATCTAGAGTATCCTGCATTTAAAAAACAAAAAATTTCACAAACTGAAAACATCAGAAAAAAATGCAAAATAACAAAAATATTGGGGGTTATTTACTTATGTGGTCCTGACAGTTTTTTTTTCTCTCTGGTTTTGCCCCCCAAATTGTGTCTTACACTTTGTGCGCCAGATTTTGCAACCAAAATACCTGACCAACTGATTTTACTCAGAAAACCTGAAAAGGGGGCGTGGTCTCTGGAAATGTCCACCACAGTTCTGAAAAAATCCCAACAAATTTATAAAATTGTGGGGTGCCAATTAGTTGTCACAGCAACCCGAGATCTCTACTAGGCCTTAGTGGGAATCCTATTGCACTGCATGTTAATCGTACTGTGCTGTATTGCCCCTCATATATAGCATTTTTTATTTTTATTTTTTTGGAATGTTGGCCCACAAATAGTTTTTTAGTCTCTTCTTTATATTACAATATATGGCAAAATAGAGGGTGCCAGGAAAAAAAAGTACAACTTTACAACTGAGGAGAAACAAAAATGTCATTGTTTGCTTTGTTTCTGCAGCTCCCATGCAGCTCTATGCATCTCCATGGCAGCAGACAACAACGAACCACCTATATGGGGGTTTTACACACAGCTTTTTTTTTTCTTTTTTGCAGTTTTTTAGTCAAAGCCTGAAGTAGATTTAACCCCTTAAGGACCGGGGGGTTTTCCGTTTTTGCATTTTAGTTTTTTGCTCCTTGCCTTTAAAAAATCATAACTCTTTCAAATTTACACCTAAAAATCCATATGATGGCCCAAAAATCTATGGTGAAGCGGGGGAAAAAATCATTGTGCGACAAAATTGAAAAAAAAACGCTGTTTTGTAACTTTTGGGGGCTTCCGTTTCTACGTAGTACATTTTTCGGTAAAAATGACACCTGATATGTATTCTGTAGGTCCATACAATTAAAATGATACCCTACTTATATAGGTTTGATTTTGTCGGACTTCTGGAAAAAATCATAACTACATGCAGGAAAATGAATACGTTTAAAATTGTCATCTTCTGACCCCTATAACCTTTTTATTTTTCCGTGTATGGGGCGGTAGGAGGGCTAATTTTTTGCGCCGTGATCTGAAGTTTTTAACGGTACCATTTTTGCATTGATAGGACTTATTGATCACTTTTTATTCATTTTTAAATGATATAAAAAGTGACCAAAAATGCACTATTTTGGACTTTGGAATTTTTTTGCGCGCACGCCATTGACCTAGTGGTTTAATTAATGATATATTTTTATAATTCGGACATTTCCACACGCGGTGATACCACATATGTTTATTTTTATTTTTATTTACACTGTGGTTTTTTTTTTATTGGAAAAGGGGGGTGATTCAAACTTTTAATAGGGTAGGAGTTAAATGATCTTTATTCACTTTTTTTTTTCACTTTTTTTTTGCAGTGTTATAGGTCCCATAGGGACCTATAACACTGCACACACTGATCTTCTATGTTGATCACTGGTTTCTCATAAGAAACCAGTGATCAACGATTCTGCCGCATGACTGCTCATGCCTGGATCTCAGGCACTGAGCAGTCATTCGGCGATCGGACAGCGAGGAGGCAGGAAGGGGCCCTCCCGCTGTCCTGTCAGCTGTTCGGGATGCCGCGATTAGCCGCAGCTATCCCGAACAGCTCGACTGAGCTAGTCGGGAACTTTCACTTTCACTTTTAGCCGCGCGGCTCAGCTCTGAGCGCGCGGCTAAAGGGTTAATAGCGTGCTGCGCCGCGATCGGCGCTGCGCGCTATTAGAGGCGGGTCCCAACTTCACTATGACACCGGGCCCGCCGTGATATGACGCGGGGTTACTGTGTAACCCCGCGTTATATCAGAAGAGCAGGACCAAGGACGTACCGGTACGTCCTTGGTCCTTAAGGGGTTAAAGGGGTACTCCGGTGGAAAACGTATTATTTTTTTTTTTATATATATATAAATCAACTGGTGCCAGAAAGTTAAAAAGATTTGTAAATTACTTCTATTAAAAAATCTTAATCCTTCCAGTACTTATTAGCTGATGAATACTACAGAGGAAATGATTTTCCTTTTGGAACACAGTGCTCTCTGCTGACATCTCTGTCCATTTTAAGAACTGTCCAGAGTAGGAGAAAATCCCCATAGCAAACATATGCTGCTCTGGTCAGTTCCTAAAATGGACAGAGATGTCAGCAGAGAGCACTGTGCTCGTGATGTCAGCAGAGAGTTCTGTGTTCCAAAAAGAAAAGAATTTCCTCTGTAGTATTCAGCAGCTAATAAGTAATGTAAGAATTAAGATTTTTTTAATAGAAGTCATTTAGAAATCGGTTTAACTTTCTGGCATCAGTTGATTTGAGAAAAGTTTTCCACCGGAGTACCCCTTTTAAAGAGAATGGGGAATATGAAGGGATTACCTAAAGTGTAACTGCCGTTTCAGAAAACATTTGAAATATTAAAAGTTTTGTTTATTGGAGACCCAATAAACAGAGTCCTCCCCGATCAAAACTTTAGAAATTCCGCTACGTCAAGTTTTCTGAAATGACAGTTACACTTTACATCCATACTTTATATTCCCCATTCCTTTTGAATTCCCTTTTGGCTTTAGTCCGAAAAACTGGAAAAAAAACCAAAGCTGTGTGTCTGGGAACCTTCTTCCCCTTAGGTCGGTTTTTACACTAACTCAACATGTAAACCTTATGGAATCCATATTATGACCACAAGTCCAGGTCCAATTGCAGGTCTGATGACCCAAACTGACTGCTGCCAGTCCTGGTCATGAGTGCGACAGTCAGGCCATAAATGCAAAAATGCTTGATTGATAGAGCTGTCCATGTATAGGGAGAGATCTATGAATCAAAGCTACCAGAGACCACCCCAATCGCTTGTGGTTCAGACAGCATGAAAGTTATGACAGTTTTCCTTTGCTACTTCAATGTTAATATGCAGCATCACTCAGTTTAGAGGCTGCCAAGTGAGAGAGGTGATATTTTAATAAATGCTATTTTGCAATTCTTTTATAATATGAAAGCTATCTAAAAGATAAACCATGTGCATTACTTTAAAGGAGTTGCTTGGATTTTTTTTTTTTTTTAAACTTGAGAGCTGGAACTGACATTACACATAGAGAAATAACTTTCCTTTCCTTAATGATAAATGATGTACATGACCTTATTACTGCAAGCCTGGCAGGGAACATAGGGCCAAATCAATACTGATCATGCTACACCGTGGCATTTGCCAAGGCACCCAGCAACAGAGCATGACATTAGACCCAGTAGTCCATTAAACTGGGTCTCCTCTCATAATGCATTCACTGGTTGTTAAGGTACATACCTCTCTTGGCTACTGTTCCTGTTGTATGCTTGTTTTTTTACGGAAGGAACTATACTTTTTAATAGCATCCTTTATTTTACCATAAAATGTAACATATGAACCAAAATAAAATATTTGCATTGTGAAATTGAAAACAATAGGCAGCAATGAAGATAAACAGCAAATGTGCATACAACTGTTGCCTTTATCAGTTTGAAGGCCAATGAACATGATCATAACACTGTCCTTTAAAGTGCCCATACACCTTCAATAGCTGTTGGCTAAACCTTCTTTTGGCTGACACTCTCCTGTTCACCCTATATACATAGTAACATCGTTCATAAGGTTGAAAAAAGACCAGAGTCCATCTAGTTCAACCTATAACCCTAATGAGTCCCTACTGAGTTGATCCAGGAGAAGGCAAAAAACCCTCATACTAGAGGTAAAAATTCCTTCTCGACTCAAAATATGGCAGTCAGAATAAATCTCTGGATCAACATTCTGTCCTGAAATATCTAGTATACATAACCATCAATGTTATTATTCTCCAAAAATGCATCCAGACTCCTTTTGAACTCTTTTACAGAGTTCACCATGACCACCTCCTCCGGGAGAGAATTCCACAGTCTCACTGCTCTTACAGTAAAGAATGCCTGTCTGTGTATTGGTGTAGAAACCTTCTTTCCTCTAAGCGTAGAGGATGCCCCCTTGTTATAGATACAGTCCTGGGTATAAATAGATCATGAGAGAGATCTCTGTACGGTCCCCTGATATATTTATACATAGTTATTAGGTCTCACCTAAGCCTTCTTTTTTCTAAACTAAATAACCCCAATTCTGATAATCTTTATGGGTACTGTAGTCCTCCCATTCCCCGTATTACCCTGGTTGCCGTCTTTGAACCCTCTCCAGCTCCACTATATCTTTCTTGTATACTGGTGCCCAGTACTGTACACAGTATTCTATGTGTGGTCTGACTAGTGATTTGTACAGTAGTAGAATTATTTCCTTGTCGTGGGCATCTATGCCCCTATTGATGCACCCCATGATTTTATTTGCCTTGGCAGCAGCTGCCCGACACTGGTCACTACAGCTAAATTTACTGTTAACTAAGACTCCTAAGTCCTTTTCAGTGTCAGTCATCCGAAGTGTGTTCCAATTTAATACATAATCCCAGCCTGGATTTTTCCTCCCCATGTGCATAACCTTACATTTATTAGTGTTAAACCTCATCTGCCACTTCACAGCCCAAACCCCCAAACTATCCAGATTCATTTGTAACAGTGCACTGTCCTTTATTGTGTTTACCACTTTACAGAGATTAGTATCATCTGCAAAGATTGCTACTTTACTATTCAACCCATCTACATGGTCATTAATAAATATATTACATAGAACAGGACCCAAGACTGACCCCTGTGGTACCCCACTAGTAACAGTCACCCAATCAGAATAAGTACTATTAATAACCACCCTCTGTTTCCTATCACTGAGCCAGTTACTTACCCATGTACACACATTCTCCCCCAGCCAGATCCTGCTCATTTTATGCACCAATCTTTTATGTGGCACCGTATCAAATGCTTTGGAAAAATCCAGATATACGACGTCCAGCGATTTCCCCCTGGTCCAGTCTGATGCTCACCTCCTTATAAAAGCTGATCAAGTTAGTTTGACAGGACCGATCCCTCATAAAGCCATGCTGATATGGTGTCATACATTTATTTACATTAATGTTTGGCTTGGTTGTGAATGGGGAGAAGGGAGGTAAGCTGCTGCCAGACATCATTGGAAGTGGTTTATCTCCAGGAAAAAAACACAGAAGGGCCAGACAGTTCAAATCCCATACCCAACCCTTCACCGACATAGGGGGAGATTTATCAAAACCTGTGCAGAGGAAAAGTTGCTGAGTTGCCCATAGCAACCAATCAGATTGCTTCTTTCATTTTGCAGAGGCCTTGTTAAAAATGAAAGAAGAAATGTGATTGGTTGCTATGGGCAACTGGTCAGCTTTTTATCTGCACTGGTTTTGATAAATCTCCCCCATCATCTTTCAGGAAAGAGTCAGGATTCCTCCATATACATTAAAAAGTCGGACAGTCACACTCTAAAATCTGCGGGGTTGGCAGCTATTTTTTTCTAAAAGTAAAGGGATTTTTAGACAGTATATGCCTCATATTTTAAATGATGAAGATGAATCCATATGAAGTCACTGAGAAAATCTTAACGGGTCCTACTGCAAGTGGTTCTATGAATGTTTTTCGGTTCTTGGAAAGGAAAAAAGCTGCATCCTATTTGATTCCATCTAGCACCATCCACCCTCCTATATTTTCAGTCAGAGGGAAAGAGACATACCGTATTTATCGGGGTATAACACGCACCGGCCTATAACACGCACCCTCATTTCACCAAGGATATTTGGGTAAAAAAAGTTTTTTACCCAAATATCCATGGTAAAATGAGGGTGCGTGTGTGCGCGTGTATACCCCGATACACCCCCAGGAAAGGCAGGGGGAGAGAGGCCGTCGCTGCCCGCTTCTCTCCCCCTGCCTTTCCTGGGGTCTAGAGCCCTGCTGCCGGCCCTTCTCTCCCCCTGGTTATCGGCACCGCTGCCCGTTCTGTCCCCCTGACTATCGGTGCCGGCGCCGATAGCCAGGGGGAGAGAAGCGGCGCCGACAGCCAGGGGGAGAGAAGGAGCAGCGGCACCCATTGCCGGTGCCACTGCCCCGTTGCCTCCCCCCATCCCCGGTGGCATAATTACCTGGGTCGGGTCCGCGCTGCTCCAGGCCTCCGGCGTGCGTTCCCTGCGTCGTTGCTATGCACGGCGCGGCGCACTGACGTCATGCGCCGCGCCGTGCAGCGCATAGCAACGACGCCGGGGACACACGCCGGAGGCCTGGAGCAGCGCGGACCCGACCCAGGTAATTATGCCACCGGGGATGGGGGGAGGCAACGGGGCAGCGGCGCCGGCAATGGGCGCCGCTGCCCCTTCTCTCCCTCTGGCTGTCGGCGCCGGTACCGATAGTCAGGGGGACAGAACGGGCAGCGGCGCCGATAGCCAGGGGGTGAGAAGGGCCGGCAGCAGGGCTCTAGACCCCAGGGAATGCAGGGGGAGAGAATCGGGCAGCGACGGCCTCTCTCCCCCTGCCTTTCCTGGGGCGGTATCGGCGTATAACACGCACATAGACTTTAGGCTAAAAATTTTAGCCTAAAAAGTGCGTGTTATACGCCGATAAATACGATATTTATTTATGGTTTTTTTTTTTTTTTTTTTTGGCTGAAGAGAATAGGTCAGAGATCTACATCATCTTATCCAGCAAGAAAAAAGTGAGAAAACTAAAAAAAAAAAAAAGACTAACAAAATAGGGATATTTTGGACACTTATGTATCTGATAAAAATATATGTTACAAGATACCGGTAAACAAGTGCAGAAGTCAAAAAGTTGTGAAACAAAATATAAAGTTCAGGGTACCATCATTTTTGTCCAGGCCAGTTTCTTTATTCATGTATTAATTTATTTATTTTTTAATGATTCTGTAAAACCATATTATTCAAACCATTTATTCATACATTACTATGATCCATTCATTATCTACGTTTGACTTTAGAGTCAAGAGGGAGATTCATCTAGACCTGTGCTGAGAAAATGGTGACCAGTTGCCCATAGCAACCAATTAAATGGCTTCTTTATTTTTCACAGGCCTTTTTTTTAAATGAAAGAAGCAATCTGATTGGTTGCT